>NC_136493.1:54277603-54715103 GCF_053919585.1 Euprymna scolopes | reverse complement strand
ACATGGGTTTTACTTGTGCCATTCTATCTGACCTTTTCCTAATGTGACACTTTTGAGTTGAATGGGCAATGTCAAGTACACGGGGACACAGTGTCGTCTTATTCTTCTATGTATTCAGATCTTGAGACGACGTTTTACTTTGTATTATTTCGTCATCTGTTCGTGCCATTCTCCCAATAAATCTCTTTTCAATGTTCCGTCATCTCAAGATCTTGACATTTACAATCATAATGAATAAACAGAGACGCCAATGTCTTTGAAGAGGACCTTGTACATGCCACAATTATTATCCTCATAATACCTTTCTGATGACCCGAGACAACTTCATCGCCCTTTCAACTTTTCTTTTACTTTATATAAGTAGAATCGAATTTACATTTCTTGTACGCATATCTACCGTCTCTTTAAAAAAATTAAATCATCAATTAGCAGAAGCTCATTATAGAAAAAATTGGTTGTAAAACTTTAAAATCTAACCCAGTGTAGCTTACGCCTTAAAAAATTTAAATCATCAATTAGCATAGTGAGGGGGCTCAGACACCACGAGTTGAGGAAAGAGCTAAAAGTCTTCAATGCTGGTGCCAATATTTTAGTTCCGCTATCCAACCCCACCACAAGAGAGTGAAGGAAAATGATTGACTGACAATCCCATGAAATAGATGCAAGAGGTGGTCTTTAATAACTTGTGTAGGAAACAGTTTTACTAACTTGATTAAACAATATCTAATGGATATAGACCATTTTCTCATCGTGCTTCTACAGTCCAACCGCTCTCACCGTGGTAGGGAGAGTTGCAACATATTAGTATCAATGCTCTAGGGAGAATGTTGGAGTATAAGAATAATGCTACGATGTTTGTTTTAAAATTGGATCAGGACCCGTTTTACTCTGATCGCCTTATCTTTGTGTATCGCAAACAAAGACGTTTCAGACGTGGAACGGCACATGAATAGAGTGATAGTGAGAATATTGTGCCCGTGCCACCATTTTATGCGTTTTAAACGAAACCTTACCTGACTTTGCATGCAACCGTAGGTCTTACTGCTCTCGTTGTCGAGGTTTAAAACTCGCAGAATTGCAACTCGACAAATAGCTGCAACTAAGAACTAGAACATGTGATATAGTGGAAGATCCTGACCCCCTGAGAATGGATTACTTAGTTTATAAAAGACGCTAGCAAGCGATAACCAATGGAAGACAGGAAGCTAACCTTGATAACTTAGCATTCAAGATATGTTCGAGTTTCAATCTCGCATTTGTCACATTATAGTTTTGTACAATAAACTTATTATAACTTACTCTGTGTGTTAAGTTTCATTTCATCTAATTAATTGATATCGATTATACTACCCCAGAGATATATCACAATCATATTTAGTTTTACACAAAAAGGACAAAGAAGGGTTGAAGCCTATCCTATGGGAATTTAGATACTATTGTGATAAAAAAACACGGGCCCCGTTTCTTAGTGTTTTGTCCGAATGAAATGAAACTTTGGTCATAACTAGTTTATTATATTCAAAACATCTCATCAAAACACTAGGGTCTTTGGTCTTTTTTTCTCCGTTCTACAGCATATGTTCCAGATGGCCTCCATTTAGCTCCGTGCATTTCTTGAGGTGCAGCACGAAATTGTCCATGACGTTCTTACAGACCGAATTGGTAATGGCTCTCATCTCCTCCATGATGAATTCCCTGATGGTTCTGGCTTTCCCTGCATAGACTCTGTCCTTAAGGTAGTCTCAAAGAAAAAATCTGGGGGGCTTAAGTTCGGGCTATAGAGTGCCCACTCAAAATCAGTCTTGAGACTGATCACTCGGCCTCCGAAGTTCTCTTTCAACCAATCTCGGGACAGGTTTGAGGTGTGAGAACTTGCTCCGTTCTGCTGGAACCAGAACTTGCTCACGAGCGAGGAGTAGATGGTCTGGAGCTCACTCTTGAAGGTTTTGAGGACCTCCACATACCGCTCCTTGGTGACTGTCACTACTGCGTCAGATTCTTCGATGAAGATTGGTCCGATGATGCCTCTGGCCGAGATTGCAGCCCACACCATGCACTTAGGAGAGTGCAGGGGCTTGGTGGCTACTTCATTGGGTCTGGAGTACCCCCAGAAGACATTTGTCTTGGAGCTCGTCTTTCCATCAAGATGGAAGTAGGCTTCATCTGAGGTCCAAAGGAGGTTAAGGAAACTTGGTGTCTCCTCGATCTTCTCGAGCATCTTGACTGCCATAGCCCTCCTCTGCTTCTTGTTTTAGGCTATAAGGATCTGCAGCGTCTGTATGCTGTATGGGTAAGCCCTGATATCGTTCACCACCAGTCTCCTGCAAGTCTCACAGGACACACCGAGGGACTGACTTCGCTTACGCACAGAGCGTTTCGCACTCTGCTGGAGAAACTCTCTCACTCTTTCGACCAGCTCGGCTGTTCGCTTCTTGGGACTTCCCGAGTAGCTTGGACGGTTCTGTCTGGCATCGTTGAGGTTCACCACGGCCCCATACTTCTCGAAGTGGTCCACCCAGTTCTGAATTCTGTTTTTGGATGGAGCCTTTTCACATTCGAACTGACGCATGAAACTGTCCTGGGTTTTCTTAAACAATCCTGCCTTGTAGTAAAATTTAACACAGTGTATTCTTTGTCCTAGTTCCCACTGGGGGTTTGGTGTACTTACGGTCGTTGGTTCTGTCATGTCCTGTAAAATAAGGGCAATCGGTGAATAAATAATGGAGATATCACATAAAGTTTACACGGGGCCCCGTTTTTTTGGGTCACCCTATATATATATATATATATATATATATATATATATATATATATATATTAGCATTTTACAGGATTTTACGGGACGCAATATAGAAACAAACTACCAGTTAAAAATTCAAATATTTCAAATTTGAATTAAATTGGATCTGTTGTAATTAGACATTAATTAAATGAAGTTTTCTGAATTGCAATTCCTTAATAAGACAATTATAAGGCACGACTTTTGTGAGTTTTATGCAGAAATCCGTCTGCCGTAACAACAGTAGCAGCAGCAGCAACAAAAACAAGAAAAATCATCATCATCGTCATCGTCATCGTCGTCGTCGTCGTCGTCATCATCGTCGTCGTCGTCATCATCATCATCATCATCATCATCATCATCATCATCATCATCATCATCATCATCATCGTCGTGAGCGGAAGTCAAAAACACGTAAGTAAAGTTCGTGATCGATGGCGCCATTTGACGTTTTCTTTTCAGGCCGAGCACAATATATAAAATGTTCTCACCGTCATGTACCCTTGATAGTTATTTAACGATTAAAGCATTTTATCCTTTCTTAACACGTTTATAGAACGATGAGCTCGTTGGTTACATCCCGGACAACACCTTCTAAGCATTGTCTAAACCTACGCACGTGAACATTCTCACAATCCTCTAGAAATATTAACGCTTTATTAAAAAAAAAAACTAAAAACTAAAATGCACAAACTGCTTTATTTTTACTATTTGCGCCATCTCTTATCAAGACCAGGAGACACTCAAGGATAAGGGCTAATGCGACGGAATTCTTGTCAGAGGAATACTGATAAACACAACGGCTACAGGGTGATACTAACATTGATCAATGATATGAAATGACATGTGCAAGACATGTAATATTAATACGATGTTGGGAGTTGTAAAAACCGACTTTATTTTATGTATGACTTGAAACCTTATAGAAATTAAAACAAATTAAATTTAAAACGTTTACTGATCTGATATTTAAAGTAAAACTACTGATGGAGTTGCTATGGATTTCATGTAAAATGTGCTTCCATGAGTTGAAAGCCTATACATTAAATGGAATATATTACAATTTATGTGATTGTAGTTGTACCCCTTTTATACAGTCAGTAATGAGTATATCTTTAAGATCCACCCGAGAGATTGAATATGAAATATAAAAAAAAGTAAAAATAAAATCAGTAGTATGTGGCTATGTGCCGACCGCTACATGGCATAGAGGTTCTAAATCTAATCACTTGCAACGCCGAATATTCCTGCTCATCTATATCTGTATAAATTAAAGGTATGTGTATATTTCCATATATTTCGATGTACAGGATTCACTCCTAAACTAATGAACCGACCATTATAAATTTTAGAACACACTTCTTAATCATAAGGGTGGGTAATACGTGTTATATTTAGTTTTACACAAAAAAGAGTAAAGAGGGATTGAAGCCTCTCCTGTGAATTTAGATACCTCTGTCTATTATGAAATTTTAATAATAGGTACTTGACATCAATTAAGGAAATTAAGATATATATATATTTTTTAGCATTTTACAGGATTTTACGGGACGCAATATAAACACAAACTACTAGTTAAAAATTCAAATATTTAAAATTTGAATTAAATTTGATCTATTGTAATTAGACACTGATGAAACGAAGTTTTCCGAATTTTCCGAATTTTCTTCATAATACGCGTAAAGCCTCAAATTTTTGACATTTTCTAGAATAAAAATCATATAATGGATTTTTGATCACAATTGGAAAAGGGATTATAGACATATGGTTTAATAACATTATATCTTGATAAAGATATTCACAAGGGACATAAAAAGTGGAAAACATTTCATTTTGATGAATTAATTTTACCCGTCTTGGGTATTCCTCGAGTTTAATATTGATAACATCTACAAAAACAAAAACGAGATATTGATGTTAGTTTATTTTTCTCTTTTCCAGGAGGTTAGACACAAGGTCAAATGAGGGCCGATGAAAATGTTTCTGTAGAATCAACTGGATTCGAACTTTGCACACTTAGGTTTTCAGACAGATTGCGAAGTCACAGAGCATTCCACATCTAATCCCCGACAACGATGGATATCCATGCTAGCTAATTTATAAGACCAAACTGTGATGCAAGTAATATATATATTTTTTTCCGATTCAGAGCTTAATGGCTTCCTGTCCACGAAACTTGGGCTTCTCATCACCGAGCAGTCCAGATAAATTATGCTACCTGCATGGCAAATGGCGAGAAGCAAATCACCCTTGCTGCACATTATCTGCATTCGTTTTCCAGCAAATGATGTCACACAAACACGCTTCAAACGAAGTAAAAAAAAAAAAAAAAAGACCGGGGGAAAAAGACAACGGATTTTTATGTTGTTGCCTTTTATTCAAACGAAGATAACAAGACGGGAAGAATATAGAAAACTTAAGGGAAACTCACATTCGCCAAAATGACATAATAATATGCAAAACAACATAAAACAATATTTACACGATTCTGTTCACTCAACGAAATTACCTACCCACATCCTCGACATGTTTATATTTTTTGCAGAGGAAGGGGGGGAGGGCGACGAAAACAGAAATATTATTGATTTAACGCACATTCGCCATCGAAGAACATCTTGAATAAATGTATGAGGTTTGGCGGGGAAAAAATTCTATTGAACCGAACTTCGAAAAGAAAGACAAGATGCGGGCGATTTATCGATGAGTTTATATAAATTGCATTATATATATTTCTTTTTTATTGAGATATACTTCGATAAGTAGAGATAAGCAACGGACTAAACGTAATATTCTATTATTTTAGGTATGCAAATACGCTATTACCAAGTACTAAACAAAAAAAAAACGTAAAAATATAAATAACTAGCAGATGTATCCAGTGTTGTTCAGTATTAAACGCAACGTTAAATTTCTTTAAAGAAATGAAGTAAAAAAAAGAAGAAAAGTAGAAAGAAACTGAGACATGTTCGTGCGAGCAATATGATTTTTCTAAACAGTTTACTTCTTGTACGTATAAAAATATACTCGAGCTGAGATTGAAACCAAAACCTAAAAACAGTGAGTCAATTACGATAACCATTAGGCCAGCTTGAGAGGTCTTTAAAAGTGTTTTCACGCCTACTTATTCCTAACATAAAGAAGCTGTCATGTGAACGATTCACGCATGCGCAGTCGTAAAACAGTTGACAAACAGATAAAAATCCGATGACCTACAAGTACCAATTTTTTCAGTTGGATCCCTTAGCAGCCCTTTTTCAGGATGAAAACCTATTAAAAAGTTTTTCACATGTCCGAATTCCATATTTATCAAATTTCAAGTATTTAGATAAAAAATTCGTTGAGGTTGAGAAGTGTCCTCACACACATTTTCACTTTTATAGATATATAGATAGATAAATAAATAGATAGATAGGTTAATGATATCCTATGCTAAAGAAAACTTTTAAATATAAGTAATTTGAAATATTTAAACATGATTTCGTTTTAATTTACTATTATCAGAATTTAATTATATTTTCATGAGCTGATTCAATAATTTGTTTTTTCTTCCTCTTATGTACATCGCTCCAGAAAGACATGGAGGCAATCAATGTAAGAAGCCGTAAATACCTTCAAAGTAAAAAACAAAACAAAACTATATTACATAGTAAAAAACTATCTAACTAGGAAAGAAACAAAAAAAAATCTATTTAACTAGTAAAAAACATCTAACTATCTAATACATGTTACATAGATATATTTGATTCAAGAAAACAGCAATTCTCACCTCCTTTGTCAGAAGCATAGCTCATGGAATGTGAAAACTAAAATACAAAATAAGAGAAGAGTTCATAATTTATATTATTTTTATTATTTAAGTTACTATTTAAGTTACTATTCTCTACTTGGGGGATATTTTCACAGCGTTTCAGCCGATGTAACCTCCAACCTTTTTCTTCTTCAGATGCATCTTTTCGAATTTGGAATCTTAATTTGAATTCGTGAAACAGATTTTCGAACAGAACCCTTCAAATACTGCACGCGATATCTTGTACTCGTTCCATCAGCCATGACTGAGCTATAACGAAGAATAATATAGTACGTGATTAATTAACACCCAAATCGACAAATGATGATTCTAAAATTTGGAGCGTTATCTGAAGAGGCATTGCCATCAATTTACAGGCTTTGACTGCTTAAAGTATTGTTTATTTTCCACACCCTTTCCAAATTCCGTAAGAAAATTATATGGTTTGATGCTAATTTTGAACAATACCTATTAGTTCAAATTTCTCGCTCATTTGGTATAATGGTAAGAGTGTTTACTAATTATCCGGGAGACCAGGGTTCAACCCTTGGATGAATGATACCAAAAACTTAATAAAAATGATACTTGAGGAGCTCTTGCTAAACACTTAGCATTATAAAGGAAGGATCAAGAGCAAGTGGAGTAGTCCAGAGAATGGATCACCGACGACATGCCATTTAGCTTTTTAATCGTTAACAATCAACATTAATGCGTACAGAATAAGAAAAACAATAATGATACTACTACTACTACTACTACTACTACTACTGCTAATCAAGGAAATTGAAACGGTTACAACACATACGCACGCACACACACACACACACACACACACACACGCACACACTGAATACTGATTTTTATTTCTTTCTGCATTTTCTGGTCAACGTATAAAAATGAAGTCTCTTCATTGTTGTTGGCCTACTTTTGTGAGTTCTGACCAAACATGTGTATGGTAAGGATTGGGTTAAGCCTATGGTTATATTTAAGGTTAGGCGGCACAAAACACATAACAAACGCTACTGTGAAGCGCATCGCAGAATTACGGGAAACTATCTATCTAAGTTTATGTAGATAATAGTTTTTAAGTTTAGAAGGTACTTATGACACATTATAAATCGAACGGAAGAAGAACTCATGAAATTGCGTCAAGCAACCAAGAAAACTAATGACGATGACGATGAACGACACACTGCACCAGAAAGACGAGGATTAACTACATCAATTTTTATTTTCATCTCATCAAGATTGCCCCATTTTTATTAACTAGCTATCCATCATATAAAAAACGACCTCGTGTCTGACATTGCTCTCGTAAGGAGACAAGTAAATAGGGATCGAGTGTAAACGTAAAAAGGGAATAAGGAGAAATGCTACGTATAGAGGAATGGGTGACGACATTAAAGAACTGGATAAATGCGTAATACAAAATACAGAAAGGCTGATTACAGCCAATGTTAGGCAATGCTATTATTGCTATATATTTGCCTCTTCACGAGGTAAAAAATGGACACCAAGTTGCTTTTAATTATAAGAAAAGTCCAGCTTCCTATTAAGGATACTTTGCATGGAAGAAGAATATATGCAAACTCGTCAGCACTCTTTTATGAATGACAAGCCTCAGGCGACAGACAATGTACATAATCCCACCGAAAAAAGAAGGCAATACCATATATTGCCATTATTTACTTCTCTCTCTACGTAGGTAAAGTTAAACGCGTTTAGTTTTAATGTGAAAGCAATTTATCTTTTAAAGAGAATTATCATGGAATAAAGAAAACAACTACTTGTGGGTGTGGAGTGATTTCCTCAATCATTGTAACCAACGGTCGAGAAGATCACCCCACTTCCCCCGAAGACAAACAGAGATAGGACGGAAAGAGTTAATGGTTATTTGCAGAGGTGTGCTCAGAAATCGATACGTAGAATCGAGACGTCAAGAAGGAGGTAATATCTGAGCGTATGGCTTTCTGAGACGAAACAGAAACTACATTTTGATCTTAGCTGGAAGGCCAAATAATTTTCCAATTTACTCGATTCTCCTTCGTATAATTTGGATTAATCGGATTACTGTTCTCATCTGTAGTATCATATTCAGCATAACACTTCAAGAGAATATCAAGGATACTTGCAAGGACCCGTAGCACGGTGGTTAAAGTACTTGGAAAAATCAATTGTAAAAGTGATATTCTCCTGAAGGTTGACGGTTCAATTTTTTTAGCATGGGCGACCGAAAAATACAATTCCGAATTCCTTAGGACCTCTATCCAATCATGGCAGACGGAACGCGAGCATGTTAGCCAAGTTAGTGAAGTAAATAAACGGTTCCTTTCAAAATTTTGTCTAAATTCCCGAGTTCAACAGAAACATTCCTGAGTTTGATAGGATACATCTGAAGAAGGTCGGAGGAAAAATCGACCGAAACGTTGTGAAAATAACATTCAAGATGAGAACAATAGTCCGAAAAATGCAAATAATACGAATAACCAATCTTCATCTAAAAAATGCTGAAATGTTGACTCTCCTTTGTTAACTTTGCGAGATAAACGAAGAAATGCAGATATTAGAAATATAGACTGTCCGTCTATGGAACACAATACCACAGGAATGGTTCCCAGTTGACTATTATATGTTGTTAAGCCGTTCTTCTAAATAATCAATTTCTATCCAGTTTCCATCATTACAGATCATCACGATGTTGTCTCTGCGGCCACTTGACACTCATTATCCATTATCTTCGAGTTGCCTTTGGGTCTGGATTATCAGTGACTTCTCAGTAAAAAAAGACCCATCAACGACGTTACTCGAAAAAAAAAAATACGAAGAATAATGTGGTCCGACCGTTTCCAGTCTACAAGACTTCAATTCTGCAAAAAAAAAAAAAAAAAAATCATAAAAATTTATCGAAAGAAGGCTGATGGGAACGATCACCAAACAGATGGACTGACCAGATAACGAGTTAAATGGGTCTGCTGCTCCCCACACTTGAAAAACTGGCTCAAAACCGTAATAAGTAGCAGATAATGTTCTCAAATACGTAGCGAATCTTAAAACCTTGCTTAAATTGTGTATATCCGCCCACATAGTCCGTGATGTTATCGATAGACATACATCACCGACCTAGCAATAGCCTCTTGGATCAGCTTTGTATTCTATTTTTATTTTAACATTGCCCGATGTCTTCAGAGTGTGGAGTGATTTCCTCAATCATTGTAACCAATGGTCGAGAAGATCACCCGCCCCCTGAAGACACTTGGGAGATGCAGCGTTAATTCTTTTTACGGACAATCAGAGACAGGACGGAAAGAGTTAATGGTTATTTGCAGAGGTGTGCTCCGAGATCGATACGTAGAATCGAGACGTCAATTGGATTTGTTGTTTCCATGCGATTTAAATACACACGAATACAGCGTTTCCATGCGAAACATTCTAAAAATTACTATATATGTCGCACTAGCAGTGACGAATATAAACGGCAATTTGCATTTTCGTAAACAGAATCAACTTTTCTTAGGAATATTATTTTTGTTTAATAACGAGTCACGACTTATCAAGGCTAGAAGCTGCCGGGGGATACCGAGCTTGAGTGAATTCTCAGTTAGAATGATGAAGAATATTTTCAGAGGATTGAAAATGATGAATGGAGTGAGGAAATTTGATTTCTCATGTGGACGGTTTATCACAAGCATTTGTTGACGTAGTATTCGAAGCAGCTTCGTTGTAATGTATTTCACGGATAGTCGGTTCTGGAAATAAACTCTGTTCATGAAAATTCAGCCAGATGCAAGGCACACGAAGGGAGAAGAGAAAGTCCATTTTAATTATAGTAGGAAGATGATTTCTTGTAAATGTGATACCAGACGAAACCAAAAATTGGAGCACGGGAATCTTCCATGAAAATAACAATAGAGTAGAGAAAGACTAACAGAGTCTCTTGTAAGAGGTAGGATTAGTAGAGAACAGAATAGATTTCCCTCACTAGATTGTGAAGTTGATTCTCTACTCTTACAAGAGTGAACTGATTGACATGTTCCCAGATGTGACAACAATGGATGTATCTGGAGTCTGGTACTTTCTTGAGAGATAGAATGATCCAACAATATTTCCAGCAGCCTTAATAACAGATTGGATATAAGTCTGCCGTTTTAAATTTCGAGTGTAAGTAAGTTCAAGGAGCTAATAAAAACAAGAGGCTTGCTAAAAAATAGAGAGCTAATCAGTTTGACAGGAGTAAAACAAGAATCTGAGTGTTATTGATAATAAAGAGAAGCTTGAAATATTTATCTCCCTTCCACAAGGGTCTGAAAATGAGATTTGAAGAGCCAGCGTTCCAGAAAAAAAAATCTTGGTCTACAAAAATTATCTGGGTAGCCCCGTCGGAATTCCCCGGTAAAATCGCATAAGCAATAAACAAAGTCTTTCTCTAAGAGAGAAGATAAAGCCCGGGAGGGTGAATTTCATAGATCTGCACAGAATAAGAAACATACCTCAGGCTACAGAGAGCTTAGATTTAGAGATGTTAAAAGTAATAAGTCTCTATTTTCCCTTGCAACACGAATTCAAGATCAAAAGCAAGAGAATTAACACGATCTTGTCATCAATGTCTTTCAAAGTTCTGCCACTGACAGTGTATTAGGTTGACAAGAAAGTTCTTGCGAAATTTTTAGTTTTAATTTCAAATTATGTATTTTCAAATACGTTTTCGTTACTTTACTTCATATATCATTTTAAAGAGCGTTTTTCACTCTATCTGATCGTTTAAATTACAATCGTTTTATTCTTACTGTCGCTACCCGAGGAATAGAAGAGAGCGCCATATATATATATATATATATATATATATATATATATATATATATATATATATATATATATATATATATATATATATATGAAGTATCTTTCATGAAAATTAGTAATTATCCTTTGGCACGAAGAGTTGTTCTTTTTATACAACGATCAATAAGTAATTCTGATGCATCTAATGAGGTTATAATTAACCAAAAAAATCAACAATCTTTGCTGACTGAAAATACGACATTACCTAACTTATAAGGTTAAATTGTTTCAAAGATAACATGAAAATGTGGACGCCAAAGGCCCTTAAATAAATTAAGAAAAATAACACGAGTCCGACATTTTCAGTTGAAAGGGCTCGCAACTTGCGCCGGTTAATATTCAAATACAACCAATAAGAATGGCTGTTTTTTAAACAATGTATTGAACTAATTAACCAATGATGGAACACGATTCAATTTGTGTAATTTCTCACATATTGCCAAAGGAGCAAAGAAAAGTAATGGTTATCAATTCTGGTAGTCACAAGGACTCAACCGACAATGGTAGTTTTTTTTAAAGGAACTATATGTGTTTCTGTATGCTAGGATAAGTGAATTTAAAACCAATAAACCTAGTTTTACCTAGATTACTAATATGTTAACAATAACAAGAATGACAACTTAATAAATGCTGAAATTAAGAACTTAGTGAGATACTTTTTACGAACAACTCTGACAAATCCATTCTCCATGATTATCCTGTTGTTTCATCCAAATACAGTCAAAATGATACCAACTGTCATACAATAGAAGATTGGTCATAAATTCTGCTGGACGACGCAGAAACATCATTTAAATCCAGGGGAAATAAATGCTTCAATGAATGAACCTGTTCACATTCGTTCCTCAACACACATCATTCTTATTAATGAGTCTAAGCATCTTACTTAGACTTCCAAAGAGTCGAGTTTAATTTAGAGATTTAATTAACACGATTTCTCTGACCGACACTTTCTGAGGGCGATCACCTAGCATTCACCTCTCTCAAGGACAACAAGTGATCATTGTATTATATCTTTCTGAATTTTTCAATATACCTGTGTCTCAGTTCCAGAGATTGAAAAAGTTTTGCTTTACTAGGTGGATCAGGACACAAATCGTCCAATCCATAATTATTAATCAACAAACGTGGGTTATAACCAGCTTGTAAAAAATGATTAGAGGTAAAAATATCGAGATCCTCTTCAGAAACAATAATATATTTAAACAGTCAGTCATAGATCACCTTCTCTAAATAGAAAAGGATAGTTAAGAAATAAAAAAAATCTAACTTTCTTTCTTCCTATAAACTTTTTCAAACATTGTTTGACTGTTTTTATCACACTCTCCCATGCATGAGATGACTAATTGACGTTGACATTAATTTTTCTTTGAATTCGTCCGAAACGAAGATTTCAGATAACATGATGCCGGACGCTAGAAAGGTCTTTGCATTCTCTGAATAGACATGCGTAGGAACACCAAACAGGTTGGTAAACCTAATAAACGTTAACAGAACAAGATCTAGTGCTCATATCCGATATTACCTCCAGATGGATGGCACGTAGAGACTCATGCAGGTAAACAACAAGACGTACATTTTCACGTCTTTATCATTGTATTTTACCAAAAAATGACCAGTAAAGTTAAAACCCACTTGTTGAAATGGGTGAACAAAATTTGCCGGATGAGTGGCAGTTGAGAACCAGAGGGTTCTTTATATGACAACGAACTGATTTTTTTTTACAATTACGGAGAATTTTCTTTATCGATTGCCTCTTTTGGGAAATCCAGAAATCAGATAATCTCAATTTAGAAAGAGTTGAATTGGTTCCCAGATGGCAACAATTTAAGTGTACCTCTTTAATAACCAATCAAATTAAATGAATGAAGTATAGGAAATTTGACTTCAAAAGGTTGGATATTGGAATTCTGTATACGTCCTTTAATCTGCAACAGACCATCCTTATCAATAAACAGACCAAGAGCCGATACTCTTGGAGACAAAACCTTATGAGAAGTTTGGTTCAAATATTCAAACTCATAGGGAAATTCTTTCATCTGAATACAGGAAAAGAGCAACAATTGGTTGGTATCAGTGTGTCGGTGTCTCAACTTATCCCAAAACCGCAAAACTTTCTCAAGAACATTGATTGTCCTAGTCAATGATGAGAATTCATAAATATTTATTGGTAAAACGTTCTCGTCAGAAGAAGAATCATTAGGGAACATACAGGATATACTTTTCTTGTTGGTGTCATTAATACAAGGCAAGGGGAATACAGGCCAGTCGATGATATGTTAATTTAACCAATCGAAGCCGTGTACCAAAAATTGTAAAATTGCTCAAACTTAAAGGTAGATTTTCAAGCGAAATAACATATTTGAACTGAGGGAGGACATTGAGTTCGAGGTTAGCATGCTGCAACATTTTTTTTTATGTCCGGTACACGATTCTCCACAAAAATGTTTCTCTTAGTCCCTTTTCCATTTAAAACCCAAGACCACTTGGGCATCAGATATAAAGAAAATGGAAAGGATATCGATAGGCTTCAAAGCCTTAAAAACATTGGGAACAACTTTAAAAGCGAGATAGATAACCATAAGTTCTAAGGTATGAAGGGTCTTACGCTTAATGGAAGACACCTTCGTCGTAGCAAACACCAAAATACATTGTGTTCCTTGTTTTACATATAGGGAAACCCGTATGCAATTTTAGATGCATCACAGGAGCATATAAACTCCGCGGTCATGGGAACTCAAAATCACATAATTTATTTAACTCCTTAGCAAGAGTTTGCCAAGAGGCCGTAAAATTTTAAGGGATCTCCTGGTCTCAAGACAAATTGCGTTTCCAGAGTTGACTAATGAGGACTTTGCCCTGAATTGTAAGGGGAAGAAGCAAGGATAAAGGATGAAAAATACTGGAAATTTGAGATAGAACCCCATGATTAGTTTTGACCTCAGTGTCTACCATGGTAGAGGTAAGTTTAACCGTTTCTAATTGAGGGGAATAACGGTACCCCAGTATCTTTTCATGAGTGGGAAGAGGGGAGATAATAGCTTCATCCTCAATCATCTTGTTTTTTCAAGTCCGTACATTTAGAGTTGCAAGACCGAAGTTCGATTCCTCCATCCTCCAATCTGTCATGGACTGTGCAATACAAATTAAGGAGTGAGTCATAATCACAACCAGTACTGACTAAGTTGTCAACATAAAAATTGTTACTAATTACAAAGGAAGATATATCTGAGTTATATCTTTCTGCATAAAACTTGAGTATATGACTCAAAGTACAGGGGCTGACATTAAAGCCAAAAATGATAGCGTTATACAATTTCTCGTTCATTTTGAGAAAAAACAAAATCTTTTTTTTTTTGTCCTGATTAGTTCCCAATCAGATTTGCAGGAAAGCCTTATAATGATCTCCAAAAGGACATGGTTATTCTTCCTAAAAACCAATAGCAAGTCTAGCAGTTGTGCTGTCAATTTTACTCCAGCATACTCTGCATCATTAATTGTTTTTTCAAGGAACAATTAAATACGGGGCGGATTTCTGTGATGACACTAAGGCCCTCATCAATAACAGGCCTGTGAGGTATCCAACAATACTTTTCATACTCTCCAAGAAAAACAGAAAATAGTTTGTCGATACGACTTTTATCATATTCTTCGAAAACTCTTAAGCAATCGTTATATAAACCCTTTTTATCTAAAGAGTCTGCCACCAATTGCGTAATTTTTAGGGAAGGCACATAATTGGAATCTACCCGAGACAATTTCTCAAAGTTCCAAATCAACGTAATATTTACTCTTTTTTTAGAACGATAGTTTTTTTAATTATTCATTTTCTCGTCATCGTAAGAAGATAGTTTAGAATTCTACTCGATTCTGACGGAATCAAGAGAAAGAAGGTTTTCAATTCCGCATTCGACTGAAGAGTTTTCAAAAAAACGGACTAAGTGTCTAAGAATATGAGGGAATAGAATTCAACACACTTTCTACCAAATAGGAACATTTAGGTACTGATCGGAGAATGCAATCGAAGAGAAGAAACTCAGACAGAGTTTCCTCATTAGGTTTGAACGTCAAAAAATTTCACCCATTACCAAATGGGATAATTGCTGTTCCATTGAGACATTTAACTAAACGGAAAATTTTTAATATGCTGGATCAATCCAAGCGACGAGACCATGAAGCACGGTGCCGTTAAAATCTTTATAACCATGACAAAGATTATATCCTGCTTCCGTTATAGCAGAGGTAATTTCATCAAATCTGTTCACTTGACATTTTAAATTGAGACTGTCTGCGGCAAAAAGGAAAGGAGGTTTGTGATCCCAATTTTAGGGAGACACTGAGCTCCAGGAGGTCCATGGATCTCGTTCCTATAAAGATGTTGACAGGCATTACTACGGGTTTATGTACTAATTTTTCCGATAACGCAATTTTTGTAAAATAATCTGAAAGAAAAAAGATATTTGACTTCCAATGTCCAAAATACAGTGGAAGAAAACTGGAGATCCGTTACTCTTCACAAACACTTTAATAATTGAAAATATGCAATCGTCTTAATCAAATAAAATAGTTCTTCCCACAAAGGGCTTTAAGGTCTTTGGACACATGACAGAAAAGTGAGTTTTCAACTCATAAGTAACACGTGGATAAGGAAATCCTTTCTTATCTTTTCAGTCCTGATATAAGTGATTACCAATGCACTTAGTAAAGATTTGAAGGTCCTTGGCTTGTTGAACCTTGAAGTTATAGGTAGAATATTCAGAGCAGTCCTTAACAGTAAGGCCTGGCAATTTACACAATTGACAAATTTTAGAATGTTAACTATGAATGTATGAAGTTTTAAGAATGTTAACAAGCATTAGTATGAAGTTTGAAGAATGTTAACTAGCATTAATATGAAGTTTTAAGAATGTTAACAAGCATTAGTATGAAGTTTGAAGAATGTTAACTAGCATTAGTATGAAGTTTTAAGAATGTTAACAAGCATTACTATGAAGTTTTAAGAATGTTAACTAGCATTAGTATGACGTTTTAAGAATGTTAACAAGCATTACTATGAAGTTTGAAGAATGTTAACTAGCATTAGTATGAAGTTTTAAGAATGTTAACTAGGATTAGTATGAAGTTTTAAGAATGTTAATTAGCATTAGTATGAAGTTTTAAGAATGTTAACAAGCATTACTATGAAGTTTTAAGAATGTTAACAAGCATTAGTATGAAGTTTGAAGAATGTTAACTATCATTCGTATGAAGTTTTAAGAATGTTAACAAGCATTAGTATGAAGTTTGAAGAATGTTAACTAGCATTCGTATGAAGTTTTAAGAATGTTAACCAGCATAAGTATGAAATTTTTAGGGATCTATACCCTTTTTATGATTAACAGTCTTATAGCCATATTGAGTTGAACTTATGATGAAGAAGGAAAAAATGGCGGTTTTGGCGGGCAACTCTCCCGCTTTTTACACCCAAAGGTGCCGCCTGTAAAAATTCTATTATGTCAACAAGTTGGACATAATAAGTGTGAATGAAAGATAACAACCCTTCGTTCTTGATATTAACTGGAAATTTGCGGAACAGGATGTGATTCACAATTATAACAGAAGTAGAGTTTTCTCTGAAAAAATCTGTTTCCAAAGATTTGTCCAATTCAGATAAGTCAAATTCTACTTACTCTAAAAAACATTTAAGTTCTTCCAATTACGTTATTTGCACTGCCTGAGAAATAATTTCATCCAAAATTCGATCCTTGATAAGAAAAAAATTGAGGAATTTTCCTTTAAACAATCTAAAGCTACAGTATAATTATCCATATTTGAAATTAAGTCAGAGGTTTTCTCCTTCAACTTGAATTTGAGGAGAAGTAATTCATATGCTTTCCCTAAATTAGTAGTGCAAAATTCATTTTTTTCAGGAAGGTTCTAACTTCAAATTTGTCGGCAGAGAGAGGCCGCTAAAGTTTGGGCATTTCATGTCTAACCTTAAAGGCTGAAGAGAAATTGGGGTTTTAACATAACAGCCCTCCTGGCCAGACGTTAATTCATACAATTCTTCCCTAATATTGGAAAAAAATGTGCAGAATCCTGACAAAGCGTCAGTCTCTCATCCTGAGAAGATTTTAAAATGATCTGACCAAAAAGATCGTCAAATTCACTCAACCATTTTCCGATATCCATTGCTTTCGACACAATAAAGGTTAGGGAGGGATTATTATCTTTTAGCTATTTAACCGTGTTTTTGACACGGCACTTTTTTGCTTCTATTTTAGCAAATAAATCTTTTGAAGCCGACATATTGTTTTTTTTTTTTAGAAATGTCACGTAAGTTGAGAAACGAACGAAAATTGTTGTGCACAACTGTGCACATACATCAATATTTACCAAGTTAATTGCGACAACAATATGAAAGGGGGAAAAGAAGAAGGGAAAATTATTAAAAACCTTTGACTAAACAAGACCAGACAATATCCACAAGATAGAAACAAAAACGAGAAATAATAATTTTAAAAGGAGAGAATAAAATTTATTACCCCTGAAAATAGCAACAAAATTATTTTATTTTAAAATAGGCAAGGCAATTAATTTAATAATTGAATGTTTTTAAGAGAAAATAATCTCAACTTGCGAAGGAGTATTCAAATACAAGCAACTATGGTTCGCAGTTTGCGAAACGAATTGCTATTTCAAAATGGCGCTAGAAGCCACGTGGTGGCAATTAAATGCAAAATTTACTTAAACCCCATGTTTTGTGATAATTATTCGCCGAAAAAATATAATTAAAATTAAATTAAATCCAAAAGGAATTTGTATCTGTATTCTGCAATAGGTGCTACAATTTTAACATAGAAAATCTTTTTTAATTAAAAAGCAAATTTTAAATAAGTAAATATAATATATTGCAATTAAAGGGCAAAATTTAAATAACTAAATGTCATATTTTGCAAATAAAGGGCAAAGTTTAAATAAGTAAATATGATATTTTGCAATTAAAGCTATGTGAGAATTTTATTCCCACTTTGGTAAAGGGCGAAATTTAATCAGAAAATTGAAAAGTGCACTTATTCGATGGTTTAGTCACAGATAATTTTCTTCCTTTGCAAAACACGTTGCGTCATTTTACGGATTTAAACCTAGTAGTTGGCCACCAAAGGTTCTTAAATTAATTTTAAAAAATAACGTAAGTCCGGCATCTTCAAAGTTTTTTCCGGAACTAATTTTCAGTTGAAAGGGCCCGCAACTCGCGCGGATTAGTATTTGAATTCAGCCAATAAGAATGGCTGTTTTAAAACAATGTATAGAACTAATCAACAAATGAGGAGACACGATTCAATTTGTGTAATTTCTCATAAAACAATTATGTCTTCTTTTCAGATCGTTGAATACAAGATGAAAAAAATAAATTCG
This sequence comes from Euprymna scolopes, assembly GCF_053919585.1. NCBI lineage: Eukaryota > Metazoa > Mollusca > Cephalopoda > Sepiida > Sepiolidae > Euprymna > Euprymna scolopes. The sequence goes on along the minus strand of NC_136493.1, from coordinate 54,696,300 downwards.
CACAATTTTCTTATTTCAATTCAATCTAAGCCGAAAAGCTACTGAAACAGCTGGCAATATCAACGAAACGTTTGGCCCAGGAACCATTACTGAACGCAGAGTATAATAGTGATTTAAAAAATTTTGCGGCGGCGACGAAAGTCTTGAAGATGGTGACCGTAGTAGTCGGTCACTGGATGTTGACAACAATCAATTAAGAATCTTAGTCAAAACCAATCCAAGCAAAACTGTTCAATAACTTGCTTCTGAATTAGACTTAACATATACGATGATTACCGACCATTGAGAGAGATTAGAAAGACAAAAAACTTAATAAGAATAGGGGTTACATGACGACGATGCTCCACGACACTTCCCAAAGCTAGTATTGCGCTAAAAGAAGGTCATACTGACTATTTGGTGGTCTGCGACCAATCTCATCCCTTACAGGTTTTTGAATGCAGCGAAATCATTACGCCGGAGAAATAATGTCAACACAAGGATGAAATGCATCAGAAACTTCGACAACACCCAGCATTAGTCAACAGAAGAGACCCAATTCTCATGCACGACAATGCCCGACTGCACGTTACTAAACCGACCTTACAGAAATTGAACAAATTGGGCTACGAAACTCTGTCTCATCCGCCATACTTTCCAGATGTCTCACCTACCGACTACCACTTTTTCACGCATCTCGACGTTTCTGCGCAAGAAATGCTTTAAAAACATAAGCGATATCAAAAACTCTTTCAGCGACTTCATCGCCACAAGAACGCAAGATTTTTTTTTATGTTACTGACATAAATAAATACACTTGTTTTGCGTTGACAAAATGTGTTGATTCTGATGGTGCTTATTCTGATCAATAAATTTTTTGTTTGAACTGTTCATCTCAATTTAAAAATTAAACCGCAAAAACTTTCTTGTCAATCTGATAGTATTTAATAATAAGAATACGATTTGGAAGATAATGAATGAAGATCACGAAGAGGGTTGAGCTCAGAATAGATTCTTAATGCACATCGGCGTTGATAATATGTTTCAGGCTTCCACTAAGCAACAACAATTTTTATAGATCTATAATGATAATTGCTTCAGATTGGATGGTTGGGAAAACATTGACGGATATTCTATATCTAACAAGTTTACAAAGCAATCATTTGTGCCAAACCTTGTATAAGACCTTTAATATGTCAACATCTATTGTTTTAAAAAAGCATTTAAGAGATTAATTGATCCTATGTGATATTATAAGTACATCACCAGTTGCTGTTGCATGACAGATTCCATATTGCTTGTCACCTAGTAGATTGTTTTGCTGCCAGTTTCATGATTTATAACACATCCAAGTAACTTACTCATGAAACGAAGGAGACTGATCAGTCTTTTCTGTGTTGCATTAACTTAAAATGTTGGCAAGACCAAAAAAGTTTTACACAAAAATAGAAAGCATTTCTACTTTCAGCAACATTTAAATAATTTTGAAATTTGTAGGGAGAAGTTTTGTCAGCAGATTCTTAAGACCAACGACTGGAATCTTTTCAAAACAGGTTGCCTAGCTGACAATGGCAATATCGCAAAATACAACGGCAACATCAATACAAAATGGTAAATACATTGCCTTCTGATATCTTCACCTTCTATGTGATTTCACGCAATTTCAATTCACGATCGGCACAAATAAATTAGTAGACCTTATTTAAAATTTTTCGAGACAACTGCCGAGTTTGTCAACGTGAACGGTCACCATCATTTGTGTCTGTACTATACTAGCTTCGCTTCAACAACAGCAATTTGAAAATTCGATTAAGTTCAAATTTTTATACTGCCATCCGAAGATTAATACTTTATAAAAAATCATGTCTTTTTATTTTTTAGTCGTGTCATCAACATATCAGGACTGGCAGTTATTAAGTAATGTGTTCTGGATCAGGTCGGTGCAAAAGTTCATACCGATTTGTAGAATGGTCATTTTAAATTATTGGATATGGGAAGCTGCAATGACATATAATCTATACACCATGTGTTCTATTAGGTCATGAAACTGCTTCTTGATTTGGGGATGGTATTAGTGATTCCCAATGATTCTGGAGTATGACAGTTCTGATTCGATTGATTTCGTATGCCATGCCTTATTATATAATGATGGATTGTGTAACGTTTTGCTTATCAAGCATTATTCATATGAAACAAAGATTTCGTGCTCAACAATGTCATTTTAATAAACTCCTTTAAAAAAATAATGTCTATCTTCATAATCTTTAATATAAGATAATTATTATAGAAATTCGTGCAAACAGGATGCAAATACAAACTATTAAACGAATTTAATCAACTCATTTATTTAAAAAGATATATGTGCTATTTGTATGAGTGCGTTGTATTTAAAGCATTTAATTTTAAGCATTCAGAATTCAAGCAAGCGTCTTTCATATAGTTAGGAACAAATAAGGTTAATTAAAATGTGTATAAAATATACCGATTTAATTAATAGGATATATTTTAGCATCACAAATTTCACCTTGAAAATTAATTAGCTATGAGATATGATCATTTCATTTTTCTTACAGCTGAAATCTCTCCCCCATCGCTCTCATTCCACACACACACACACACACACACACACACACACACACACACACACACACACACACACACACACACACACACACACGCGCGCACACACACACATATATATATATTAATATCTATATAATTATTTACTATAATAATTATTAAATACCTGCAGATACTAGTGTTTTATCTTCTCGGAAATCATTAGTGCAGGTGTCACGATTAACACCAGTCAAGAGATTCGAACCCAGCAACAGAAGTCATGCCTGGCTTCAATAGCAAGGACCCAATCCATTCGACTACCATCAACCGCAAGAAATACAGTTGCGATTTAAACATTTTTCCTTTTAAAATATTTTAAATCTCAGTCAGAGTGATCTAACCATTATATGACGATCTTCGCATATAAGCTAAGTTGTCCGACTTATTTTAACTGAAACTTCTCAACGATAAGAAACAAGTTTCTGAAAGGGGCTGACATAATTATTTACTATGACAATTATTAAATACCTACAGACACTAGTGTTTCATCATTCCAGGAATCATCAGTGCAGGGTGTCACAAACAATACCAGTCGAGAGATTCGAACCCGGCAACAGAAGTCATGTCTGGCTTCATTAACAAAGACCCAATCCATTCGGCTACCATCAACCGCGAGACATACAGTTGAGATGTAAACATTTATATTTTTAAAATGCTTTTAACCTCAGACAGAGTGATCTAATCATTATATGATGATCTGCATGAATATAAGGATGCGTGTGTATTTAGATGTGATATGTGTATGCATGGTATGGATCAGTGTGTGTGCGTATGTGTATGCTATATATATATGTATATATATGCATATGTATGTGTGTGTATGTGTATATATGCGTATGTATGTGTGTCTGTGGGTGTATATGTGCTTATAGCTGCGCTTATGGTTAGGTTTGACAGATACACTTTATTATTATACAAATAGTTAAATTCAACCTCGTTTGAACAATCTCACACCCAGCCCCGAAGTTGCATCAAGTCCCCCCATTATAAAATTAACCACAGCATATAAAGCATTCACTCAAACATCGATTTCAACCCAACGAACAGTAAAGCCAACTCATCCATAGATCGCCTCCAAACAGAAATATATACATTTTAAATAAATTTAATTAAACCAGATCACACTACGACAACAAGCGTAATGAACAAACTGCATCTCAGTTAATCAAGTTACTTTTAAATATACCCTCAAAATTAAAAGCACCCAACCTTAAACTCACTAAAATAAGTAATCCTCCAAGCATTCCAACGCTTCAGACCATGACTCGTCCCCTTCTCCACCTCACCCACTCACCCATCCGCTCAGCAAAAACAGCACACCCACCCCATCTCATACACAATCCCATTTAAAATCACAAGAATATCCATTTCCCATTTGAACTTAAAATTAAGAGGTCAACACTGAATACTAAAATAAAACTCCCCCCGAAGAAATTCCATTAAGCATCTTTCTGCTCGCCCAATCATAACCCTCCCCTTCTCTCTTTACCCCTTCTACTTCACCCCACCCTCCTCTTTCCCTCATCTAAATGGCTTCCCTTACCCACTATCAGCAAGAAAGCTGACCAACACTTTACCGGGATTCTCACCAGAAGCCAGTCGTCCAACGCATTGTTCTAAATATTATCTCCCGGATTATTCTGCTACCCATACCATTGATTTCGAGGCCATTGCATACATAATTCAATGCTCAAATTCTATTACCCACTGAGATATATACAATGGAATGGTATATCCATTCAACACCTGATACACTGTGTCAACACCTAAAAAGATTTTGGATTACATCTACCAAAACACACTCAACGCACCAACAAATAAGGCTGTCCCGTATACCTCTCGGGAAATCAATAAGGAGCAACCACGCTTTTTTGTTATATGGGACTACTGCCTTCTCCCCTAGACCAATATTCTGCCTACCTGGATTTATATCTCCGGAGGACATTGTACTCCTTCCGATAATAGACTACCCAGGTTCTATCAAATTCACTTTTCCTATAATTATTTCCATATAATTATCATTTATAAAAAACTATTTTCAATATTTGTGCTGAAAAGCAAAGTAAGTGTCTATTCACAGCTGAACATTTTGCTAACCGCATTTCATTTCATCTGATGATATGATCCTTTATTGAAAATCCATGGATGAAGGAAATCAACATAACCCCTTCTATATATTCTTTTTGTCAAACAATAAATTCTTTATTCGGATATATGTGTCTATACATTTTTTTTCCAGAATTTAAATATAACCACTTAAACTTATATATATATATATATATATATATATATATATATATATATATATATATATATATATGTGTGTGTGTATGGACTATATTGTTTTGATTTGCTAGATAGTAATCCAGTGAAACTTCAGTGTTTGTAAAATAGTGTTTAACAATATAAAATGAATTATATTAATGATTAAATAAAATAACTGCACTGACAAACAACGGAAACATGTATGCAAATAATATAATAATATTTGGTTCAATAAAAAATAATGCATATATATATATATATATATATATATATATATATATATATATATATATATATGCCTAATTATTTATATCCATAGACTAGCGATTGTTTCGTCTCATTCGGTCTCATCAAGACTAATCAGTGAGGTTACGAACAAAACTTACCCGCCGGTAGTACGGCTTGAACCTTATACTTCAGGCTTCATAACTTAACATCTATATTTCTGCGCCTGACGATTCAGTTGTGTGAAGAATGAATACTGCCTGTTACCACTACTATAGTTGCCTTTTACAACGATTTTATTCCTGCTTTTAACAGGGGAGAAAACCTATGAATTAGAACTTCAAACCAAGAAAAAAATTCCCCAGTACAATACTCTCCACTGAAAAAGGGGCCAATAATTATAATTTAATATTATATCCACGTACAATTTTTTGTTTCGTCTCATAAGGACTGGTGAGTGTTGCTACGCAAACAACTGAACAGCCGGCCACATGATTCGAACTTTATACACATACATACTCAGGGATAAGGGTTATTGCAAGTACAGTACGTTAGTGTGGAGAGTTAATGAAGTGTTTACTTGAGGGGGCGTTTTATGATGAATTTGTTAACATTGGACTTGAAGACATCCAGGTTGTAGTCAGGTGGAAAGCAGGCACGCGGAACAGAGTTCCACAAGCGTGCAGTTCTAAGAAAGAAGCTTTGTTTATGGAATCTACGTTTTGATTTAGGCACAGATAAAGAGTGGGGGAAAATTTTTCACAGTGGATTCAGCTAGACGGGTGTTTTTCGTGAAAGATTGGCGAGGGGGGACCAGAGATTGGAGTTCAGACGAGCACCTGCCATGGAAATAACGATAAAACAAGGATAGGCTCGCAACGTCTCTTCTGTGGAAGAGAGGTTGCAGGGTAGAGAAAAAGGCATCCCCCACTAAGCCACGGTCTATTTGGTACTCTGTCAAGGCAGAATAGGCTGTTTTTAGCACTTGCCTGTTTCCCACCTGACTATAACTTGGATGTCTTCAAGTCCAACATAAACAAATTCCTCATAAACTGCCCTCTTAAGTAAGACACTTTATCAAATCTCCCATATTAACGATTACTACGATACTATCCCATTGATTACTGTACACGCAATAACCCTTATCCCCGAGTGGCATCCGGGCCTTGGTTTGTGGTGACCGACTTGTAAAAAAAAAAAAAAAACGTAATAAGCTTTAGTTATTTGGTGCATTATCGTATGTGAGTAACGTAAATTACTGAATATTGATAAACAGGTAAAAATATTAACACAGAACACAGGTAGATGGCGGCAGTTACTAGTTGTAGTCATTTCCGCCCCGAGAAAATTGCGGACACTGATGGCAGTAGTCAAAATGAAAGCATATGGATGCGCTGTATTGCATTATTTGGCAGTGGCAGCTAGCGGAATCTACTGGCTATCGTAGTTGTAGATTAGTGCTGTTTTAGGGGGTACTTACCTTTACAACTGTCACAGTCGGTGCCCGCTGGTTAGTATCGGTCACTTTTATCCAGTGGCGTGCACTATAATCTAGTGACGATTATGAGTGTTATCTACGGTAACTGGGGTCTAAGTTAGTAGCTTTTAGGTGGATACTGTTAGTTTATGGCATTGACCGGCCCTGGTGGGCACTATCAGTTATTGCTGTATTGAGGCGATTACTTGTGGTCACTGGTGCTTTAACAACTTTTTGTTACAGTCGTCAAGTGTTGGTGAATGGTGGCCATGATCGAGGTAGAATTCTCTGTGTTGGTGTTGACATTATATCGCAACATAAGGTTTCTAAGTATGCAGAATACGGACCGTGCCATATTTTACATACTGTACTTATACTGTGTACGGTAGATATTGTTTACTTAATTGTTAGGTGCTTCGATGTTAAGACTGGGCTAATTAATAATAACGTTAGTATTTCAGCACGGTCCGTAATCTGCATAAGTACCCATGTGTAAAATAGTAAAATCCTGAATTCGATCCGGCATGTATATTTATGTAACGTTATACACACACTTACATACGGGACCCACACGTTGTATGCAGTCTACGTCGTAAAGGAGACCAAAACTGAGAATAACTCGAACTTATTTTTTCATGTTGTAACAACGACATTTATTTTTGGATAATCTCTCGGATAAATCGTGATCGTAATTCCTCTCTATCCTATCGAACGTCATTCATGTCTCTAACGTAGTCTCTCTTCTTTTTATAGTCTTTTTCTTCACACACGGCTCAGCATTTACATGCGCGCGTTTAACGCTCTGTTACATTGGTGCACAATTTGTAAAAGTATATAGTCTCTAAAAATATTAATTATAAAAAGTTATTTGGATATATTTCTTGATACGCTTAATTACGTTCTGTCAATGAAGGTGAAAACATGCGTAAGCTATGGCAGCAGTGTGAGAACCTTGCCGATATTAGGTTTTGCATATACGTGTCGAAAAAATCGAAATTAATTTAAACTGATGAATCGAATGTTATACATGTGGAAAAGGCTTCTTTTTAAATCAATAATGGGTCTCGTAAATATCCCGTAAAAAATGATGTATAAGTTTTAAGGAGGAGTAGAAAAAGAGGGAAAGATGAAAAATGACAAAAAGAAAAAGGATAAAAGAGAAAAAAATGACAGAAACAAAGAACAGGAACCTACTGGTATGCCAATCATTCAAAAAAACAAAAACAACAGCGTTTGTATTTAAGTACGGGTGTTGAAGAATTACTGAACGGCGAAGAATACGAAAAAGTGGAAAAGTATGACGAAAAATTCGAAGAAGACGTTAGAAAAGATGATATAGACGGAGGAAAGAGGAAGAAGAAAATAGCGTGTCACTTAAACATCGCCTAATAAATTGTGTGTAAGTTTTTCATGGAAGCAGATGAAAAAGAGAGGCAAGAAGATGGCCAATAGCGTGTCAAGTAAGCATTCTGTAAAAGTTTCTGTGATGCAAATCATCTGATAATCGATGTCGTATGGCTTTGATTTACGCCATCTTATTTTCTTTTTAACTGTTCGAAAAATACCGGAAACCGATATTCCCTTAATCCGAGAAACACAAGCGGACAGCCAATGGTATTTAACGAACTATCGAAGGGAGCCTTAATTATTTCACAAACTAAAAAAAGCTAATGTCAAATGTAGCTATCGATGACCCCAAATACATACAGTGAAGAAGTAAAATTTTAGGACAATGTAGAGAACTTCTGGATTACGAATTGAAGAGTGAAGGTAGAAAATAACTGGGGAGAAAAGTTTTGCTACTATTGGTAACTAAGGCGTAGTTTGGATTGTGACACTCCTTGGAATTAATATAAGAAAATGTGATGCAAAGATATACAAAACCTATATAAGATAGTAGCTAGTAGTCTGATAATAGTAAATTTATATGTAGAGTTTTTTTTCCAAAAGGAAAAATTGTGTCTATTTTATTATGCGTAGAGATAAATTATTATTTATGCTATTTATAAATTCTTTAAATGGTTTATTATCATTTTAAATTAAGTGAGTACTATTTATTTGTTTATGTAATTATTTAATTTTGAAAATTTAATTTTCAAATTCCAAACTAGTAGAATAGTTAATTTTGGAATTTAAATGAGTAAACAAAGACAAATTATTATTGTTATAATGATATATTTATTTGTCTTCATATTTCTATTTTTATAATTAATTATTTCATGGTTATTATTTTTAATTTAACGTTATATGTATATGTGTGTATTTATATTGATGTGCATGCGTGTGTGTATTTTACATTTAAAATGTCAACGGTCTAAATTTTGAATGAGTTTAAAAGAGGTTAACTAAAAGTTAAAATGTACAATTCTTTTAAACATAGCGCGGACGTACGTATACAAATGCACGCAAAATGACATCATCGGTAGGGATAGATTAAAAAAAAGACAACGTTAGAGACTTGAATAATGTTCGAGATCACGTTAGAAGTGTGGATGACGTCAGAGAAAGCGATTTCGTGGGTGACGTCACGGGCGTAACAATGATGAAATAAATGCCGTTGTACAAAGAAAGCGAGTTAAAGTTCTTTTCTATTTTTTGTCTGCTTTACGACTGAGGCTACAAGGGTTGGGTAACGTTACACCTGTAATGACCCAATTAATCAAACTAGGAAAGTGATACCCTTCACAAGGAGACAATTAGTAGAAACTGCCTATATAAAAATAATGTTGTATTTATTAATTAACTTATTCATTATATATTTAATTTTATATTATATTAATTATTTATTTATTGTGGACTATTATTCTCATCTTTACTGGCTGTTGTTTCACGACGTTTCGACCAACTATTCCTCTGGCCTTCGTCACGTGGTAACCGCGACGGATAGGAACTTCGAATCTCCGAACCAAGTAAGCCTCTGGCCGGCTTTGGGTAGGATTGAAACCGCTATCTTCAGACAATGCTCATCTGGAACCGTAGCGATTCAACGTCTCTATCAACTGCGCCACGGGCCCCGAAGGCTTACTTGGCCAAAACGTGGTGAGACGACAACAACTACGGATGACAGTGATAGCTGAGAATGCAGTTAGGAGATTCGAAGTTCCTATCCGTCGCGGTTACCACCTGACGAAGGCCAGAGGAATAGTTGGCCGAAACGTCGTGAAACAACAATTAATAAAGATGAGAATAATAGTCCGTAATAAATAAATTAATATAAATAATACTTATCTCAATAATGAATTCAAATTAAAATAATGTATATATTTAATTTTGTTTATTTTTATATATAGGTTAGTCTATAAAGACGGTATAAGTATTATAATTTTACTATTATAATCTATATATTCATTTAAGTATATTCACTATAAAAATATGTTCGTTTTATAATTATCTTAATATATTTATATATTTTATTTAAAAAATTTTTTTATAAGTATTTGTTACGAATTTATCTTTATTAACATTGTTGGGTATATATATTATTTACTATTGTTATGAGCCGAGGGAAAGTGGTAACTTTTAGCGCTGTCTACTAACGATGGAATACCCCACAAGGAAGAAATCTTGTTAAGCTGGTAAGAACATTTCGAATCTGTCCTAAACTCAAATTCTGAGATAGATGAAGAGGCTATAGCTGCAATTTCACAGCGATCAAAATACATAAGTTGTTATTTACATCTTTTATAGCAATAAAATATATCATCAAGCATTTTGTTTGGTAAGACCCCAAGTAAAGACGGAATTTCGCTCGAATTCTTTTTTAGTATGGTGATACAAAACTCATTAAGAAGCTTTTGGATCTGTTTGTAATTATTTGGAGAGAAGTTTTTAAAGATACCTTTATATAACATCTTTTTATAAACAAGGCCAGCAGAATGTTTGCGATATTTCCATTGCAGGAACATTTTTACATTTTCCTTTATAGAATAATTCAGAATTTGGTTGATAAAATTCACCTAGAATCCCAATGCGAGTTTCAGGCAGGATGGGGAGTGATCGTCAGGTTGCGGAAAAAGCGAGAGAGAAAAAATAGGAATTGTATGTAGTATTTGTTCATTTAACAAAAACCTTCGATACTGTGTTAAGAATCTAGGTATTCTAAACAATATGTTTGGTGTAATTGTATCTTTTTTGAGGATATGAAGAGCCCTGTTGTGTCTGATACTGTAGGTTCTTAACTGCTGGATTTGTCTAATCGCAGAAAATAGGGTAGCGTCATGGGTTCGATTCCTTCTGTCACTATTTTTTTCTGTGGTGATCCAATACGCCTTTAGTGATTCGAAGAGTGGAACGGAGTTCCAATTTCGCACAAGTGGTGGTCTCGTCAGTCATCATCGGTTCAAAACTAAAATCAATATTCGATCAAGTATCATTCTTAATCTGTTCGCAAATGCTGCTGCCCTCGTTGCATAATCTCTGGAATAAGCTTAGGAACTGATGAACATTTCACAAAGGCTTGTAAGGCTTTTGGACTTGCAATTAGCATAAAGAAACCTGAAGTTATGCATCAGCCTCCTTCTACACCAAAGCAAACCTGCCGTGTTCACCAATTCCCATAACAGTGGATGGCAATAACTTCAAATTGTTCACATTTGGGGAGTGCAATGAACACACATTAACGGCTGGATGATTAAATTGTCAACGGGATAGCCAAGGCATCTAATGCTTTTGGTAAATTCCACCATCACGTTGAATAATAAAAGTATCAGATTAGACACGAAGATTCAAGTTTATAAAGCTGCTGTTCTCTCAAAGTTTTTGTTTGGATCTGAAACTTCGACCCTCCACCAGTCACGGATAAATCAACTTGCCGTCTTCTATAAACGATACCTTCGTTCTAAATGTGCCTACACACTTGAAGATAGAGTTGTAAATTATGAACTTTTTGAAATATGTAAGATTGGAGGTATCAAAGCTTTACTTATCCAGTCAAAATGAGTGATGAATGTGTACCAAAAATTCTGATGTATAGTGAGCTTAAAAGCAGTAAATGAAGGACTGACAGAACCTGGCTTTGATACGAGGACAAACTGACGTACAATCTTTCAGTCCTTAATATTCCAATTAAATCTTTTGAGGACTTGGCACTTGATAGGAACAAATAAAGAAGCACGTGGCAGCAATAAATCAAGACTTTTGACGCAAATCGTATCAACAAACTAAAAGAAGAACGAAAACATCAATCATGTTCGATTTGTGTCCTTCTTTGCAGATCACTCGCTGGATTTAAATATCATTTTCGACATAAACATCCAAACTGATCATTATACTCGCATAACATTATTTATTTATTGATGCTTGTATCGATCAAATAATATGTATTTGCAGCCCAACCTTAATGAGTAGTAATTAAGCTAATGACGTAAAACGAGAGAGGTGTTGAGATTTATTCTGCTTACGGCAACGAATTAAAACATTCTCGTATTGTTCGAAGCAGTGGTTGTTTGTTGTTTCTACGTATCTACACTCGATCTCGTTGTTGTTTTTACGTATCTACACTCGATCTGACAAAATCAGCAGTTTCATTCGTTTAATCAAAACGCAAGAAATATTAAATCCTGAAAATATGTGCATGCTATAAAAACACACACAACTTTATTTCTCTTTGCTGCTGCGTTTTTCCTCCTATTCTCGACGAACTTGCGCACATCCTTAAAAGATACTCTTGCTCCTTTAGATACTTTTGGCATTGAAAGACGCAACGAGATATTTTCACAGATCACCAAATAGCCCTAACCCTAACCCTAACACCAACATCGACACACTGTTAATTGCACACTCACGATATTCGTTCGCTTGCAAAACAGATACGTTTCACAAAACTCGATGACTATTTCATTTAAACAAACATAAACATACGCAGCGCCAGCCGAGACAAACGTGTGTACTCAATTTGCCCTTTACACGAAAAAAACATCTCTTGCATCCAGGAACGTTCCTTGGACATGTTTAACTCTCATTCTTCACGAACTCTTTATCTTTATTGCTCTTAATAAGTTTTTGAATAAAGTTAATTACTTTTGTATGGATAAGCGTTGCCATATTTTCATTTGATGTCTTATCTTTTACAGTGTATTCGCTTCCAGTGATCTACTACGAGGTGTGTTTGGAACCGAGTGTAATCATATATATACTCCACTGCTGAAATATAACCCTCTCATTTCGCCCTTTGGTTATGCTTCATTCTCTCCCTTGACATTGCATTGTTGGGCCATGGGTGTTGTTAGATATCTGTATCTCTCTTCATTCCGGAACAGGTGTTGTTCTTTCGGGAAACAAAAACATACCAGACATACAAAAAGTGGAATGTGTTTTTCACATGAACATATATTTTATTTAATTAATTTATATCAATTCTCAAACGGTTCATCCCCATATGAATCATTCCCATGAGTATACGTATCGACATCTAAGATATTACTAAAGTACTTCCTTGCTCAAAGGCGCTCAACAACTATTAAAAAATCTCCTCCGTCTCAGAGCCCGTGAGAAATGAAAGCACTTGATGAAGGGGTTATATCTGAAATGTCGCGATATTCCGACGTAACACAACACCCTGCATTGACTTATTACCTAAGAGCAAATTTTAGTTTATATTCTAATAGTAAACTTTATCTGTTCTGGAACAGGTCACGGATTGTGGAGTTTTTTTAAAATCCTTACTATAGAATGTCTCACACAAAATTCCATTCACGGGATCGTTAAAAAAATCCTAAATTTTTCCAACCATGTTTTATACAAATAAATTTCAGTCATATATGCCAAGCAGTGTTTATTTTATCACCGTTCAAATACAAACACACCTGAATACGACTTGCAAAGTTATTAAAAACTTAGATACATTCCATCCATTACATTTTCAATATTTTTCAAAATATGTAATTGCACTTTTTCAACTGAATAATGGTCTGGAGATTGTTTAATATATGTTATAATTGATATAATCCCACATACAGAAATCTGGCATGTTATAGTTCGGTGGGAATCGCACTTCCTATTCATAAGACGATCACTTAGGTGGCCCTCCATATAATTGAACGACAATGAAAAATAATATCGCAGAACATTTCTGACTTAAACTTGATGGACGAGTCTCAATTTACTTGCCTCCTCACAAGGGAAATCAGTATACAGTATGTCGATTTTTAATATGAAGAAAATCCAGTTCCCTCAAAAAGGGTATTCTGGATTGAGGCAAATATAGAGTTTGTCTCAGTCTAGAATGATTTCTCTTTCACTAACTGAGAATAGAAATAATGAAGTGTAATACCAGAACAGATACTACGTTTTGCTTCTCTTGTACCAAATATGATTGAGTTGCAGAAAGGATTGTGTATTTTATTAATACTTCCATGCGTAGCATTCTTACGACGCCATTGTGTGAATTACATGTTCACATCGATTAACGACGCACCTACATTTGTGTCGAAAGACACGTCAATCATGCTAACTAGTTGCAAACTGAATATGACAGAGGCCATGTCATCACTATATCAACCATATTGTATCTGGTACGTCACAATTTTTTTTTCATGGTGCATTGCTTGAGATGAATATAATAGTTGTAACGGCGTAGATTATTCATATTGTTATGTCATTCAATTGTAAAAACAATTAAATATCAGCCGAGTTGGTAGCACAGCGGTTCTCATTATACGAGTATTATCGAATTTAAGCGAAGCTGGGCCGGATTCGTACCTACCAAGTCTGTAACTAGTAAACAGGTGACAGGGGGAAAATGTCATCTTTACATTTGAACTATTTTAGGTTTAAAACACGAATTTTATTATTTATTGATTTCTGATCAGTTTTTTTATAAGTAAAACCAATGACATATAAATTTCTCTACATTGTAATCAAATCATCTATTAATTAATTTTCCACTAAGAAGTAAGGAAATGCGCCACGCCCTTCTATGAACTGTTCCACTTACACTCTTATAATAATGTATGTTTAAAAAAGGGGCATTAAGTACTATTTGTATTTGGTACTAGCACGTTGTCCGGCGTTGCCCGGAAGATTGTACTTTCATTTTTGCTCCCCTATTACATGGCGTCATAGTAGATAATGTCATACGTCATCCACTATGATGTTATCTATGTAGTCACATTATAGTCCAGTCAAAATACGTTACCCTCTACAAATTCTAAGAAAGCGTTTTCTAATTTTTTTTATTACTAATATATATGGGAAACGTGCTAAAAGTTTTCCAAAATCTAATCACCATGTTAGGAAGTCTCAAAGCGATGACAGTCATCGCACTAAAAATAACCAATATTTCTATATTTCAAGCTATAGCTGTTGCTTATAGAAGAGTTTGTATTTTTATACGATACTAGCCGATTTACCCGAGCTTTGCTACGGATATATTTGTATTACACAATACTAATTGGCATTCTTTTAATATTTATGTAATTACAGGTTCGAAACCAAAACTTCTGGATAAACGACATTTCTTGTACGACTGGTAAAAATGTAAACGAAAGTTCTACATTACGTAGAAAAAAAACTGTACAGGTCCGTTTTCTGTTTGTGTTGCTCCCAAAAATGTAAATTAGGATTTTTGCAGATAAACTATGCTTGGTTGTGTATATAAAAAGTACCCCATTTTTAATAAAGGAAGGACTTTCACATAAAAATTTAATAAACAAAAGATACGGCAAAAATTGAATTACACTTGTAAATCATATCTAAAAAATAGCACGGTTCGTAAACTGCAGAAGTACTAAACAGATAAAAACACCCGCATTTTTGTACTTCTGCAATTATTTTTCTTTGAGTGACGCTGAGACATAAAGCGACACCCCCGCCCCCCCGAAAAAAACCCATAATTACGTCGAAACTCCCCCACACAAATATATATTATCAACTAAATACATTACCCAGACAGGAAAACTTAAGATCTTTCTTAAAAGAAAATCGAAGAAAAAAAAGTGAAAAAAAAAAAAACAAAAAAAAACGCGTAGGAATATATCTGATATAAAACGCATTACTTTACCTTGTTTCTTTTTCAAAATATTATGGAAACGATAATAAAATTCAGACAGTCAAGTGAATAGTTGAACAATGATTTTAAAATCGTCCGTAGGAAATAAATTTTAACCTTTTGGTAAACGTGCTCACACCTTACAATGAATCGACATTTATAGCCGAGACTTTAATAGAGGGCTAACGATTTAAAATATTTCGTCGGAAAATAAAATCATCCTTAGCCTAATTATTTATTTTTTATCAATATTTGTAACTTTTACATTTATAGAAAATAAATAATTAAAACAAATCATTTTATCAACATATCTCTCGATTTGGTTAAAAACTATATCCGTCATAACCGGAAGTGAAATATCAGTGAAAATTACTTAAAATGTGCCAGTTTAGCAAATAGTACAAAATAACTTGAATTAAAATAATTTAAATAAATTAACTTTAAATAATACTCTTAAATAGAACAATTACATCAATTACATTACTATAATCAGTAATTTTAATTGAGCGAATTATTTAAAAAGATTTTCTTTAATATAATATGCAAATTAGATTAGTTCTATTATGTACATTGCCTTCTATATAGTGTATATATATTGATCGTGATGCTATTTATTTATATAGAAAATCTTATAGTAAATAAAATTATTATAGATAACCGTTTTCAGCAGGAAGTTTTGTATATATTAATCAAATTGTGAACAAACAAACAAACAAACAGACAGGATTACGGATTTATATATATATATATATATATATATATATATATATATAGATATCTTGATATAACAATCTTTATACGTACAAAGTTTTATACTAAGTACATGGACAGGAAAGGCCATGATGTCATCAATGAAGTCATGATATAAATGTACATTTCTAAAGATTATAGAATACACAGTGCATTTTAAGACACATCTCATCACTGAATAACCATGTTAGTTTAATAGTCACCATTTTCATCATCAGACATTGCTTATTTTTCCATATTCTCACAATACCCTTCCGTCCGCATACCCATGAATTATTTTAGTTACTTCTCCTGCGCCAGAAACACTTATGAAAAAAATTCATTGCAACTGTTCTGGTGGTTGTAGTACACCTCGGTGCACTTGCAAAACACACAGACTTATCTGTTCATAGGTATGCGAATCATGTCAAGAAGGTTATTGTGACAATATGAGTGAGGAAGCAATGTCTGATGATGAAAACAGTGACTATTGAATTGATACAGTTATTCAGTGATGAGATATGTCTTTAAATGGACTATGTATTCTATAATCTTTAGAAATGTACATGTATGTCATGATGTCATTGATGACGTCATGACCTTTCCTGTCTATGCAGTTAATATAAAACTTTGTATAAAAATTGTTATATCAAAATATATAGTATATAAAAATGCAAACTTTTCGGTAAGCAACAGCTACAGCTACAGCTTTGAAATATGGAACTATTGGCTATTTTTAGTGCGATGGCTGTCATCATTTCATGGCGTCACAGATAGAACCTTTGTGGTGATTAGATTTTGGGAAACTTGTAAGTTGTTCCCCAGATATAATAATAATTAAAAATCATAAAACTGTTTTTAAATTTTTTCAGGGTCAAACCTCAGTTTAACTGGACTATTATTATATTATACAACTATATCTATATCAATAAATTATTTTATATTATAAATCTATATTGATATATTATTATATATTATACATCTATATGCTATGCCGTCATTGTGAACAAACAAACAAACAAACAACAGACGGGAATACGAATTTATTATAGTTAATTACATGACCTCGGATTGTACCCTGATCTGCCGGCTATTAACGAACATACTAACAATCATACAAAGGTAGGTAGGATAATTGATGTTGTTTGATATTCCTCCCGCGATTACGTCAAGTTGTTCTATTTATTTTTCCACACATAAACCATATCGGCAGCCATATTTTTATCTTCGTGGCTGGTATCTGTATCGGGATAAATTGATTACTATACAGGAATATTTAAAATATTGATTCATTAATACTATTGCATGACAATCAATGGTCAGTTGGAACTTTATCTTTTTTTCCAGTTTTGTATTATTGCAAGTGAATAAGGAAAGTTCATTACAAACTAACAGAGCGTTACCCCCGTTGACCAAACGAAATTATATGAGAATGATACAATGAATGTGTAATACGAGTCTTTTTTACACTTGAGTCACAATTTATCAAGACCCGAAAGCCAGCCGAGGATAAAGGTAAATGATTATCAGGTAGTAGTGTAGTAATCGTTAATGGTGTAAATTGGGCGGAATTTGATTATTTATGTGGACGACTCATCAAGAAAATTGTTTACATTAGATTACAGTGGCTTCACACCTTGTCTGGATCGATTTCCATAAAAACATAAGGGGATATGATAATGATAGACATGCGAGAAAGAGGGACAAATAAAACCTGATCAGAAAGGTTAGTTTGAAAGTCATTTTCTAAAAGCTGTACAACACATGTACAACAGGTATTAAACCAGTGATGGTGATGATGATGAGGATGATGATTTGCATCCTCATCTTAATATAATAGACGTACTATTTTCATAACCCATCGGATGTTCTCGGCTAATCACCGCGTAATATTTCTCGACCTCTCTCTGTTAATCTCTAGAATTAAAACATTTAATTTCTAATATTTCCGTTGGTCACACAGGGTGACCGAAAAGATACTGAAGAGTTTTTAACTGAAATAGATTCTTTATTTTTGATGACATCTTTCTGTAATTTAAACACAATCTGACTGAGACATTGCGAATAAATCCAAAATTCAAACAATCCTTATTTCTGAAAAATAATATCTTTTAAATTTTGCCTATTTTCAGCTTCGCATATTTGTGCTCTGTCCAAAACATGACGAATTGCATAATCTCTAGATTGCGATTTAACTCCCTTATTTCGTTTTGCGAGCTGGCAGACCTCGAAACGAAGAATTGAATAAAAACATCAGGAACGAAATAAGTTAAATCGCAATTCAGAGATGCTGCAATTTGTCATCAATAATGTTTGGAAAGAGCACAAATATGCGAAGCTGAAAATAAGCAAAATTTAAAAGACATTATTTTTCTTAAATAGAGACTGTTTGAATTTTTCCCCTTTAAAAAGATTTCCCAATATAGTAATTAAATTGTGTAAAAATTACAGAAAGATATCGTAAAAAATAAATAATCTATTTAAATTCGAAACCTTTCAGTGACTTTTTGGACACCATGTACTTAAAGAAAAATGATAATAAGCATTGACATATACTTTTGCTCTCACCGAATCTAAAACATGGCTTTTAATACAAGGCTGCTTACATGTGAGAACGCACTAGATCTCTTACATATTTACAATTAATCAGCTCACCTTGTATGTCAGTTCGTTGTCCCTATGGGAAGAATTGTCAGTTTACTCATTAAACAATCCTTGATTAGAAATTGCTAACGTTGAAGCGAAACTAGTTTTTCATACACTAATTAGCTTCCCAAATATAAAAGTTGACACAATCAATCCGATGAGAAATTAAAGATAATGAAAATAAAATGTATTAATAATCATGTTTGAAATAGCATTCATATCTATAACATAAAGCTGAACCTCTGTGTGTGTGTCTTGTCACGGATAGGCTCCTATATGGTTGACTATTATAGAAAACTGATCACATATAATGATAGATGTATCGAGACACAGAAATGGGTATGTTTGATCTGACATAATGATGATTCATTAAAATAGTGGGGTCTGCGTACGCACCTGGTCTACAAAGTATGGAAATAAAAAAATTACAAATTAAAAAAAAAAAACGTTTACAGGTGTTTTTGATATAGATGTACATAAGAATACTTTGATAAGTATGTTTTAACTTAAATAGGGATGGTATAATAAAATTGTGGGGTCTGCGTTCGCGCCTGGCCTCCACAGAATCGAAATAGGCACAGACTTTAATAAAGACTTTTCATATCTATCTGCGTAAGTATACTTTGATAATTATTTTTCAGTTTGAAGAAATATGGTATAATAAAATTATGGAGTGTTCGTTCGCGCCTGACCTTCATAGAATGGAAATATGTCACAAAGTTTAACAAGGTTTTTTAATATAGATCCACAGAATATTGTGATAAGTGTTTCAGTGTGAACAGGTATAGTATAATAAATTATGGGGTTTATCTATTTTATTTTTACTTTCATCATATTTTTCTTTGGTTTTGATACCCCCAAATTCGAAGCTATCTCTTTACAACCATTGCTTTTCATAACCTATCATATTTTCATAAATCAGAGTCCATTTTTCTTTAAGCTGTTTTTGAATCCAGTCAACAACGGGTACTTTTGCTAGTATATATATATATATATATATATATATATATATATATATATATATATATATATATATATATATATGATGAGAAGAATGGAAATAGTATTCCGACGAGATAGAGAGATAAAAAATGAACAAACCAAGGCATACGAGGGGCGTGCAATAAGTAATGCCCCTGACCCACTTCCAGTTGTCTGATCTAGATGAAATGTTGCATGTGCAATGATTTACATCTCTACGGGTTATGTGGCAAATTACAGTCCTGAACTAATTGTGGTTTCTGTTTTACAGGTGTTTGAACTGAGTCAGGTGTGAAATGGAGCTTGTTGAATGTCGAGCAGTGATCCGGTTTTTGTATTTAAAGGACGCACACCACAGGATACTTTTGATGAAATGAGAGAAACTTATGGTGATAATGCCCCATCATATGACCTTGTAAAACGCTGGCATCGTGAATTCAAACATGGCCGGAAGTCTGTGGAAACAGCTCTCAGACCTGGTCGCCCCCTTCTGCCATTGATGAGGCATTATTTCCGTCAAGTTGAGGCTGCCATTTTGGAAGATCGGCGCATTACTATTCGCCAAATAGCCCAAGATCTCAAGATTAGTACAGGGTCTGTGGAAACTATCAAAGAAGGCAAGGGTGCAGCCCTCCGCTGGCAAGGTCATGCTCACAGTCTTATGGGACCATGACGGAGTAGTGATGACAGATTTCCTGGCAAAGCGTACCACAATTACAGGAGCCTATTATGCTTCACTTTTGAGGAAATTAAGGGAAGCTATCAAAATCAAGAGGCGGGGCAAGATCAGCAAATGTACCCTCCTCCTGCAGGACAACGCCCCGGTTCACATCGCATGTCGCCAGATCAGAAGCACGGACATGTGGTTATGAAATCCTCACGCATCCTCCATACTCTCCTGACCTTTCACCTCTTCCTAGCCATGAAGTTGTTTTTTGAAAGGAAAGCGTTTCCCAGATGATGCAACCTTGATTTCTGAAGTCACATCGTGGTTGGAGGACCAATCTGGGGTGTTCTACAAAAAAGAACTCCAGAGTTGCATCAAACGATGGGAGAAATGCATAACTCTGGGTGGTTCCTATGTAGAGAAAGACTAATAACTGTGCCAAGTTTCGTTGCTCTACTGCTATTGGAAGTTGGCCAGGGGCATTACTTATTTCACGCCCCTCGTGCGTCTATTAAAATTTTCATTCCTCCAAAAGAATTCTTACTATAAAGACGAAATGTTGATGGCTGTGTTATTTAGTTTGTTCCTTTTTAATCTCTCTCTATGTTTTCTTTGTCTCAGTGAGAAATTAGCTATAATTACATATTCAGTTCAAGGTAAATCCCTAACCCAAGGGAAAGAAATGGTGATGTATGGATGTGTAACATTTTAAACGTTTCATTCCGGAAAAATATGGAAATGAGATAGTGAACCTACCATAACATTTTATAAGGAAACTGACGTGCAGTTCGGTATATCATAACATCCCCGCCAAAATTTGAAGTGAGACTTATCTAAATTCCTTAATAGTATAGTGGAAGTAAGGGATTGGTGCAATGAATAGTACTTAAAAATAACATAAAACAAAACTTACTAACTCAAATAGCAATGAATAAGAATGCTAAAAATACCTGTTTCAAATTTTAATATCTTTAGCATCATCTGGGTTAAATATATCTAAAATGCACCTCTTTTCGCATTAGATGTATGTATATGAGTGTGTGGTTTTGAATGTATAGGTTACGTTATTTAGAGTAGGTGTATGCATATATTTTTTTACATAGTAGTCACCACTGATCAAGGCCCGGAAGCCACTCGGGGATAAGAGTTATTGCGTGTACAGTAAGCAATGGGATAATATCGTAGTAATCGTTAGTAATGGAGATTTGATAAAGTGTCTTACTTAAGGGGGCGGTTTATGAGGAATTTGTTTATGTTGGACTTGAAGACATCCAAGTTGTAGTCAGGTGGTAAACAAGCAAACGGAACAGAGAAAGAAGCTTTGTTCATAGAATCTACGTTTTGATTTAGGCACACATAAAGAGTGGGGGAAATTATTGACAGTGGTTACAGCTAGACGGATGTTTTTCGTGAAAGATTGGTGTGGGGGACCAGAAATTGGAGCTCAGACGAGCACTTGCCATGGAAATAACGATAAAACAAAGACAGGTTTGCAACGTCTCTTCTGTGGGAGAGAGGTTGCAGAGAAAAGAAAAGGGCACCCCCACTAAGCCACGAAGTCTATTTTGTACTCTGTCAAGGCAGGATAAGCTGTTTTTAGCAGCTACTGTCCAGATGTGGCAGCAGTACTGTATCTTTGGACGTACTTGGCTTTTATATAGATAGAGAATGGCATCAGCAGTGAGATATCTTCTCCCAGCGACCTTGCCAACAGACTTGATGTGCTAAGGTGTGTCTACTTGTTTGCACTTATGTAAGTGTGGGTGTGTATATGTTTGTATATATATATATATGAGTATATATGTATGTATATATGCATGTATGCATGCATGCATGTATATATGTTTATATATATACGGCTCAATCAATCTGAAACACCGGTTCTCGCCAGACCACTGAAGTTAAGCAACTTTGAGCCTGGTTAGTACCAGATAGTTGACCATTTGTAAATCTTAGGCGCTGTGCTCTCCGCTTATTTTCGTATTGTTTCCAGTCGTTCAGAACCTCCACTTGCCACGTATATTTAACAACGTCGAGGAAAGTGTGGTTGGACATTGAGCAACTCTTGCCACAAAAATTCCACGCTCAGGCACCCTTACAGGGTTATTCATAGATTGTCAAGACTTATGGAAGCTACCATATATGTTTATGCATGTATATATGTACGTGTGTGTAGGTATATTCGTGCATAAAGATATTCAGAATCCTCCTTTTTTTCCAGATTTCTCCTGTCGAGTAAGATTATATATCATATTACTTCTTTGTCACTCAGGATCCAATTATTTATTTGTATTTGTATATGTGGTGGGTGTACATACGTATGAATGGGTTTTGCATATTCAGCTATATACATGCATGAATATATGGGTATATGCATATATAGGGAGTCAATTTAGTTCTAGTGTAACAGAATTTAGCTATTAAAAATAGAATAGTATTAAAAAAATCCTCATTTGTTCTTTTATATAAAATTTTGGATAAATTTGACTATTCTTTTAACCATAAAATAGCAATTAGATGCTGAGTAAGTATATATATATATATATATATATATATATATATATATATATATATATATATATATAATTATTTTATGTGAATAGCCATCAGTATTTCATGCTTTCGCAGTCATCAGTGCAGGAAGTGACGATTCCTCAGGTCAAACGATTCGGACCTCACCACAAAACCACTTTTGTCTTCATTAGCAAGGAACATTACCTCCGGGCCACCGTGTCATCCACCACGAGAATCAATACAAGTAAATTAAAATCTGTAATTATCCACAATATAACGCAAACTAAATCCAATATAACAAATCCCTCTAATGCAATAAAATAGTCCTCAATCCAAAAAAAAATAATCTAAACTCCAAGGCTATTCAGAATCAATAAAAATAAGTAACTACATTAGGCGGAAGAGGTGCATTTGTTTTACCCCCTTATCTCTAATGTTAAAATTATTATACCTAAAGAATTCTTTATGATCGTGGAAAACTCCTACAAATATTCACAGAGATATACCACTTTCATAAAAAAATTGATTGAACCATCATATTCAACCAACTTGGCACAGACAATTATTATATCAAATAATAAGAAAATTAAAATCGCTCAAACAACTTCAGTCCATTTACCACCTAGAACAAATTGTAACTGCTAAAATAATATAAGTGCCCACTAAAAGATGATTGCATCCATAAAGATGCTATATATTCCTGTGCAATAATTTACAAACAGCAGATCATATTACTTTGGATTCCCACCTATATTTGATAATTTCCAATAATCATAACACTCACAATATCAATAACTACATTTCTCTCTCCCTCCAATGTATACCCACTAAACAAGAACTCTTTATATGCCCATTGCTTTATGCCGCACCTCTATTTTGATACTTAGCACCTCCCCTTTTCTTCTGATGAAAAGCATTAGGTTTTGAAATGCTTGTCATAAAGAGCTTTGGTAGCCCATACGCACAGTATTGTATTCCTTTGTTTCAAATTGGTCAATAAATCTTTATGCATCATTATACATTCTATTATCAATATCTTCTCGTCTTATATATATATATATATATATATATATATATATATATATATATATATATGTATATATATATATAAGCTGGACGCCCAGCGTTGCCTGATCATATAATACGCTTAAGCATGACATTTTAATGTATGCTGATTGCGCATGTATTATTATGGAATCAATCCTATATTGAATATTATATACTACAAGTGTTTTCCCGATGAATTAATTCGCAAAAAAGTTAAAAAAAAAATGATAATGTCGTTCATCAAATTCGGTCTGTGTTTGTTTACAATATCATATCTACTAATATTCGGGCTTGACTATCTTAAAAATAGGTTTTTTCTCTTAGAGATAAGAAAGAAGAATTTGTACAGGAAATATTTTATGTTACATTGGCCAAGGTTACATCGATGTAATGTAAAATATTCATATAGCCTATTTTTGAGATGAAATTTTCGATTTTCGATAGTTATCGGGTGAATTTATGCCCAAAATATATCTAAGAACACTGGTATAAATATAAATTACCTTTGTGTGAAATTTGCAAAAGATGGGCTCAGCCGTTTCGGAACCTTTGAGAAAGGAACTCACTCACACACACAGAGTAACATATATATAGTATATAACAGTATACATAATTATACACACACACATACACACACACATATATATATATACGTTTTATTTTTTATTACCGTATCTTTCTGTTAAGTTACATTATTGTTTCAGCTACCCGGCCGTTTTTTGGCCGTCTGTAGCTTCCTCAGACTTTTACAGAAATGTTCGTTATGATGGGATGAAAGTACAATTTATATATATATATATATATATATATATATATATATATATATATATATATATATATATATATATATATATAAATTGTGCTGGTGAATGTGAATGTATGCGGATGTGTATATATTTGTATATGTATGTTTACGGCTGTGTATGCGTATATATATATATATATTTATATTTGTGCAGGTTTGAAATACTTATTTTTGTATAACTCATTTCAAATTGTAGTTTTATTTAACCTTTCTTAATAATATGAGTATATAAATATATCCACGTATGAAGATACATATGTATGCATGCATGTGTGTAGGTGTATGGCCATATAATATCTATATAAGAAAGTTAGATTTTAAATATAGATTACATAACTTAATTGACCGATTACATAATTCGATTGCAAGATTACCCAACCTTATTAAAATATTACACACTTTGATTGACATAGTACACAACTGCAGTGACAGATTGCATAACTTAATTGACAGATAGCATAATTTGATTGAAAGTGTTATAGAGATAAAAATGGAGAATAATTATAAATAAAGAAAGTAAGAGTTATAAGCCCTCATATATCGTTTAAAAGACTGAAGAGCCTCGCAGAGGACAAGGACAATATGGCGGCTTCGCTGTGTTTAAACTATAAAATTGTGTTTAAAAATACAAAGAGCTGGTTTACTTGTTATTTGAATATTTAATGATTCTGACATCCCATTCTCTGAATACACTTAAATTTGACGAAGAGGATGAAGTTGGATTAAATACCAGATATCAAAAACGAAAAAAAAAAAACAAAAAACAAATAAACAAACAAAAAAAAAACGCACATGGTCTAAAATAAACTTTTAGAGAAATCTTTTCTTCTGCATAAACGGAAAAAATCTTTTGCAAAATAATTTTTTGTGAACACACACACAAAAAAGATACTTTTTCCACAATTTTTAGGGAACACACGACAAAAACAACTTTTCCATAATAATAATAATTATTATTTTTGAACATACGAAAAAAAGTAAACAAACAATAGAAAATTTTTTTTTTTGCAAAACCAGCAAGAATAATTTTTAAAGGCTCCTCACAATTTAATTTAAACTATGACGGCTGAATTTCACGGACACTCATTTTCTCTAACACCAAAGAACGCAGAATAACGGATTTTTCATTCAGTCCAGATTCCAAACAAATTTTTACTGCTTGGTACGGACAGTGGAAGGATACATTTCAACACGAGTTCGCATCCATGAATGACACATGCAGAGTTCGTTTACGACTTCGCAAGCTGGGCACAGCAGAACATGAAAGATATTCAAACTTAATCCTTTGGAAAAAAAAACGAAGATTTCAAATTTGATGAAACGATAGCACAGTTATCAGAAATTTTTGGTGAGCCAGCATCATTATTTGATATTTGTTACAATTGTTTGAAATTAAAGAAAAATGCTACAGACGATTTTGTCGAATATACTGGAATTATCAATCTACAAAGCGAAAATTTTCGGCTGAAATCGCTAACAGAGAATCAATTCAAATTCCTTATTTTCATCACTGAATTTTAATCTGCAGAAGATGCAGACCTAAGCACACATCTACTGTCTATAGTTGAAAAAGACAGAGAAATGACGGTACAAACTCTGAGCACAGGATGTCAACGACTAATAAATCTCAACCGAACACAAGAATGGTGCAACAATAAAGCCTATCGGTTCCTAACAACATCAAATCAATAGAGAAATCCCAGACTGGAAATAAAAAGAAGCTCCCAATTCTCTGTGGAGAGATGCACTATGCTCGTTTCTGACCATTAAAAACACTTATGTAAACATTGTTCACATCGTAAGCACCAGGTAAAAATAACTGCAACACTTGTAGGATAGCTCCGACGTTTCCAGAAAGCCATATCGAATTCAGTTTTTGTCACTTTCAACGTAAATTTTGAAACTCGAAGAAAATATGTACTTGGTGAGATAAACAACAAGCCAATGAATATTTAGTTTAATACCACTTCAGATATTATTTTAATTTCACGTCGAATATGAGAGTTGTTGGGAAAACCAACTCTTAAGAAGACAACTCATGTTGCTTGCGGTACATCGGGAAACAAGGTACAACTAACTGGTGAGTAAGCATGCAATGTCTCTTTTAAAGAAAAAAAATCAGGTGCGTGCTTTGTTTATGATGCATCAACCCTGTATCCTCTAGGTTTGGACTTTGTTGAAGAACTTGATCTTTTTAATGCTCCCCTAAACTCAATTTTAAATTCGTCTAGTGTTAATGTTGCAACAAATGCTGAAACACATTATAAGAACATACTTGAAGCAAAGTTCAGCAATGTTTTTCAAGAATTTCTTGGATATTGTTCTAAAGGAGCTGCTAAAACAGCTTATCATGCCTTAAAAGAGTACAAAATAGACTTCGTAGTTTAGTGGGGATGCCCTTTTCTCTTCTCTGCGACCCCTCTCCCACAGAAGAGACGTTGCGAGCCTATCTTTGTTTTATCGTTATTTCCATGGCAAGTGCTCGTCTTAGCTCCAATCTCTGGTCCCCTCTCATCAATCTTTAACGATAACCATATGTCTAGCTGAAACCACTGCCAATAATTTTCCTCACTCTTTATCTGTGCCTAAATCAAAACGTGATTCCACGAACAAAGCTTCTTTCTTAGAACCGCTTGCCTGTTTCCCACCTGACTTCAACTTGGATGTCTTCAAGTCCAACATAAACAAATTTCTGATAAACCGCCCCCTTAAGTAATGACACTATCAAATCTCCAATACTAACGAATACTACAACACTATCTCATTGATTACTGTACACGCAATAACCCTTATCCCCGAGTGACTTCTGGGCCTTGATAAATAGCGATCTCCATGTAAAAAAAAAAAACTTAAAGCGAATTTAAAACTGATGGCAAGTGGTCAAGCCGAACGCTTTGCCGGCACATTTAAGAGAGCACTCTTGAAGTTAAAAAGGGGGAGATCACAAAAATATTTCTAAATAGCCAAAATCCAAACTGCACAAATGAAAAGTCTCCTGCTTAAGCACTGATGAACAGAAAAATATGTTTTTAAATGGATGCTATTCGTCCATCATCAAATAATCTTCCCGAAAGAGAAAAAAGACTATGTAATACCATTTCAATCGCTATCACGAGAACCTGTATTATCAGAAGACCATCACAATGGCAAAGAAAAATGGATACAGGGTCACATAGTACGTCGTTCTAGTAATGTAATCTATGATGTGGATGTACAACCATCTATTTGTGTCAGACACGGAAATCAACTTCGTCACTCATATCTTCCAAAGAGACAATAAAATAACAGAATAATTCCATTAAATATTGTACTAAACACATTTGAATTACCTCATAGTGTTTTAAGCAACATGCAGTAAACAAAGCAAGTCTGAGCAGAAAGGTCCGACTAGAAGGACGCAAGGAAGGCGCAAAGCAATTGCGACTCTACAAATAGGCCCATACCAAACATCCTTCAATCATCATATTACAAAGAGGAGGTGTTACAGCAATAAAAGAGGGAATATTTCTAAATAAAGAAAGGAAGAGTTATCGCCTCTTTATAGATATTAAAAAAGACTGGAGAGTTCCAGAGGGAATAGAGGACAATATGGTGGCTTCGCTCGACAGGGAATGTCGTTCTCTAAATAATATAATATTTCTACCAGAATATTTTTTTTAAAAATACAAAGAGCTGGTTTAATTGTTATTTGAATATTCAATGGTCCTAACATCACATTCTCCGAACACAAAAGAAATATTACATAACTTGATTAACAAGTTACACAGCTTGATTGACTGATTACATAACTCTTTTGCCAGATTAAATAGTTCGAGTGTACAGATTACACACCTTGATCAATAGATGATATAACTCGATTGACATATTACATAATATATTATACAACGTGATCGACATGTTACATAAAATATTGCATAACTTGATTACCATAGTATATACTATGTTACATAACTCGATTGACATATTGATGATGATTGTAACGTCTTGTCAGACGAGTGCCACTCCTTCAGTCACTGAAAGTCCACGAGCCCAAAAATGACCCTTTTTTAGTCCTGCCGGCGAATTCACATGCTCAAGCAGACATGACATTGAAGACGGTCATTGGCATACATACATATATATACATACACGCATACATATATACACATACATACACACATATCTATAAACATGCACATATGCATAAATCCATCCATTCATCCACCCATTCATACATACACACATAATAATACATAACACAGATACATACATACAAACATATACATACACATACATACATGCACACACATACATACATACATATGCATACACATATATGCACACATATACAAATACATACACACATATACATACATATTCACATACATATACGTACATATGTATGCACATATACATGCACATAAATTTACCTACATATACATACACATACATATATATGCACTTATATGCATACATATATATGCATATATACATATACATACACACAAATACATATATGCGTATATACATACAAACACACATAAACATATATACACAAAAAAGAAAAATGTATATACATACAAACACATGCATATATACAT
The DNA here is from genome assembly GCF_053919585.1 of Euprymna scolopes. Taxonomy (NCBI): domain Eukaryota; kingdom Metazoa; phylum Mollusca; class Cephalopoda; order Sepiida; family Sepiolidae; genus Euprymna; species Euprymna scolopes. The sequence goes on along the minus strand of NC_136493.1, from coordinate 54,666,780 downwards.
ACATATACACATAGATATACATACACATATATACATTAGTAATATATAAATATACATGATAATCTCAACATCTTGTCAGACGAGTGCCACTCCCTCAGATACTTAAAGTCCATGAGCCCCAAAATGACTTCCATCGACACAGGACTATTTTAATAGACAAATGCTTGAGGGAGTATCTATACACAAATGATGTTACAGAGTCTTAGCTTTGCACGACAGCTAAGTCTATCTCTCGGTTCAAAATGTTGAGATCCAGCAACAAGCAAGAGGGAGATAGCCAGCAAAAAGTTAAACTGCAGATCAGCTTAATGCGGGTACTGGTCTCCCGCTTTATGGTTTGTTAAATCAGAGAATTGCTTCTCCTTGAAAGGCTGCCTTCACCACGGCTTATGAGAGCCCTCTCCACCTCAACACACATACGTACACACAAACACACACGGTGCTAGTTGGCCGTTGACCCCGTAGAAAGGGTTCATTCGCCCTTTCAAAGGTCTTGTTTTTAATCCTTCAGGGATACTAGACACCCTCCTCACCAAACAAGAGTGGTGGGGGAACCAGTTTAGTCGCCGGTGACCCGACCATGAGGCAGGTAGTACTGGGTTACATGGTACCAGTAGCATATGACATGACCGGACAAATATATATGCATACACATATACATACACACATACATATATAGAATGATGGCAGATCAATTATTACATGCTTCCAGCATTTCAGCCCTACACGCGTGACAATTTTTCAATCGCCACGGGACTATTTTTTATAGACAAGTGTCTGAGGAAGTATCTTAACAAAGATGGGGTTGACATATTACATAATATATTACATAACGTGATTGACATATTACATAATAGATACATATCTTGATTGACATATTACAAAACTTGATTGCTATATTACATAATATACTACATAACTTGATTAACACAATACATAATATATAGTATACTCGATTGACATATTACATAATATATTACATAACTTGATAGACGTAGTGCACAATATAGTACATAACTTGATTTACATACTACAAAATATATTACATAATTTGACCGACATAGTACATAATATATGACATAACCTGATTAACATATTGCATGATATTACACAACTCGCTTGGCATGCTACATAATATATTACGTTCCGTGATTGACATATTACATAATATATTACATCATTTGGAAAAAAAACGAGTAGAATTTTTTTCCTCGAAACAAAATATATTATTTTCCATCAGCACTAGCCGAACAAATTAGCACTAGTTTTATCATCTTTAAGTAATAGAATTAGAGTAAGTATTAAAGCGGCCGAAAATATATTCAAATTATTATATTTTTACTATAATTTAAATACACGATCCATATCTAGGATCCGAAGATATTTATTTACAAACACCATGTAATATGGAGTCAAACTATTTTATGGCTCGTCATAGATACAACGCTTGACTGGATGAGGGAGGGAGAGGGTGCGAGGTGAATGAGTGAACCTCAAACGTACACGTGTGACCAGACGCGAAATAAGGTCTGTCCCTACCCACTCTCTCGAAAAATGCAACTTTGTCTTCTTTTACCCTTTGATAAATGCAAAAGAAGAAAAAGTTAATTGGGATAAAGTCTTGAAATTTGATGGTGTAAAAAGTTCGTAGTTGGGAGTGGGGAAGAGATAAGAAACCCCCAAAATGAAAAGATTTAATCAAATAAAATACCTTTTGGGGTGTGTTAGTATGCCCCCCCCCAAACTTAATCTTAGATTAGGCCACTGTTTTTCGGGAACCGAAAACAAACTCTAGTTGGGATTGGAATAATTTACTAGAGGGCGTAGAGAGAAAATATTAGGGAGGGAAAACGGTGGTAGAAGGTGACCTCCGAGTGAGGGAAGTCCGGAGGCAAAAGAAGAGGATGCATGGGTTGGTCAATCTCGGAGGTTCTCTAGTACCAAAAAAACAAAGCAGGAACGGGATCTCATTTGTATCACCAGCCAAGATCTTTTTAAGGACTATGTTATTTTATGGGATTGGTTCCAAAGTACCCAGAACTGCATGTTTACGGAAGAGGAGCACAAATTTAAAGCTGGCTCCTAGACAGATGCATAAACGAGTGTTATACACCCACCTCTTATTGAAATCCACTCGAGGCAATCTCCTCCAATCGCACCTGATTTTCACTTTAAGCAGATGTTTAAAGTAAACGATCAGATCACGATCTGGAACAAATAGCACCTCGTAGACCTTTTTGACGCGGATGATCCATGTCACCATTCTCGCTACTGCTAGGATAGCCAGAAAAACATTCTTTTCTTCCAGGATAACGGCAGATCAATGTTGTCTATAACGTATGTAGCGCCAAGGAAAAGCGGGCGCTCGGCATCGACGCGAGCCGTTATCTGTTTACATAAGTCCCCAAAGTCGGCTGCAATAGAAAAAGGCCTGCTCGACCGTTTCAATTTCATAGTCATTGCAGCACAGACACCAGGGAGCGATGCTTTCGTCTTCTTTTGTAAAGTTTGGCAAAGAGGGGCAGTGCATTCCTGACTAATCGCCAGGTCAGGGAAAGCTATGAATTATTCAGAAAGTTCCGTCCCGGCGCCGAGGTCCACTGTGAGCGGATCTCCTCCCCCGACCATCACATCCGCTCCCGAAGGGCATCCGAAGCTGCATTTACCATTAGTACCTGATAAAGTTTATTTCTAGGCTGCAATAGGACACTAGTTCCCGGCACAGCTCTAAGCGCGGCTCGGCATTCGGCAAAGAACGTTGATTCCCACCGCGGCCTACGACGGCCTTCGACCGAGGGGTCGGATTTTAGGTTGAGAAAAGCATTTCCAATCGCAGGGACCCACGAAACGTCCTCCTCTAGCGAACGACATTGGAAAGCCAACCTCTCGACATGTCTAGGAAACCTAAGATTGAGCAATCCCAACCTCCTTCGCTCGTACTTTGAGCACGAACTTCCTACTACACTGTGATCTTGGCCCGAAGGCAAGGAAAAATTTCGATTATAATTATTATATTCAAATTTTATTATACATTTATAAACTACATTCGAATTTATGCAAAAGTTTTAAGGGTCATTTGTCCCTATTATTACAATTATAATATGAGACCCGAGAAGTGAAGTTGCTACTACCTAGATGTTAATTTGTTGCAATTATACTCTAGCTTACTTTTTTTCATCGTAGAGAAGAATGATATAATAGTATTTTTGCTTGTAACTTTACTATATTTATGGTTATTACCAACCCATTTATTTCACATTTTTACCAAAGTATTCAGTTTCACATTTACATAATAGCTCACTTGTTTTATCGACAGTTTAAAGACTGCAAAAATACTTTAGAATTTTGAAAGGTCGCCATGTGGCAATAAAATCGGTAATATAATTCGTTTTATTTTTCCCATATTTTATTTTTGATGTGAACAGGTATTTGATTAATAATAAACAAACAGAACAGTATTTTATCTGTAGTCACAGTGGTGATGTGGCAGCCGAATTTTCCGGCTTCTTCTCACCCTATTTTTTTCCTTTGATTTAATTTTTGATTTCAGTAGGTTTCTTTCTCTGTGTCCTTCTGTCCCTTTCTCTGTGTCCTTCTGTATCAGCGTGGTTCTGCCTTTTGCCATCCAATCTAACACGTTTGTATCCTGTATACATCTTCTCATGTTCTGGGCTAGACTTTCGTGTAATTATTATAATTATTGTTATTGTACTCACTAAGAGTTCTCACACAGGCCGTCATCAAAGATTTTTCTATGCCAACAACTTATGGTGTTCCCTGGAGTCTAGATAACAATAAGCCATCCCAGATTTTAACTGCTCTTCATTTCTTTCGATAACCTTTGCAAATGAATTTACGTTATCGCAATAACCGTTTACCATTGATTAATTGTTGACACGGACCATTGATCAATAAGCAGAACATGTATTCAAGTTACATATATACGAGAAACACGAACACACTAATTGTTATTGTTCGGAATCTTTCTTACTACAGTCATAAGGGAGCGGAGTAACTAAAAACGGACATCATTTCTCTTAGACGCCTCTGCCGTGACACGAAGCTTGTATGACTTTTACTTGGAAAACTACACTCTACTTAACGTTTAACTGTTAATATTTATAATGCAAACTTAATTTTTACATGTCTGTCTCTTATCTGGCTACACTACAACAGAGAAAGCTGGCCGCAGAAAATTAAGGTCGGGTTCCTAAAATGGGAAATGAATAAATAATTTGTTGAAGGGGAAATAAGAATACATGAATGTAAAAACACATCCCGGGCAACTCCTGATAGGAAGAGCTAATATTACATAAACTTGTGTTTCATCTACCCTGCAAACACAAAGGACACATTTAATTCCAGTTAATCAAGAAATGTAATTCTTTTGTTTATTTGTATATATTTCATTCGATGGACAGAAAACAATAAGATGACTTCAAATTATGAATATAATTATTATAATTTCAGCAATTTTGTTGAAACGAAGCCAATATACTAAATTAATATACATTAGAGAAAATATGACGTTAGAAAACTTTACTTACATTAACAAACATATTTTATTTAAAACGGATATTATATGATGAACATATACGTCCACACATAAATGAAATTAACTTGATTAAATCTCTATACGGTAAGCTATGCGTATAGATTCATATATTTGTATGTAAAAGATTTACTCCTAAATTAAGGAACCGATCATTATGAATTTTGGAGCACAGTTTGCCTAAAGAAGTATAATGTGGGCTATATTTAATTTCATTTAGTTTCATACAAAGAGAATAAAAAAGGAGTAAAACCGTTTCATGGTAATATAGATACCCTTGATTTTTATGAAATTTTAACAATTGATATTACAGTATAACCCCGGGATACGATGATCGTAGCATGCGTTTTTTCAGGTTACGATAAGAACGCAATGTTTTTCGGCTCCTGGTTACCGTATTTGTCCCGCTTTACGGTGTTATTTATAATGTTATATGGTTATATACATGTATATTATATACTGCATTGTATTTTGTTACTAATTTTTAATGCCGTATCCCGGGGTTATACTGTATTGTAGTGTTGTAAATGAATGAAGACGTAAAACAAACCTCTTTCAAAAACTTTATTGAACAAAATTCACAGCTACTAAAGCAAGAGAGAAAGAACTCAGTCTTTTTTTTCAGTAGTAAGAACAAAAAAATTTAAATGAAAATATAACATGTATATATCTTTGTAACAAATATTTTCTACATTTTAGTTTTGAAAGTTTTTTTTAAACATAGTCACAATCTCCCACTTGGAAAATCCAAATATTTCAGATTGCATTTAATTTAATTGATAGTCATTAGAGGCCAATCAAGCAAGATTCCCTGGACGTAAATTTCCTTTAAAGACCCCTTAAGCTTAACCTTAAATATTATATGTATTCTAGAAGAATATATATATATAACATATATATGAAAAGGTTCTTGAAACTAAATAAAAGACTTTTTCTTTAGCACAACTATTGTTGGACAAAACCTACTGAATATGTAAAAATTTGATTATAACGAGACGAAAATTCAAAATCTTCAATTTAACTGTGAAAGTATATCTTAATTGAAAACGTGATTCTTTTGCAAACTCGGATAAATCCACCAAATATTTTTTTGCGAAATCCGATACATCCATTATATTAATATAGATTAACATAAAATATTGTTAAAAATGAGATAATTACGACGAGAAAGTGTAGACGTATCTAGAGGTATCATCTATCTATATATCTATAAACGTGAACGTGTCTGTGTGTCTGTGTGGGCACATTTTCCTACGGAATAACTCCGTCAATTTTCAGTCTACAGACCCGAAATTTGATATACAGTGTATTGGGATTTGGGAAAATCTTTGCAATCCGTTTTTGGCTAGTAATTTGGCTGTTAAGCGGTCGAAGTTCAACGATTTGGCCTTTGGGAACTCTATCAAACTCCTCCGACAATTTTGGGTCTAAACACTTGAAATTTTAGATATAGGTTCCTTGGACATGGATCTAATTTAATAACTTGATTTGAGCCCAAAACAACAAATTTTAAGAGGTCATAATAGGGGTCAAAGTTAAAAACATTTGACCTCTGCGGCCTCTACCAAATTACTCAGACAATTTCTCGTCTAAATATTTGAAATTTTATATAAATGCTATTCAGAGATAGGGCAAGCTTTTTAATCGATTTGGGTCGAAAATTTGGGTTATCAATATACAAATGTATGTATGTATGTCTGCATACCTTCCTTAAACACGCAGACACAGACAGAAAAATAGACAGACACGTTCACTTTTATAGATATATAGATTAGAAGAATCCATTATGAGTGAATGGGTAATTCTCCATAACATAAGGTCTCTGATAGTATTGCACATCATGATTTTAATTTCACTATCGTACGTTAAGAAGCAATTACTGAGTCCTCAAGAGGTTCACTCTGTCTCGGAACAAACCTTGAAAGTCCGTCCGCATGTAACAGCTGCTTGGGGAAAAGGTACTCTAACTTTAAATTGAAATTAAGCAGAATAGTGCCCCACTGCGTAGACTGGTAGCTATGTTACCGAGTCAAAGATGGTCAGTAGAGGTTTATGTTTGGTTTGCAGTATATATAAAAATCATCGGTGTAAATATTGGTGGAACTTTGTAACCGCGAAGTAAGCATTTCTTTCTCTATTTGTGATTAGTGTTTTCATGCTAGGAGTAGGGATCTTGACGTGCAATCGTTTTTCTACTTGCGTTAAGCATTTTATATATGACACAGGCCACTATTCCGTACGGGTTCGCATCGCTAGCGACTTATTCTATCTAGTTTTGGGTCATAGTGAGTGAGGGATAGGTGTGACGTGAGTTTAAAACAAAATTATCACATGTCGCCTGGCGTTCAGGTATCCATTTCCACACTGTCCTTTTTTAGCAGCTCATTCACTCATGCATATTGGGAAATTATGTTTGGTAATAATTCTCTAACTTTCCAAACCTTTGTAACTTGTAATATTTTTGGGAACGGCATATCAGTCATAATTGTAGCTCTTTTCGGGTCCAGTATTCTACCGGTTTTGTCGATGATATGTCCCAAGTGTTTTCTTTCCTCGGTCTTTTCATTTTTTTAAAATAAGTCCCTCTTACCATTTTTTTTAATGGAGAGTAGATAATGCAGTGGATGTGTTATCGGCAGCTCCAGTAACTCTCGCTTCTCCTTATTTAGCCCCTCAGTCCTCATTTCTAATGGGTGATGTTTCTGACAAAGGGTGAAGAAAAAGCTGCTTCCCAGGTCGGTAGTACTTCGTGAACAGTAGTCTGAGATGTCGGAAATTTTCTGTCTCTATGTCTATCCTTGCGGCCATGTCACTAGTAAGGGTGCTGGAGGTAAACGCTTTCATCTGGGCTGACGTTAACCGTCTGATAGTCAGGGACCCGAACATTGGAATAACCACTAAGGAGGCTGTCCTATCAGCAGGTGCAAAGTACTGGGGCTGCTGTATTGCCATTTGGTGAATGGATTCTGGACCATGCAGTAGTGTCTGGTGGGGCCTCTCGATGCCATACTAGTGGGTAATTGTTACGGCTTTACCTTATCATGTGCTATAAAAAAAAAATTTCCTGTCTTTCCTCTCTTACTTTCCCTCTCTGTTCTCTAATCAAGTATGCTGACCTGTTCCACAAATCCCAAAAATCCTCAATATGAAATATCTCAAAAAAGAAAACACGAATAAACCTAGAACACCATCCTCCTACGTAGACCCCTACTACCATGTCTCCTTCTCCAACATCAGTGGTCTACGTTCTAACCTTCCAGAGGTTGAAACCCAATTACAGGAGACGAAGCCTGAGATATTCTTTCTAAGCGAAACTGGAATAGGGCCGACCACCTCCCTAGATGAGTTCATAATTAAAGGATACTCCATCATCGTCACGGGCATGGAATATGTGCCTACATTAAAGATGGCTTCCCATGTGGCAGGGATATCTCCAGAGAAGACCCTAATCTACCTTATATGTGCTTCCGGGTTGCACTTGCTTACACCACCCGATTTATATTTGCCCTCTATCGCCCCACAACAGCGGAGTTACTTTCTTTAAGAGTATATCAGAGAAAATTGACCACATTCTGTCTGCTCATCCTTCGGCTAACATTCACATTTACGGTGACTTCAATGTCCATAATGTGGAATGGCTGACCCACTCAAATAAGACTGATGATGAGGGGAGGTTCTGTCATGATTTTGTCATTGCCTATGACCTCACTCAGATTGTTCGCGAGCCCTACCGTGTGTCTGATACTACCGGTCAGTACGCAAGCCTTCTAGACCTTTTTCTATCCACTTCCCCTGAGCTATGCTCATGTTCCGTTCTATCTTCTCTGGGATCCTCCGACCACTGCGTCGTGTCAGTTAAGATAAAAATGAAATATAATAAATCTACAGACGTACCTCTCCACCGTACTGTATACCGATACTCTATGGCGGACTGGGATAGCTTATGTACATTCATATCTGATCTACCTCTCCATTCCATGTTTAAAAAGGATGTGTCCTCTATAGTATCAGACCTGACCGAATGGTTACTTGTAGGCATAGAAAAATTCATACCATCTAAAAAATTCCAACAAAAACCTAACAGCCAGCAATGGTTCTCTCCTGAATGTGCTGCTGCCATCGCACACAGAAATCACTTTTTCCATAGCTACCAACGTAATAGATGCACTGAAACTAAATTTGCTTTCAGGACCGTCAGCAACCACTGTAAAAGAGTGATAAAAAATGCAAGAGGACTATATGCTCAATCCGTTAAATCAAAAGTAGTTGAGCAGTGGTTTGGTTCCCACCAGTTCTGGCAAATAGCAAATAGGATCCTGAACAGAAATATGCGTTCTATCTCAACCATTATCAATGGACCAGAGGTCATCTCGACAGCATCCGACAAGGCCAAACTGTTTGCCAAAAACTTTGCGGTAAATTCTACCCTGTGCGACGAAAGCCATCAACTCCCCGTATTCCCTCCTATAACAGACAACACGCTATGCAACATACAAATATCTGTGCGTGAGGTCGCCAAGCTAATCAAGAACATTGACTCCAGTAAAGCAACTAGTCCTGACGGTATTCCGATTATAGTGTTAAAGAAAATACAACCAGAACTTGCCCCCATACTTACCAAACTGTTCAAGCGTTGCCTTAAGGAGAAGTGCTTCCCAACATCCTGGAAAACCTCATCAGTATGCCCTGTATTTAAGAATTCAGGTGATAAGTCATTCTCTTCTCAGTACAAACCAATAAGTCTCCTGTGTGTCATGAGTAAGTTGCTGGAATCCACAATAAATAAAGTAGTCAACCACCTCAACAGAAATAACCTTCTTAGCGACACGCAATATGGTTTCCGTTCTGCTAGATCTACAGCAGATGCGCTAACGGTTATATCTCATAGGATTAGCGAATCTCTCGACAAAGGCTTCATTTCTAGGGCAATTGCTCTTGACATATCAAAGGCCTTCGATAAGGTTTGACATAAAGGCTTACTACACAAGATTTCCAGCTACGGTATAACTGGAAATGTTTTCTCGATCATTAAATCATTTCTCTCTGATAGGCTCATAAGAGTAGTGGTTGATGGGCAGAAATCAGAGGCCCACAGTATTAATGCTGGTGTCCCTCAGGGATCCATACTGGGCCCAACTCTCTTCCTGATCTACATCAATGATCTCCCAAAGCACATACTTAAATCATTCGTTGACATCTATGCTGATGACACGACTATCTATGGCAACACATCAAAGGCTGTAAATGATGATGTTCTCTCTGATTCTCACTCCTCTGATCTTGAGCGCGTGGTACAGTGGGGAAGAGGTGGCTGGTTACCTTTAATGCATCTAAGACCAAGCTCCTATCTTTACATCATAAACGCTCCGATCCCCATCTGCCATCAATTGAAATGGATGGCTCTCGTCTAGGGGAGGGCCCATGTTTTGATAAGCTTCTGGGTTTGACCTTTACTCCTGATCTTAAATGGAACACATACATCAAGTCTGTGGTCAAGGTCGCTGGGAAAATGGTGGGATCCTTCTACTGCTCCAGAAGATATCTCACTAATGATGCAATTCTCTATCTATATAAGCGCCAAGTACGTCCAAAGATGGGGTACTGCTTCCACATCTGGGCAGGAGCTGCTAAAAAAAGCCTATCCTGCCTTGACAGAGTACAAAATAGACTTCGTGGCTTGGTGGGGGATTCCTTTTTCTCTTCCCTGCAACTTCTTTCCCATAGAAGAGACGTAGCGAGCCTGTCTTTGTTCTATCGTTATTTCCATGGCAAGTTCTCGTCTGAGCTTCATTCTCTGGTCCCCCCCCCCTCGCCAATCTTTTTCAAAAAACACCCGACTAGCTGAAACCACCGTCAATAATTTTCCCCACTCCCTATCTGTGCCTAAATCAAAACGTAGATTCCACGAACAAAGCTTCTTTCTTAGAACTGCACGCCTGTGGAACTCTGTTGCGCTTGCCTGTTTCCCTCCCGACTTCAACCTGGATGTCTTCAAGTCCAACACAAACAAATATCTGATGAACCGCCTCCCTAAGTAATGACACCATATCAATTCTCCAATACTATTGCTACACTATCCCATTGAGTACTGTACACACAATAACCCTTATCCCCGAGTGGCCATTGGGCCTTGATAAGTGGTGAACACCATGTAAAAAAAAAAGATTTCAGGTCATCCATGAATAACAGATGCTTGACTGTAGGAGTACTTTTCCAAATACATTTCCAACTTTCACATTCCGTAAAAGAAGTGTCAACGGGTTCAAGCTGATGACAAAAAGGAAAGAGGAGAGGAAGATATCACTCTGGGAAATCCCTCTCTTAATTTTCACTTTGCCTAATGCATCATCTCCTGAAGTTAAATTGATTTCCCTATATTCATGCTATTGGGGACAATTCTGAGAATTTGCAAAAAATTGAGTACCCATGAATGGGTCCTCATGTCAAATGCCTTCTTATAATCTACCCTAGCCCATGGCAGAATTAGTAGATCTTCGTTTGCAGTTTTTTAAGGATTATTTTATCGATCAGAAGCTGATCTTTCGTGACTCACGATCTCTTTTGGTAGCCTTTCCATTCCCCAGGCAGGAAATTGTGTTAGTCCAAATGACCATAGGTACTTTCAGACAATGTGCTAGTGAAAAGTTTCACATAACTGAGAGGCAAGTAATTGTATTCCTGCATTTTGTATCCTCTTATTTTACATACCAAACATCTTTGTTAGATATGGGCAGTCTCTAACCTAATGCAGACCTCCACATCGGTTACAGGGGAAAAGAACCTTTTCTTTTGAACATTATTTTTAGATGTGTGGAGATATGCGTAATATTTTTTCTATCCTGGATTTTATTTGTTATGTGAGTTTCGGGTTGTTTGGCTACATTTTTATATGCGAGATGTCAGATTCGATATATTTAGAGTTTTTAATACTTTCTATTTTCTGAAAACTGTTCACTTTTGTAGAATTAAACATTCAATTTGGTCATCTCTACCTGATGTAAGTCCCTGTTTGAACAAGGCATTAAAAATTATACTCACTGTGATCTGATAATTTAAATTCCTCGCAGTGTTTATTGACCACAATCTCATGAGTTGCGAAATCATCTAATCGCTTTTAACCAGATGTAAGCATTTCCACCTTTTATGGAATAGAGAAACTTTCGGGCTGAAAAGTTCAGTAAGTTCACCATATCGGCGAAAGATAGCTCAGAAGTTTTATGTGGCAAAATAGAATCCAAAAATTTATTATATTTAGCCGTATCTAATTTTCCTAATAGCAAACGAACCTTTTCTGATAGGACCAATGTTTGCATTATATTCTAAATAAATCTCTGTAACTTCTATAGTATATCGCAAACAACATCTTCTTCTGATACATAGCAGAAATTGTCAATTGCATTCCATATTGAATCTTGTGAAAATATGGTATTATTATCCGACTACGTATTGTTTTTTACGACTTGGAAAAGTAACTCCTCAGTACGAATTCATCGTTCTTCAGTACGCTGTTGACGATCGAATAATTGTTCTTCTGTGCGTTACTGTCGTTCGAGTAGTTGCTCTTGTTTTACATTTCACTTTCTTTGCTGTTGAATCTGTAGTTTTACCAATTGTGTTATGGCTGCCTGAAGCTCATCTATTTTTGTATAATTAGTAAAAATAAAGAATGTACTGATAAAAAGTACCCGTGTTGGGTTTGATTAAGTTTTAACTGTTTAGAACAGCTGAGGGGGAAAAACAGTAATTCGTTTCACACTTCTAAAAAAAAAAAAAAAACAATAAAAAACAGTGTACTGTTTAGTTTCCCCTTGGGAACAATGCTTTTTCCTCCCAAAGTAGTTGTCTTCTTTTCTTTTTAAATAAAAAAAATGTTCGCGAACCAAAACAGTTCTGGAATATTTACTGCTTGTGATAGACAATCAGAGGGGAAAAATAACACAATGTTCTCTTTTTTATAGTAAAAATTTGCTGAAGTTGTTAAAAATATGTTGTTTCCTGTTTCTTTACGTCATTTTTGTAGTCACTCTATTGGTTGTTTTCGTTAGTATTGTAGACACTGTATTAGTTTTTCGTGAAAGTTCACTCAGTATTATAGTCGAAAAAACAACACAAAACGCTGTGTTTGAATTCGTTGAGTTGTCAATCTGTCATGATATAGGTATGTTCGTTATTCATTTGCTTATGTTATAGCAAAGTTAAATGGATTTATTGAAATGGAGGTATCCCTTGATGATGGAATCCACGTTCGCCAGTGTTATAGCGAATTTCCGTGAGTACATACTCTGGAATCCTCATTCGCCAGTGTTATAACCCCAATTAAAGTGTTATAAGGAAATCAGAACACATGCATAGAATAGAAAAATGTATTAACAAGAACATACAAAAGTGTAAATTTGTTCTTCTAGCCAACTAACAAGCTCTGGTGGCTCTCCTGATTTAGACCCAGCATTAATGCTTGTCTTCCGATATTTGAATAAGTCATTCGTAGATAACTCCGCCACAACAAATATTTTATAGCTTTCCTTTTGGGTTATCGTAATGACGTTGATTTCTCGCTAGCAATGACCATTAGTCTTCACTGGAATTTGGGTGACAAAAAGCCTCCCCAATGTCCCAGTCCCCACTGCACCTAGCCAGTGGAGGTTTGGTAAGTGCTTTGACCCCTTGGTCTTCGACTATTTGGTGTAGTGCCAGCCGATGTCGACACTATAATATATTTTTCCACCTTTTCAGGAAGGGTAAAGAGAGGAGAGGAATATGGTCGGGGGAGAAGGAGGGGTGGAGGGGATATGAAACGAGATGCGAAGGGGAGGAAAATGGAAAGGAGGAATGAAAAGGGGAGATAGAAGTCAGTCAACAACTTCGCAGCTTCAGTTTTCTTTATTTTTTTTGTTTTACTTCTCTTGTATGTTCTATATGTTCGGTTCGCGATTGTCATCCCTCTAGATTAAGCTCCTCATTCGAAGTTTTTCTTGAAGATTTCAGCTGTTTTCAGCATTACCATCCGTTGTATAGTCCAAACCTTCCCTTTGATTACGATTCTTCATGGTGTTGTTTTAAAGTTCTTCGAAACTGTTCCTAATGCGCTTACAATTATTGGTATTATGTTGATTTTCTTCAGGTTCCATATTATTTTTAGTTCTCTGGCAAGTTCTTCATATTTGTTTCGTTTTCCTATATCTTTGCTTTTCACCCTGTCGTTTGCTGGGGCAGCAAAATCTACAATTTGACAGGTTCTTTCTTTCTTTCTTGTTTATCATTATGACCTCCGGTCTTCTGGCCTGGATGGATTTGTCAGTTTGTAACTCTATATTCAAAAAAAAATTTGTGGATTTTTAATTTCCAGTACTCCGGCTTGTGTTTGAACCATTTGTCTGCGTGTTCAAGAGCAGAGCTCTCAGTGCACTGCCTTCCCCGCGTGGTTGTGCTTGTTCTTATATTCATTGTGGGCTAATTTCCTGCATTTATTATTATTATTATTATTATTATTATTATTATTATTATTATTATTATTATTACTATTATTATTATTATTATTATTATTATTTCTAGTAGTATTTTTAAATTAACTTTATTTTTTCATCGACCATATAATCAGAGAATTCGTTATTAATAAGGACAGTTTAGTAGATCTTTAATGATGACTATTTCGTAGCTATGAAGACATTAACTATTGAAATTTAGACGGTTTTTTTTATATTGGTAGAAGTGTTAAGCGTATTATTAGAAGAACATCAAATTATAGGAATTTTATGATTTAATATTAGTTTTATTATTTAAAATTAGTTTTATTATTTAAAATTAGTTTTATGATTTAAATTAGTTTTATGATTTAAAATTAATTTAATGATTTAAAATAAATTTAATGATTTAAAATTAGTTTTATGATTTAAAATTAATTTTATGATTTAAAATTAGTTTTATGATTTAAAATTAGTTTATGATTTAAAATTAGTTTTATGATTTAAAATTAGTTTTATGATTTAAAATTAGTTTTATGATTTAACATTAGTTTTATGATTTAAAATTAATTTTATGATTTAAAATTAATTTTATGTTTTAAAATTAGTTTTATGATTTAACATTAGTTTTATGATTTAACATTAGTTTTATGATTTCAAATTTGTTTTATGATTTCAAATTAGTTTTATGATTTAACATTAGTTTTATGATTTCAAATTAGTTTTATGATTTAACATTAGTTTTATGATTTAACATTAGTTTTATGATTTAACATTAGTTTTATGATTTAACATTAGTTTTATGATTTCAAATTAGTTTTATGATTTAACATTAGTTTTATGATTTCAAATTAGTTTTATGATTTAACATTAGTTTTATGATTTAACATTAGTTTTATGATTTAACATTAGTTTTATGATTTAACATTAGTTATGATTTAAAATTAGTTTTATGATTTAACATTAGTTATGATTTAACATTAGTTATGATTTAAAATTAGTTTTATGATTTAACATTAGTTTTATGATTTAACATTAGTTTTATGATTTCAAATTAGTTTTATGATTTAAAATTAGTTTTATGATTTAAAATTAGTTTTATGATTTAACATTAGTTTTATGATTTAAAATTAATTTTATGATTTAACATTAGTTTTATGATTTAAAATTAATTTTATGATTTAAAATTAGTTTTATGATTTAACATTAGTTTATGATTTAAAATTAGTTTTATGATTTAAAATTAGTTTTATGATTTAAAATTAGTTTTATGATTTAAAATTAATTTTATGATTTAAAATTAATTTTATGTTTTAAAATTAGTTTTATGATTTAACATTAGTTTTATGATTTAACATTAGTTTTATGATTTCAAATTTGTTTTATGATTTCAAATTAGTTTTATGATTTAACATTAGTTTTATGATTTCAAATTAGTTTTATGATTTAACATTAGTTTTATGATTTAACATTAGTTTTATGATTTAACATTAGTTTTATGATTTAACATTAGTTTTATGATTTCAAATTAGTTTTATGATTTAACATTAGTTTTATGATTTCAAATTAGTTTTATGATTTAACATTAGTTTTATGATTTAACATTAGTTTTATGATTTAACATTAGTTTTATGATTTAACATTAGTTATGATTTAAAATTAGTTTTATGATTTAACATTAGTTATGATTTAACATTAGTTATGATTTAAAATTAGTTTTATGATTTAACATTAGTTTTATGATTTAACATTAGTTTTATGATTTCAAATTAGTTTTATGATTTAAAATTAGTTTTATGATTTAAAATTAGTTTTATGATTTAACATTAGTTTTATGATTTAAAATTAATTTTATGATTTAACATTAGTTTTATGATTTAAAATTAATTTTATGATTTAAAATTAGTTTTATGATTTAACATTAGTTTATGATTTAAAATTAGTTTTATGATTTAAAATTAGTTTTATGATTTAAAATTAGTTTTATGATTTAAAATTAATTTTATGATTTAAAATTAATTTTATGTTTTAAAATTAGTTTTATGATTTAACATTAGTTTTATGATTTAACATTAGTTTTATGATTTCAAATTTGTTTTATGATTTCAAATTAGTTTTATGATTTAACATTAGTTTTATGATTTCAAATTAGTTTTATGATTTAACATTAGTTTTATGATTTAACATTAGTTTTATGATTTAACATTAGTTTTATGATTTAACATTAGTTTTATGATTTCAAATTAGTTTTATGATTTAACATTAGTTTTATGATTTCAAATTAGTTTTATGATTTAACATTAGTTTTATGATTTAACATTAGTTTTATGATTTAACATTAGTTTTATGATTTAACATTAGTTATGATTTAAAATTAGTTTTATGATTTAACATTAGTTATGATTTAACATTAGTTATGATTTAACATTAGTTTTATGATTTAACATTAGTTTTATGATTTAACATTAGTTTTATGATTTCAAATTAGTTTTATGATTTAAAATTAGTTTTATGATTTAAAATTAGTTTTATGATTTAACATTAGTTTTATGATTTCAAATTAGTTTTATGATTTAACATTAGTTTTATGATTTAAAATTAGTTTTATGATTTAACATTAGTTTTATGATTTAACATTAGTTTATGATTTAACATTAGTTATGATTTAACATTAGTTATGATTTAAAATTAGTTTTATGATTTAACATTAGTTATGATTTAACATTAGTTATGATTTAAAATTAGTTTTATGATTTAACATTAGTTTTATGATTTAACATTAGTTTTAGGATGGAACGTAAATATATTCTTAAGCTGGTATACTTGTTCATTATTAACAGCTAGAATAAGAATATCATCATGCAATTAGAAGGTTTAATAATGTGATTAAATATTTTGGTTTTGTGACAGGGAATTCGTTAGAGATTGGCTGAGAACCGAACCCACTGAAACTCCTTCACTTTAAATGTGAATGTTTTAGTTGAAATCATAAAAAGTACTTCAGTGGTGTAGATTATTAGTAAATTTTCAGTATTTTTAAAAATTGATTTTAGGTGAAGGGCAAGACGAGTTATTGTCCGTATGCATCAAAAATAATTCATAACTGTTTTGCATTTACGATAGAAATAGTCTGTAAAAATGTTAAAGCTTCATGTACCTAGTTTTAAGTATAGTTATTGAATAATTCTTTACCACAAAATTTGTAATAATTTTTAGATAAATAAGAAATATTTTTCTTTTTCTTTTCAGAATAGATTTGATCCATGGCTTCAACTGAAGAAAAAAGTAAACTCTGTCCTTTGGTTGGCTGAACTAAAATCTACTATTGCTGTGAAAAGAAAGTTTAGAATTGAATACAAAAACGAACCACCATATAGAAACACTATTATTGCTGAATGGATGAAAACATTTAAAGAGACCAGGTATGTCTATGACAAGCAACTGTATCGGCGACAAAAGTATTGCAACCAGAGAAGAATCCTTTATAGCGTCCAAAAAAGTCGGTAAGACGTGCAGCATTTGAACTCAGGCTCCAAAAGTCTCGTGTGCATAAGATTTCACATGAAAAGTTTAACTTTTAATTACATAAAACGTTTCGAAGAGGATTATTATGCGCTGCTTACTTTTTATCATCAGTTCAATGAAAATCAATGTGAATTATGATGTATTTGCGAATAGTTTACTGTTTTCTGATGAAATAACAGTTCACATTACTGGCAAGGTCAACAGCCATAATTACTGAATTTGAGGAACTGAACACCCACCTGAATCTCTTGAACATAAAAGAGACCCTCCTAACGTTTATGTGTAGTGTGCTTTGGGGAAAATCGGATAATAGGGCCATATTATTTGTATGATTGGTTTGTTAACAATGACATCTACTTAAATATACTGAAGAATTACTTTATTCCGTAGTTTGAACATATTCAGTAGAGATGATACAGGGTTTCAACAAGATGGAGCAAAATGAAAGATGATACCGTGTTTCAAAAAGATAGAGTTGCTTGTCACTTTGCTCTACGTATTAGACAGTTTTTTAAATCAAGAATTTTCTAACAAATGAATCGGAAGAAGTGGACCATTTTATTGGCCTCCACCTTCGTCAGATTTAACTCCATTAGACTTTTTATGGAGACATGTGAAAACAATTGTGTATGTAACTGTTATATTGCGGGATGTGTTAGGATCAATATAACATAAAATATCTTACCGCAGGACGTCCGGCCTTCACGTGGGTATGGTTGCAGCTCATGGTGAAAGAATGGAATATTTATGAATATTTATGAATTTAAGAAAATCACTCGCTGTCACATAACGTTGTACGTTTATTATGAAGAAACACGCACACACACGTAACGACAATTCAAATACAGTACATGAAAGGTTAGAAGTCCAAGTATGATAACGGGAACAACGGGAATGATGCTATTTCTCCAGATGTAAATTTGAGTTCTGCACCAGGCAAAAAAGAAATGACGAATCCATCACCCCCCCATTTAGCCCCAAAAGTCTCATAGGACTTAACATATTTAAATTTGAGTTCAGCACTATGCAAAACTGCTTAATACACAGAAAATATTGGAAACATATGGTAAAAAAGTCCCAAAATGAAGTGTTTTATTAGCCCTAAAATAGCCCCTGGGGCACACTCAAGAATTATCGCGAAGTATAAACAAACAAAATTATATAGAAATCAGTTAGTTGCAACTTTTCTGAAAGGTTTATAAAAATCCAAGGCATCAATTTTTTTTTAATAAGCATAAAAGTGTAAATGTTAGCCATTTTAACCCGAAAGGCGTCTCCAGGGGGGCATCCGAAGTTTTTCCGGAAATCCTTTCTGTTACATTTTTATTCATATCATGTTTAATGTTTGTGTAACATTTCAAAAATTTCAAGGCTTAGTTATTGAAAAATGTGCCGACAGACGAACGGACGAACAGACAAGGGTGAATTTAAGGTCCACCCTCCTTTTTCGGGGGACTAATTTACTTTTGTGTAACCCTTTATACAATTTTTTTTATCACAAATTAAAATAAAGTTATCATTTTTAATGCACAAGGACTTTACGTACACCTTGTATATTATTGATGATTATACAAATTGTTTTTTTTACAGACAAATTAGTGACTAAGCTTTTCTACGTAAAAAATCAATGATTTTGTTGATCACTTATTTCGATTTGCAATAATCTTTGTGCGGACTTAAGACTATATTTAGATACTAGACGATGTGTTCATTTAAGTTTTTTTGTTTGTTAAAGAAGTAGATTGGCAAAGTATTTTGGGATATGATAGCTCGAAAAGGGCAATTAAGTTTATTTATCTTAAGATAATTTTGTTCCATATAATTAACTAGGTTTATACTCACCAATTATTTTAGGAAGTTGGTATTTATGGATTTGTGTATTATTGATAGTAATAATTCTGTTAATTCATGTCGTTAATATATTAGTAGAATTGTTATTTTTTTTCAAATTGCACGTGGTTATCAAAAAATTGTTTGAAGTTTAGTGTGATATTCAGAGTTATTATTATTTAAGAAACAGTTCTATAAAGAAATGTGTTTGTTTTATCAGCTGTTTTAATGATGATAATTAGTTGGTGGTGAAATTCATTAGCAGTCATTTTTAGATTTAGAGTTAATAAATTGTATTGTAAACAATCTAATTTATTAACTCTAAATCTAAAACTGGAATCACGTTGACGTTCGTATTAAATAGAAGGAAAACAGGTCTGATGTCTGCTCTATCTTGTGGCAGCCATTACACCGACTGAGATTATCAGTTGTACCAAAAAATTTGAGGATGGTTCTACACACAACCTTCACCACTATCAACAACTCATCTGTGTGAATTTCCGAACAACTTAGTTGTGGCCGACCTAAAAATCGACGGACGTACCACCATATATATATATATATATATATATATATATATATATATATATATATATATATATATATATATATATATATATATATTTATATATATATTTATTTATATATATATATATATATATATATATATTTATATATATATATATATATATATATATATATATATATAACACGGAAAATTACATAATTGTCGATGCAATAATTTATTTCAACCTTATGGTATTTTCAAGCATCTAAACTAGACAATTACATTTTTGATACGTATCAAAATGTAATTGTCTAGTTTAGATGCTTGGAAACACCATAAGGTTGAAATAAATTATTGCATCGACAATTATGTAATTTTCCGTGTTATATTTTTATGTTATTGCTCTGTTTACCACATTGAGCTCTCATACCCGGATTTCCTCTGGAATTATTCCATTATAACACTATATATATATATATATATATATATATATATATAAATGGAAAGCTCAACAAATTGTTTTGGAGCTTATATAGAGTATCAATAAAATAAGAAAACGTAAAAATGTATACTAATATGTATTTATTTTTCAAATAATTATTATTTAAAGATTTATTCATTTATTCAGTAAGGATGATAAATCAATCAACCACTCACCCATAGATATTAGATCCCGGAATATACCACAAATCACCCCAAAAATACACGCATACATAGGGCTATCCTCCTTTCTGATAAAAACTAGAATATCAAACCACCTGGAATCGTTCCCTAACGGGACGCCTAAGACAAAAACAACCTTTTCTTATGTAGTAAGAAACCTAAAAGACAAACATAAATTTCTTATTAAAATGAAAAATATGTCTAGTTCGCACGGCCCAGGTTCACAATACTGCCTTCTCTGCAACGCAGAAGTCACATCGATTATTACAGCAACAAAAGAAAAAAAATCAACATTCTGAACTCTAAACAAGAAATTACATTCAGGTGATGGCACAAAAGAAAATTTAAATATCGAAAACTTTTAAACTCTGCTGATAAATCTCCTCCAAACCAGGACTATAATCTATGGCCCCTTATATCAACCATCTTAAGAAACTACATTGCTATAAACAGTTGACCAACTTCTTTTACATACTCAAGCTAGCACTCAGTATTTGACACTGTATAAACCCTTCCTTTTTTAGGATTTAAATCAGAGAATTCCTGCCCATCATTATAACCTTTGCTCTGCCAATTATCTCACTAGACCTCAGCTATAGGGAATTTCTCCTATCGCACTCCCCATTACTACACTTAGTTTTAACGACACGAAGAGCAACACCACCAGAACCCTCTCAGACTACCCCTTATTGCATCCTCCTCTTCCCCTTGACCTATACATCCATTTTGCAACCACTCTATCCGTATCAATGTTAAAGAAATATCCTCATATATCCTCTTCATATATTCATCATCACTTATAAAACTTTTTTCCAATACGCCTCCCAAACACCCTTTATTTCACCCCTTATTTTCTTCACCTAAAGCCTAAATTAAAATTTACCTGTAATCGACCCCCAATGAATACTAATATCTAATAAGACCCTTTTGGTCTCCCTCAAGAATTTTACTTTCCCCCACAAAAATACCCCTATAATTGCCATTTATTTATACAAATTAAACATTAAATCTTAATAAATCTTACCAATCCTAAACTGATATATCTTTAATTACAGAAGAGAATTTCAGTTACTTATAACCCTAATATAAGCGGCCACACCAAAACATTCAAAAACTACCCCCCCCCACTAAGTGAACCAGCGAAACCTCTATAATCTATCGCCTTACCTTACCCGTGGCTTTTAGCACATATATTTCCCCCTACTCCTCTCGTATTCATTTGTTCTTCGTCTTTACTTACTGGTATTCTATATTCCTGTGTCTTTTAAACACTGGTCTCCAACTACCTAACTCTCATTTACTTCAGTTCCGAAATGGTATCCACTTATATATAACCAAGGATTACTTGGATTTTTTGGGGATACACAACTTGAACCCAGGAATACCTACATTACTTACTTATCCAGCACAGACCAACGTATTTTCACTCCAGACGAGAGAAATTTTGTATCAAAGACTACATCCCGAATTTATTTGCCGATTCAAATCATTTTCCGTCAAAAAAGAAAGGTAATATCCATTCATTATATTCTCGATCCGGCTTTAATATTTTGAAAGATTTCAAAATTTCTATCGCCAACCGCAACACGCTACTCTGAATCACCGTTTAAACTGGATGGAGACTGAAATTCTCACAGCGGAACTTCTATTTATCTATTAATAATCAAAAAGATATTTCAACACTTCTTGGCGCTCAACAAGGACCTGAAAACTTTGGATAACATCAATACTCCTTTGCCTTTTAAGAACTTTCTCCTACTGTAATATATTTCCTTATTGTCGTAGTTTCATTTTATTTTATTTCATTTTTTATACTTTTTATATTTATCTTTTATATTTATTTTTATTCTTTTATATTTAATAATTTCGTACTTCTTATACCTTTATTATTATTTTGTAATTTTTATTTTTTTTTACCTTTTTATCCCATATTCCTTTGTATTTTTTATTCCGTTATCCTACCATTTGTTTATCCTCTATCTTAATCACTTATACTTTTTATATTTTACCCTTTATAATTTATACTCCCCCCTTATTTCAATTTAATACATATGATTAAATAAGCATCCTCTTTCAATCACTTAGCCTATATTCTTCCCGAGAGTTTAGTTGCGCATATTGTTCACATATATAAAACCCACCATGGCTAATATGCTATACACCTACATTCATTATATTATAAAGACTGTATTGTTCATATATCACACAAAACAATTTAGTTCTCCCATTCCCTCCCTAAAGAGTCTCAATATTGTATCTCTCACTACACAATTATTTCGCTCCTAATGTAGCTTTCGCTAAATGTCGCATTCCTATTATGTTACCTAGCATCTTCTCTCCTCTTCTGATGAGAAGCATTAGGATTCGAAATACCAGGATATAAAGTTTTACTTATCCTACACTCCTAACTGACGTATCGTCCTTATTTAAAAAAACGAAGAAATCTATACACATTAGTACATATTTTTATATTGTCTTTTTCTCATTTTATTGATACTTTTTTAATTTTTTAATTCAATTATCACCCCAAACAAGGCACAATGCCACTTTGAAGGAGGGGGCTACTATTGAAGACATAAGTTGCAGGGGTATTATGAAGGGAGATGAGTAGCAAGATGTTTATTCACATTACACTTGAACTTCTGCATGTCAGTACAGTTGGGAAAGCAGAATCCCGGAAGGGAGTTCCACGTCTAGCAGCTCTGAATAAAAAATTTGCCATGAAAATAACGATAAAGTAGAGACAAACTCGCAACATCTCTTCTGTGAGAAAGAGGTTGCAGGGAAGAGAATAGGACTTCTCCTACGAAGCTACGAAGTCTATTTTGAACTCTATCCAGGCAGGACATGTCCTTTCTAGCAGCTCCTGCTCAGATGTTGCAACAGTACCCCATCCTTGAACGTGCCTGGCTCTTATATAGATAGAGAATTGCATCAGCAGTGAGATATCTACTTGATCGATAGAAAGATCCCACCATTTTTCCAGCGATCTTGGCAACAGATTTGATGTACGTGTTTATTTCAAATCAGGAGTAAAGGTCAAGCCCAGAAGCTTGTTAAAACATGAGGCCTCCCCAAGACGAGAGCCAATTATTTCAATTGATGCCAGATGTGGATCAGAGCGTTGATGATGTCAAGATAAAAGCTTGGTTTTAGATGCATTAAAAGTAACCACCCACCTCTTTCCCCATTGTACCATGTGCTCAAGATCAGAGGAGAGAGAATCGGAGAGAACTTGTTCGTTTACGGTCTTAGATGTTATACCATAGATGGTAGTGTCATCAGCATAATCGTCTACGAATGATGTAAGGATGTGATTTGGAAGATCATTAATGTAGATCAGGAAGACAGTTGAGCCCAGGATGGACCCCTGAGGGACTCCAGTATTAATACTGTGAGCTTCTGATTTTTACCCATCAACTACTACTCTTAGGAACCTAAGGAAAAAAGCTAGTTTCCCTTCAACAGTTTGAATTTTGGAGATGGAACTCTTTTCGAGATAAGTCGCTGCTATATTAATTTTTATCTTTTTAGATTCAAATATAAATAACTTTATTTTATTTCAGTATTCAATTTATATTTTTATTTTTTGATTGTTTTATTTAATAATAGCTTTTCTCATCCATAAATGTTGTGTATTATACCTACCAAGTTGGTTTTAAATACAGCATAGACTCAACCATTATATTCTCTTTACAGAACCCCTTTCCACCGCTTTCCTTTTTATCTCGCAATTCCTTAAAACGTCACTAGCTGACTTCCGGAAGACTCCCCCCGCTTTTTTTATCTCGCAATTTCTTAAAACGTTTACTAGCCGAAGTTCAGAATATGATCACGTCTTTTTTTAATTTTTCCTCGTTTTAACGGCGGTTAATTTAAAAAAAAAATGTCTTTGGAAGGCTGATGTTTTTAAAGCTAATTTCCCTTCAACAGTTTGATTCTAAACAATTACAAAGATATATATATATATATATATATATATATATATATATATATATATATATATATATATATATATATATATACGTGTATGTGCGCGGTTGTGAATTTGTTCAAATAGTCTCTGTCGCTCAAAGCAATTACAAACAAAAAACTAATGTATGTCAGTTTACGTAGAGTATTTCATTTAGTATATATATATATATATATATATATATATATATATATATATATATATATATATATATATATATATATATATGATGTGCGTGAAATGGTGGCTGTCAGAATACAACCCAAAAGAACAAAATATAAATAAAGGTTACTCGGGCAATTAACTACAATTCCCGATTGAAGTTTTTAAGCAACTCCACCGATTCAAGTCACGTGATACGTTTTGTGTCACCTAATTACTAGAAAAGCATAAATTTGCTATTTCTATTTTTATTTATTATTTTTTTCATCAAACAGTTGCTCGTAACGTAAATGCTTTTAATGTGCGCGGGGAAGAGGAAATTCGTTCGTAACAGACAAATGACTGCTATTAAATGGATTTATCATTCGTTTGTTTTATGCAGATGTTTCATTCGATGAAGAAAAAGAAAAATTACTTCGATAGGATATATTATGGTAATCAGTCCTTTTTTTACCAACTAAAAGTCAAGTATGAAATTGAATTGAATATAATTTAAGGCATGAGAAAATGTATATATAGAAACCAGCAACAAAAGTCCATCGTTGCCATTTATATTTATTTGCATAATGTATTCTTAATAATATTAATTCGAAATATTGACTGTAACTTTTAATAATAATAATAATAATAATAATAATAATAATAATAATAATAATAATAATATATATATATATATATATATATATATATATTCTAGCAGTATTACCCGATCTTGGTCGGGGGTTGATTTAATGCCATTGTTATGCTTATGAAGTGGAAGATAAAATAAATATGTAAAAATATAAATTTCGAAAAAAATCTAAATCTAAATTTATTAGAAGATTAAATAAGAAAAGACAGAATTTTAAATAAGTGTTTGTAAATGAATAAGTAATATATAAACAATGTGGTTTTATTGTTGTTATGAGGAGTGTTTTGTTTTTATTAGTTAGTAAAAGAAAAAAATCATTTCTGGTAAGTTAATGAATTTGTATTTGCTGTGAAGTGTGTACTAGTAGTACGCAACATTCTATAACATAAATAATGGTACAGTGTCGGTATGGCTCGTCTCTAAGTAACGACCTGGAAAAATGGCCGGTAATTTTCATTTTCATACGTACAATAATACATAGCGAATATCTGTTGCCGATACTTGTTGGAAACATTTCGACGCCAAAACCTAGCTTAAAACACTGCCAGGCACACCAAGTACCTTTGTGTGAAATTTCATTAAAATCGGTCCAGCCGTTTTTGAATCTATAACGAACAGACTAACACACACATACCTTAATTCACCCCAAGCAAAGCATATTATCACTTGGGTGTAAGAAGCTACTATTTGGGATCATGTTTACAGGAGAGTATGCAGGGAGTTGAGGAGCGAGATATCTTTTCGAATTACATTTAAATTTATGCATATTAGTATAGTCTGAGAAGCAGGAAACAGAGAGGGAATTCCAAAGACTAGTAGTCCGAAAGAATAAACTGTTACAGTAGAAGGTTTTCCGGCATCGAGGGACTTCAACAGTGAAGAGGTCGAATTTTGCTACTTTTCGGGTTAGTCAGGAGTATGTACGTCGAAGGGACACAAGTGGTGTGAGTTTGTTAGAGCACGTTCCATTAAAGTATTTATTAAACGAGCAAAATTATGCAACATTGCGGCAATGAAACAAGGGTTGGAGCTTGGTTGATCTCTCTGATCTTCTCTCTGCTCTCTGAAAATAATCGACTCACTGCTTACCATTCGTTCTTCCATTTGAATCTATTCGGTTCTACACATGCACATTAATTAATCACATCTATAAGAATCTACAGTTTTTAAGAGAAGCTCTTTTTTACTTTGGTGGATTGGCATCACGACATTCTCTTTTTTAGCTCGTAAATGTTCCCATATTTTGTCGCACCAAGTCTTAATCGTGACAGAAACGTAATCATATTACGTTTTAACGTCTTTTTATCATGAAACCACTTGATATTAGGAACTAAAAGTACTAATTCAAGGTAAAAAATCAAACTAGCCAACGATAAGTGTTAGATGGATAGATACTGATACAAAAAGCAGCAATTCTTTTCCCTTTGTCAGCAATATTACTTATGGAATATGAAGAGTAAAGGATTAAATAAGGGAAGCAAGAGTTACGAGGTCACTAAAAGTGAACCAAAGGCCATTCACTACTCTTAAAAATAATAAACGTCAATTACTTCTTTTTTATCCTCATTTTTAAAAATTAAACTTCCATCCTAGACAAAGCATAGTGCCACTTTGATGTATGAGGCTACTATCAGGGACATAAGTTGCAGGGATGCTATGTAGGGAGTTGAGCAGCAAGCTGTCTGTTCACATTACACTTGAACTTCTGCATGTCAGTACAGTTGGAGAAGCAGGAACCCGAAAGGGAATTGCAAAGTATAGCAGTTCTGGGGAAGAAACTATTATAGTAAAAGGCTTTATTACATCTAAAGATTTCTTCTGAGTACATGTGGGACTTCGCTGTTTGTTGGGTTTGTCGGTGTCGTATTTACATATGGGGGTTCAAGGGCTTGTAGATCGTGGGAGCATCCACTATTAAAATACTTGTAAAACAGGCAGAGGGATGCAATATTTCATCGATGGGACAGATGGTGAAGCTTAGATGACAATCAGGGACCTATCAGGTTGGCGACTCTCTTTGGAACCCTGTCCAGGAGTTAGAGATCAGCAGCAGATGCACCAACCCAAATGTGACAACAATACATGGGCGAATGGTGGCCTTGTAAAGGTATAGGATACTCTAAGGCGTAAGTACCTTTCTAACACGGTAGAGAAAGCCCACCTTCTTTGCAACAACCGTAGCAATGCTCTCGATGTATCTGTTCCAACTTATGTTTCATGTGAACGTTAAACCGAGGAGTTTGAACGAAATACGCTCAAGTAATGCATCTTTAGCCATAGCTATTAGTGGTTGAGAAGGTTTCTTATAATCAAGTCTTAATCTTGGCAGCATTGAACGTTACCATCCATTTTTGACCCCATTTCACTTCAGACTGGAGCTCTTCCTCTAGAGCTTCCGCCATTGACTTGGATATGTGTTCATCCGTTTTCCCCTCGTGTCTATTATAGAGTCTAGTATCCTCAGTAAATATACCCATCTCAGAGACTATTTTATCAGGGAGATCATTTATGAATATCAGGAACAATAAAGATCCAAGGATCGACCCCTGAAGTACACCCGCATTTATAACATATTGTAAGGCGTACTACCATCGAAGACAACCTGGATTCTTCTCTTATTTAAGAAGGATTTAATTATGTTAAGTATTTGTCTAGTAATACCATAGGATCTGATTTTCATGAGAACACCATCGTGCCATACCCTGTCAAAAGCCTTAGATATATCTAGGGGTACTGCCCCCTCCCCCGCCTTATCCAGTGCATGGTATACGTTCAGAGATTACAATTAGGATATCTGCAGTAGAAAGGGCTTACCTAAATCCATATTGATGGTCAGATTGAAGTTTAGCAACTGTAGAGCTTGATTTCTGTCAAAACTTTTATTATTACTTCTCCGTCCTTTTATTTTCTAACTTTTCTCTACAAACCGATAATTAAAAAAAAAGAAACCGTACAACACATGCAGACAAATATAACAGACACAAAACCAAATCTGATAATAATGATGATAATGATGATTATAATGATGATGATAATGATGATGATATTGATGATGATAATGACGATAATTGTTTTCAGCGATTCATAGTAGGTAAAGACTGGACAAATCAAGCTAGACTTTTGCATTAGATATAAATATCAGAGGTTATTTAATTCGCACGTTCAAAATAATTAATAGAATTTCTAAGCATAGTGGATATATGAATAATAATAGTACGCTTGTACTTTCGTTTGTACGTACGTTAACACCTTTCACATCAATTTCAACAAATATTATCGACCGATCGCCAAAGCTCTGAACTGAAAATAAATATTCATTCTCTGATATCGTTGCTTGCCAAGAATTAAGGTTTTAACCATTTTAAATGGATTGTTCCAGAATCAATTATCTCGACATGACTAAACGTATAATAAAGCTGATATTTTTTTAGATAGCGCAGAAATAGTTTTTGTGAGAGAAAAACCAATAACACGCAGCAGATATGAGTTTATAAAAATTCCTATGAAAATATCGCCCATTGTGTTTTAAATATAAAAAAACTAACCCAAATGAGATAAATTAATAAGTACTAATCAGTGAAAGTAATATTGTACTACATAGTTCAATACAAATAATAAAATTTCATTGTAAGAGACAATCTTTAATTTACTCCTTCAGTCCAGCACCTGTTGGCAGATAATGTTCTTCTTTTTTGCTCTCTTTCTTTTGAATATTTATTTTTATTCGTAACGGTTCGTTGGAATTTTCTTCAGTGAAGAATCGCTGCACGTCGAAATTATTACGAGTTCCTTTCTCACGCTATTACAATAATGATGATATATTATTATAATGATATTCGAGAACGAGCCTACATCAAAGGTAGGACACTCTTATATTATTGTCCAGAGCCGCCAAATTGATCTCTTTAAAGCCAAATTTCGCGGATTTTGGTCTTTTTTTTTGAAGCAGTTTGGCTCTCAAAATTTGTATTTGGCTTTTTCCCAAGGTGTAACGTATGGACTAATTAAGGAAAGAACAAGCAGACTATTATATAGATAGGGACATCATACTTCCATTATAATCTACACAAGTAAAATAAAGTAAAGAATAAACGTTTGTGGAGGACAGGATTACCTATTACTGTGGTTGGCGATCACATCCTCATCTTGTAAAGGTAGGTTAAAGAAGCAAAGGTTGCGTAATAAAGACAGGTAGTATGCCGTTATGCTAGCAGTTGGAATCTCGTATAGATGACACATGGCAGGAGTTGATTCCCTAGTGTTTCTCTTGTTGTCCCTCTTCTCATTTTCTGTTTAAAAATGGCACAAAATAAATTTCTCTTGTTGTCCCTCTTGTCATTTTCTGTTTCAAAATGTCACAAAATAAATTTCTCTTGTTGACCCTCTTGTCATTTTCTGTTTGAAAATGGCACAAAATAAATTTCTCTTGTGCCTCTTGTCATTTTCTGTTTGAAAATGGCACACAATAAATTTATCTTCTTGTCCCTCTTGTCATTTTCTGTTTGAAAATGGCACAAAATAAATTTGTTTTGTTGTCCCTATTGTCATTTTCTGTTTGAGAATGACATAAAATAAATTTTCAGAGGTTTTATTTTTCCTGCGTATACCTCATCCCACTTCCATTTGTGTGCTGGCACAAAAATGACTGCTCTCTCTCTCTCTCTTTCTCTCTCTCTCTCTTGCGATTCCAAAAGAAAAAAAGAGAAGGATCTGACCAGCTTATTCACCACATCCTGCTAGTAACTTCCTGTTATGTAACATTCTGTACACACAGCTCTAAATAATTTCAAATGGAAAATTCCACTTTTTACTTCATTTTGGTGGAGGATGAGGCCGCCTGGCAATCCCATCCTCCATGTTGTAAAGCTAGGTGAAAGAAACAAAGGTCTTGTAATAAAGACACGTGGTATGCTGTTATCCAATAAAAACAAAAACACATTTATTTACAGCAGAATACAAGAGTAATAGTAAGAATAGAGATAGTA
The DNA here is from genome assembly GCF_053919585.1 of Euprymna scolopes. Taxonomy (NCBI): domain Eukaryota; kingdom Metazoa; phylum Mollusca; class Cephalopoda; order Sepiida; family Sepiolidae; genus Euprymna; species Euprymna scolopes. The sequence continues at coordinate 54,636,490 of NC_136493.1, read as the reverse complement.
AAAGTTCAGTGAAGAAGAGATTATGAGTGCCGTTAATTGCGTTGTTGTATTTTGATGAGAGGTTGACGGTGAGGTCAGAAAGCGGACTGGACATGCCAGACCAGAATGCGTTATCGTCACATCTTCACTTGTTGAAAGTGCCAGCAAAAAGAGGATGAAATATATAAAACGGAAGTCAACGTAGCTGTATCGCCCCCCTCCCCTGGTGGCAAAACATGATGTTACCAGAGTTGAAGGGCAATAATCGCGTTTAGCTTAAGATCACCTGTTTGTATGTATGAGTTTACTAGTGTGGAAAACTCAATTCCCGTACATTTTGTCTAGATTTTTAGACAGTAATTTTAATATAAAAATATTAATATTATAATATTATAATATTATTTTGCTAAGGCGAGTGTGTCTTAGAGTTTATATATTTGTAATGATCGTTGTAGATATATTCGTTTAAATCTATATACGGATATGCATATGCGCGTTTAGAACTTATATGGATGTGTATGCTTTTAGAGCCTATTGAGTGTAATCTGCATGCATTTTTATCTAAATATTTTAGGAAGGTTTTAATTTAACAGTTAACCGTATCACAGTGATGACTTCTATAATTATATGTGACATTTTAATTAAGAATATATATCTGTACTTGCGTGAGTGTGTTTTGAGAATTTTTATATCAAAATATATATTCTTTTTATATGTGTGTAGCGTGCGCCTGTATCTTCGCTCTATTGCTTGTGTGTATATATTTGCACGTAGTGATAATAGTTAAATCATCTTATTTTTTAAGATATCAGCTAGGTAAAAGTTTAATTTGAAAGTTGAAGATAGAACAGAAAGTGTTATGTTTTGACACCTGAACCCGATCCCACATTATGGAGGCTTAGTAACTGTGTCTTCGTCTGGACGGTTGCTGATATTGATTCTAACATTGGATTATCTGAAATTGTTAATTTCTGACTCATTTAGATGAATTATTTTCATTAGCAAATTCTGTCCCGATGAGGTACAAATAGTACCGAAATATAATTGTCTTTAAGTACGCTATTTTACATGTTTATATATATATATATATATATATATATATATATATATATATATATATATATATATAACCACACACCCATCATTTTATATATATATATATATATATATATATATATAAAATGATGGTTGTGTGGTTATATATATATATATATATATATATATATATATATATGTATATATATATGTGTGTGTACTCTTTATTTATCTCTCTCTCTTTCTCTCTCTCTATATATATATGTAAATATATATATTGATTTAAAGCTTATGAGGATTTTTGAAGCATGAAAAACGATGTTACTTTTTGTATTCAATATTTTTATTGTTATTTTTTATATTTTAAGCGAATCATATATCATTGGATACTTTACCCTTCACCAGACTATCCATTCACGTGAAATCACTTTTTTCTTCACTCTATTCCCTCTACTTCACTTTTTGTTATCAAGTAAGATCTATGACTTACTTGTAATTTCATCAAATACTTTTGCAAGCAAAATCCAATCCCGCATTTTGCTAAATCCTACCCTCTGATGAGAAGGAAAGTGTTTCTTCGAAACTCCGCGGATTAAGGACTATCCACTTATTTAGTGTTTCCTTTTCAAATTAAATATGTTTTTAACTCTTTTTCAAAGTGTTTTTACCATGTTTTATTAACTACTTGCTCTTATATATATATATATATATATATATATATATATATATATATATATATATATATATACGAGGTGCCTTCATTAAGTTTGCCTACTTTTTTTGTACAGGTATTTAAAATTGTCGTAGATTTTTGAAAATTCAGTATGTTATTGCTATACATCTTATGACCAATTTTTATGATTTCAGGTTTAAATGAACAGCTACAGCAAAAATAAGAATACACCCATACTAAAGTCTTACTGTCACAACTGGTGAATTTCAAAAATACAATCCAGACGTGAGGACAAATTAGAAGAACGACATGCAATAAAATTCTGTTTTAAATTGGAAAAATATGCAACAAAAACGTATGAGATGCATCGGACTGATTTTGGACCATCTTGCATGGATTGAGCATCAGTTTTTTAGTGGCATAAGAGATTCAAGAAAGGTAGGAAGTCTGTGAGGGATGATGAGAGGCATTGAACGAGTAAGGAAATCAGAACATCAGTATTGATTGGCTGAATAAAGAATTTCATGGATAAGAACCGTCGTTCTTTAGAGACAATAAACACAATCTATTCGCGAGGAACTGAAGTTGCAGACGATTTCCAAGAATCACCAGCCTACAACTGCATCCTTGTCAGAGACTATTTTACTAAAATAGGCATCAATGCAGTTCCTGACCCCCTAAATTCCAGACCTTGCTCTGTGACTTTTGGTTATTCCCTAAGCTCAAGGAAGCCGTAGAAGCTGTCGTTATGAGACAATTGTGGAGATAAAACAGGCTGTGACGAGGGTCCTTGACACGCTCACCAAGAGAACTTCATTGGGCCTTACAAACGTTGTTGGAACGGTATAACAAGTGCATTGCAATCGGAAGAGATTACTTCGAAGGGGACTAGAGTTTTATGTGTGTACTATCGATAAACGTGCCCATACAAAAGTCTGGAAACTTATTGAAGGTACATCGTATATACATACATGCATATATATATATATATATATATATATATATATATATATATATATATATATGAGGGAATAATAAATACTGGTTTTAGATCAATAAAACAGCTTAACAAAGATTAGCAATATAAATTCAACACTAGAAACACATTATTAGAAATGAAGACAGTGGATTAATAGATAAGAATTTTAGATCAATAAAACATCTTAACAAAGATCAGCAATATAATTTCAACACAAGAAAAACAATATTAGAAATAAAGATACTTATTTTAGACCGATAAAACAGCTCAACAAAGATTAGCAATATAAATTCAACACTAAAAAAACAAACAAAACAATATTAGTAATAAAGAATGGAGACTAATAAATACTGTTTTTAGATCAGTAAAACTCGAAAAATCATAGCTTATTGATAATAGTTTTGCTTTGAATTGTTAAATCCAAGAACCAAGGTGGATTTCCACTTTTAGTTGAGTAAAACGTAGTGGAGCTAAATAGTATATTTATAAATAGATTACTTATAAATAGGATGTTCATTATTAGATAAGTATTTAAGAACTTAAATCCTGAATTGATATTATTGACATGATTGAAATTAGAGCCATCTGCAACCTCAGAAAATTAGGCTTGTGGCAAACTGAGATTAAAACTTTGGAAATAAATCAGGATCCCGGTAGGGATGTACATTACAAACTTATAATTTGAACAGGTTAGCCTAGAATTAAATTGTGTGGATTAACTAATAAATAAATCATAAACAACATAATATGAATTAATCAACTTAGAATATGACAAAACTATTGAAATTTCTAACGTATAGAGTTACTTCCCTTTCAACGTCAAAACTAACAAATAACCGTAAATCAAAATAGATTGGAACGAAAGGAAAATAAAAAAAATTAAGTCCAAAATTTAAAATGAAAAATGAGATTGCATCGAATAAAGAGTAACATTAGCCCTATTCTCCTTACGGAAATAAATTCAAACAACAACCGCTTTTTGAAATTAGATAAATAAGTATAAAAAGATTATTATGGGTCCATAATTTTATAACACTTTTGAATAACGCCGAACCTAGTGCCATAATTAATTGCTGAAGGTTTCGTTTTTTTTTCCTATAATTTAAACATAAACCATTAAAATGAAACTTTCAAAAAGAAGACTAAAATACACTTCTAAAGTATATTTCTCCTAAGCATAAATTCGATAAAAGTGATAAATAAGGGGTGGGGCAGAAAAAAACCTTATCAAGACGTCTTTCAGCCAACCCCTTTCAAGATTCACATTGGCAACGGGGTAGAAAAAAAAAGAAATTGTATAAGGAATAAGAGAAAAAAAGAAACAATCTCAACAAATGCCATGAGTTTTAATTTATTGGTATACTCTCTTTGCTTACACAGAGATGTTTGGCGCAAATTAATGGATACAGCCTCGCGAATTTTTAAGTGAATTCTCGAGCGAGTGTGTAAAACCGAGAAAGTTTCATTCATATATCCGTCAGTGCAAATATGGCACTGTAATAAAAGTTCACTAATGACCGACGTATGAGCTGGTAAACGCCCGGATGTTGGCCATTTTTTGTGCCTACGTATCGAAGGGGGGCATGTTGGAAAATTCTAGTCTCCAAACGTTGAAGGGTATGGACCAGGTAGTTAGCTTCACACTGACCGTTAAACCGATAGACAACCATATTGTATTGAGTGGTAGGGATACCATCCTTTCGAAAGGAGGGGAAAGCATTTCTCGTCCTAAACACCGTTCGAATCTTCGTTGCAAAATAGCAACGTGAAACGGCTGTAGTAATTTTATGCAAAAACTCCTGCCTTTTGACACCAATCCACGGGAGTTTCACATATATGGGACATTTTTGAGGGCCCACAAGCGTTCCACTATTAGACGCCAAGATTTTATCCCTCACACATTCTTAAATAACGTGTAAAGGATAACCATTAGCCAAAAGGATCTCAGTTATGCTTTGGAGTTCTGCATCTAGTTTAGTACGAGAGCAGATTAACAAAGGCCGATGCACTAAAGTTTTTATCAGATTTAATTTTCTGATTTTAGGGGAGAACGAAACCCAGCTAATGTATTGCGTTGTAAATATGGGGTTTCTATATATGCTAGTAGTAAAACTCATACCGGATCTTTCAATGAGAACATCTAAGAATGGTAATTAGTAAACTTCATAGTAAACTTCAATGCAGGGTGAAATAAGTTTAATTGTTCTAAATGCGGAATTCCAAAGCACAACTGACATCCTTTTGGCTAATGGTTATCATTTACAGGTACAGTTGCCGGACAATATTTTTGGACACTTTGAAAAAAAAACTTCAAGGTGGTTACTAGTGCCAAAAACTTTTGAGATTTTAAGTATGTAGTTGAGGAGTGAAAATACATTACTAGTGTAATCATTTTTTTTGTTAGTTTGGCTTTGATAATTTTAGTTTTTTGTGATTTTTTTTTATTAAATAGTTTGACTCATGTCCAGGTAACCTACATCTAAAATTTCAAGTGTTCAAACTCAAAATAGGCGGAGGAGTTCGGTAAAATCTGCAACGGTCGACTCTTTCTACTTTGACTTCTTCGCCGCGACATTTTCGCCCAAAACCCGGGTAAAAAGATTGCTGCGTGTCTGAATACCCTTTATGTAAATTTTCAAATGTTTAGACCCAAAATTAGCTGAATAGTTTGTTAGAGACCGAAAAGGTCAAATCTCTTGAAGTTTGACTTCATGAAAGATGAAATTTTTGCCCAAAAACCTATTATAAAGCTTGCCCTATGTCTGAATACAATTTATATAAAATTTCAAAAGTTTAGACTAAAAATTGGATGAGTAATTTGATAGAGACCACAAAGATAAAATCTTTTGAACTTTGACCCCTTGGCAACTCAAATTTTCGACTAAAACAGATTAAAAAGCTTGCCCTATCTATGAATATCCTCTATGTAAAATTTCAAATGTTTGGACACAAAAATTGGCTGAGTAATTTGGTAGAGATCGCAGATGTCAAATTTTTTAAAACTTTGACCCCAATTATGACCACTTAACATTTATTTCTATTGGGCTCAAATAAAATTAAAAAGTTTGATCCATGTCTAAATGAGCTACATTTAAAATTTCAAGTGGTTAGACCCAAAATTGGCGGAGGAGTTGGGTAGAGTTTTCAAAAGTAAAATCGTTGACCTTTGACCTCTTAACTGGCTGAAAACAGATTAAAAAGATATTCTCAAATCTTAATACCCCTTATGTCAAATCTCAAGTCTCTAGACTGAAAATTAACAGAGTTATTTTTAGGGAAATGTACACACACGCACACAGAGACATTTTCACTTATATATATATATATATATATATATATATATATATATATATATATATATATATATATATATATATATATATATATATACTAGCATGGTTGCCCGGGGTTGCCCGGGGTTGCCCGGGTGTTTGGTGCTCGGGTGTTTGGAGGTGTATGTTAAGAAAAAAAAAGTGGTAGTAGGAAGGCAGGCTCGAACCCGTACCGCGAAGGAGGAAAATAACGGGGGAAAAACTTGACGTCTTTGCTGTTACGACCAGCGCCAAACCGAAAGCGACGTAGGTTTAAATAAGGCTAGACAATCGAAAAGAGGGGATGACTTTCGAAAATATCGGTGAAAAAAGCGACCTTTCCCTGCAGAAAAATGCCCAGTTGAGTGTGAAGAAATGAATGTTTTTAGGCAGTTTTTCGGTATTTGTCGTCTGAAAGGTTGAACTTCTAAACGATACTGATCTTGTGAAAAACCGTCGTCTATGTCGAAAGTTATAGGCGGACAAGCAAAAATACATACATACATTTATATATTGGTAACTCAAATTTTCGACTATTAAATGCTTGCCCTAATCTCTGAATACACTTTATGTCAAATTTCAAATGGTTAGACCATAAATTGTCTGAGTAATTTGCTAGAGACCGCAGAGTTCCAATTTTTTAAAACGTTGACATTTATTGTTTTGGGCTCAAATCAAGTAATTATGTTAGACCCATGTCCAAGGAACCTATATCTAAAACTTCAAGTTTTTAGACCCAAAATTGGCGGAGGAGTTTGGTAGAGTTCTTAAAGGTCAAACCGTTGAACTTTAGCCCCTTAACAGCCAAATTTTTGGCCGAAAACCGATTACAAAGATTTTCCCAAATCTCCATACCCTGTATATCAAATTTTGAGTCTGTAGACTGAAAATTGAATTATTGTGTTGGGAAATGTATACAGACAGACACAGACAGACAGACAGACATACACTTTCACTTTTACATATACTAACATTGCAGCCTGGCCTTGCCCGGGTGTTTAGAGGTGTATGTTGAGCAAAAAAAAAAAAAAAAAAGAAAAAAATGGTAGTAGGAAGGCCGGCTCGAACCCGTACTGCAAATGAGGAAAAAAACGGTGAAAAACCTGACGTTTTTGCTGTTACGACGACCGCCAAACCGGGGGTGACGTGGGTTTAAATTAAAGCTAGACAATCGAAAGGACAGGATGAGTTTCGAAAATATCGGCGAAAAATAGTGACCCCCACCTGTAGAAAAGTGCCCAGTTGAAGGTGAAGATATTAATTTTTTTAGCGAATTTTTCGAAATTTGGCATATTTCATATTAGGCATAATAATTTCATATTCATATTAGGCAGACATGCAAACGTACATACATACATACATACATTTATATATTGGTAACTCAAATTTCCGACTCAAACCGATTAAAATGCTTTCCCTATCTCTGAATACCCTTTATGTAAAATGTCAAATGTTTAGACCAGAAATTATCTGAGTAATTTGGTATAGACCGCAGATTCAATTTAAAAAAAGCTTTTACCCCTATTATGACCTTAACATTTATTGTTTTTGGGCTCAAATCAAGTTATTAAGTTAGATCCATGTCCAAAGAACCTATATCTAAAATTTCAAATGTTTAGACGAAAAGATGACAGAGGTGTTTGGTAGAGTTCTCAAAGGTCAAATCGTTGAACTTTGACCCCTTAACAGTCAAATTTCTGGCCGAAAACGGATTGCTAAGATTTTACCAAATTTCACTACCCTGTATATCAAATTTGAGACTGTAGACTGACAATTGACAAAATTATTGCGTAGGGAAATGTACACTGACACACACACACAGACACCCACATGCACACTCACAGACACTTTCAATTATATATATATATATATATATATATATATATATATATATATATATATATATATACTAGCAGTTCCGCCCGGCTTTGCTCGGGCCCCATGTACTGTTCATCACTTTTTGTGCATATGTATATATTAAAAAGTGTGAATATCTACGGTAATGATTTTCTATATGATATGCTTTCTAAACTGCCATAGAGAAAAGATGGTAGAGGCAGCAGACGTCAATTTATTTTTTTAACTTTGATCCCAATTTTGACCCTCAACATTTATTGTTTTGGGCTCAAATGAAATTAAAATGTTTGACACATGTCCAAGTTACCTACATCTAAAATTTCAAGTGTTTAGACCCAAAATTCGCGGAGGATTTTGGTAGAGTCTGCAAAGATCAACTCTGTAAACTTTGACCCCTTACCAGCAAAATTTTCACCAACAAATGGATTAAAAAGCTTGTTGCATGTGTGAGTACCCTTTATGTAAAATTTCAAATGTTTAGACCCAAAATTGCCTTAATAGTTTGCTAGAGACCGAAAAGGTAAAGTCTTTTGAACTTTGGCCCATTGGAAGCCAAATTTTCAGAAAAAAACCGTTTAAAAGGCTTGCCCTATGTTTGAATACACTTTATGTAAAACTTTAAATGTTTAGACAAACATTGGCTGAGTAATTTGGTAGAGACCACAGAGGTCAATTTTTAAAAAAACTTTAACCCCAATTATGACCCTTTAACATTTATTTTTTTTGGCTCAAATTTAATCAAAAGTCTCTGGAATATGTGGTGTATATTTTACAATAAATACGTTGTATAAAATAACTAAATAACCTGCATCATGTATATGTAAAGAAAACAGTGTTAACCACATATAAAGACGATAGCACATAGATTAGGTTGGTTGGTTGGTTGTTTTTGTTTTACGGCATATCAACCCTTTTCAGGTTATTTAATGCCGAATCCAAAGATTTTGAAGAAAAATTTGTTAATATATTTGTTGTTTTCAAGTTGGTTTCTATTTAACCCATAGTTGGGACCCTAACAGGTACTACCACTCCGGGTCAATACGGACCTGAGAGCAATAGCAATTAAAGGGTGGCTCCACACTCCCCAAAGCCCGCAAGCTGGGGCCTCACCACTGGATATAGTTTAAGGTCATCATTCCAGGACCGCACATAGATTAGACGCAATGATTATTTTAGGCAACATTTTCCAGTTAAAAATTAGAGTTACGTGCACAAAATGCCTGATTTACCACGACAGTTAATGAAAGAATGTCAGTGTAGAGTTTATCGTCTGACAAACTAACAAAAGTAAAACGTGATTAAAACAATGTGAAAACTTTGATAAAAAGGAAAAAAAAAATGATAAGGACTAAATTAAAAAAAATTTTTTTTTCGAATTCATCGAGGCAGATCCATTGTTACAACGGGCGGCTTTCCACGACACAAATCGATATATTGATCTTTCTAAAGTTGTAGCTGTTCAAACCAAAGAAACGTTCTTGAAAGGTAAATCAAGTAAGGCAAGATGCAATTAAAAATAGAATAAGGCGAATAAAGAAATAAGATGGAAGCAGGAATCCATAGTAGGGGAGGAGGGTATGTCACGCTTAAAAAGACCGGCACACCCAACAAAAAAGAAAGAAAGAAAATAATCTTTTTGTGTATGAAATAGAGAAAGATGTTGATTGTAAATCAGATAATGATCGCGTTGCTATGGTAACCATTACAAAGACTTGGATGAGGTTTACAAGTAAATAAAATATTGTTCCATGAAAACATGTAGAAAGTTCCTTGATTAACGTAATAATCTCTCTCCTCCCCCTGTTCTTTCTCTTTCTCTCTCTCTCTCTCTCTCTCTCTGTCTCTGTCTGTCTGTCTATCTGTCTGTCTGTCTGTCTGTCTGTGTGTGTCTCTCTCTCTCTCTCTCTCTCTCTCTCTCTCTCTCTATATATATATATATATATATAGATATACATATATATATTTGGTAAGGTGATTGATAATTTATAATTCAAAATTAAAATTAAAAATTAAAAATCCGTCTCATAAGAAGGAGAACAACAAAGCCATAAATTGTACGATCGTTTCGGAAACGATGTTTTTATTGTGACAGACATTGAGTCAAGGACAATATTTCAGCATATAGTTTTTTTATGAAAACAAAGTCTCCTCATCAGCAAAATATTGGGTGTTTTTTTTTAAAATAAAAGACACCATAAATAAACCTAGCATTTAAGTAGCGCAGATGAATCTTAAAATGGTCCATCCTTTGAAAGCCGTAATAATCCTTAGAACAATTCATTTAGATGTTGTCTGTAGCTTCTACATGCTCTAACTAGAGCCGCTGTCGAAAGTGTTAGGCATACATACATACATACATACATACATACATTTAAACAGACAGGTAAGACAGGTAGGACTTATATTATAGACTAGTCTGTGTTCCCGAGTGTTTGGAGGTGTGTGTTGAGCAAAAAAAAAAAGTGGTAGTAGGCAGGCAGGCTTGAACCCGTACCGCGAAGGAGGAAAAGAACATAAAAAACGTGACGTCTTTGCCGTTGCGCCCATAATCAAACCGGAAGTGGCAACGGTTTAAATTAAGGCTAGTCAATCGAAAAGAGGGGATGACTTTCGAAAATATCAGCGAAAATAGCGACCTCTTCTAGTAGAAAAGTGCCCAGTTGAAGATAAAGAAATTAATGTGTTTAGCCAATTTTTAGATATTTGTCGCCCGAAGGATCGGACTTTAAAACGATACTGATGTTTCAAAAATCCGTCGCCTCCGTCGAAAATTTTAGGCAAACATGCATACATACATTTAAACAGACAGGTAAGTTTTAACTTATAGATTAATACTTTTTTTCTTATATTAAAACTTTTAAAGGTGAATATAATGTTGTATATATATATATATATATATATATATATATATATATATATATATATATATATATATATATATACAACATTATATTCACCTTTAAAAACTTTAATATAAGAAAAAATATATATTAATCTATAATATAAATCAACCCAAGAATTTGTTGACAAAAAGTTAATAAGAAACTGCCTTTTAGTTAATTCTTTCAAGCATTTTACCTGCATGAATATCGAGATATTTGAAAGACTTCTGAAAGAATTCTGCCACATTAAAAATTGTGGATTACTAAATATACCCGACTTATACTGGAATATATCAGTATTCATTGGATGTTACAACTGCTCCTGTATATCAATTACCAGAAGTTCAGCCCGGTTTTGCTCGGTCCCTATATACTGCTCATAACTTGTCCTACGTATGAATGCACTTATGTAAGATTTTAAATGTTTAGACCAAAATTTGACTGAGTAATTTCGTTGAGACGGCAGAGGTATATTTTTTAAAACTTTGACCCCAATTTTGATCCATTAACATTTATTATTTTGGTTTAAAATCAAAATACCAAGTTTTACCCATGTCACAGTTACCTACATCTAAAATTTCAAGTCTGCAGACCCAAAATTGGCGGAGGAATTTGGTAGAATATGCAAAGGTCAACTCTTTCAAGTTTGACCTTTTGGCAGCCAAATTTTCGCCCCCAAACTGATTAAAATGCTTACCGCATGTCTGAATACCCGTTCTGTATAAATTTCAAATGTTTAGACTCAAAATTGTCTGAGTAGTTTGCTAGACACCGCAAACGTAAACTCTTTTGAACTTTGACCCCTTGGCAGCTCAAATTTTCGACTCAAACCGATTAAAAATCTTCCCTTGTCTCTGAATACCTTTTATGTAAAATTTCAAATGTTTAGACCAGAAATTGGCTGAGTAATTTGGAAGAGACTGTAGAGATCTAATTTTTTAAAACTTTGACTCCAATTTTGACGTCTTAACACTCATTTTTTGGGGCTCAAATCAAATTAAAATGTTTGATCCATGTCCAATAATCTAAATTTAAAATGTCAAGTGTTTAGACCCAAAATTGGCGTCGTGAAACAACAACTAAGAAAGATGAGGATAATAGTCCGCAATAAATAAATTTGTTAGGAAATAGGTCGAACATAAGAAAAAAATATAGTAAATTATATTGTAGATACGTTTTACCGGAAGTGAGGGTCAGCTGATCCGATCTGCATGTGAGTCACGTGATGAGGTTTGCTGGAGTCAGTAAGTTGGGTTTTGGACGTAAAGAAGAGCAGGCGGCTTAACAGGTCGTCCTCTACTCTTCACTGGGGGGATGCTGACGTGTGTGAAAATAGGACCTTGAAGTACCCACGCAAGCAAAGACATTCACTTTCCATTCTTCTGCGATCGACACCTGGAAGGTGAATAAAAACTATAAAACCATTTCATCGTCTTGGAGTGAATGAATATTCGTCCAAAACAGGTTTCCAGTCTCCCCTCCAAGAAAAAGATGAATTCCAGGTGGAAAAGATCAACCACGCATGAAGTTAAGGTATGTCCAAAATACATGTATTACACACACCCAACTGCATATGAACAATTAGATATGAATACATCACAAATAGACAGCAACATTTAGACGATCATACAACGGTGCCCCTTTTATGATACCAACAATAAAACAAATTAAGACACAATACTCATCAAATAATGAATTCCAATTAAAAATATATATTTTGTTAAGAATATTTCCTCCGATGAGATGCGACATTGATTGAAAATCTATCAGTTAAGGAAAAAATATATCAATAATTATTTGTACTCGTTTGTTAAACAATAACATTTGTTGTAATTCTACATAATTTAACAACGAATTGTCATATATATATATATATATATATATATATATATAAATATATATAATTTACTGTTTTTTAAATTAAATTTCATTCAGAAAAAATATAATTTTCCAAACAAAAATGTATTGTTTGAACAAAGAATACAATATTTGTATTAATTTGATTAACCCCTAGATTTTCGATATAGGATCATCTCCTCAGCGGAAAAGTCATTAGCAACATACTAATTCTGGTTTTATATAATTTTGCTATTTAGCATATACAGAGAAACTATATTTTAACGATTAAATCCCTTTAAGAGACATAGAGAAAGAAAATAAGAGTTGAAGCAAAAAAGGGTATGGAAATTTGGTATCCAAATAGAATATTAATTCGTGAATAGAATAGAATAGTGTTATTAGGTTCCAGATTGGTTGAAGATTGGAACATTGAAGGAACCATCCAATTATATTCGATGAATTATCCAGAATAACATGCCATAATCATTTGCGAATGGAGAATTTAGACTCTCATTTTTTTGGTTATACTTTCAGATTAAATGATGACAAAGGAAAACTTACAAATAAAATAATGATCTTTATTCATTCTGGATGAGATGATCAGGATTCGATTGCCTTTCAGAATTACATTGTCTTGTCTCCCTTTCAAACCGGAAGTCTCCTTTCTCTCTCGAATCACATAGCTGTGTCTCTCAACTCTCTGACTACTCTGCTTCTGAATATATTGTAATCTAAGTTTTTTGTGACGTCAGAAACGCGCTCAACCACGTGAATGTTTTCTCACGTGGATTAACATACACATATCTCTCCAACACGTTTGGCAACACAAAGACATTCCTTAATTTAATTTCCACTGACCTTTTGTATCGTTATTCTTAATATAATGGACAATTCTTCACATTCCTAGGATTGCATCTAAATTGCAATATGTATTCTTTTCAACTTTTGGTTACTGGGTTCGATTCTAGCCTTTTACTTTAATAAATATTATTTTCAAACCTATTTACGTCGTTGCTCTAATTACTTGGATCTATTCCCTTCCATATACAACAGCAAGACGATCCTTAATACATTTTGATGGGAAATTTTGAACAAGAAAGGATACCCATAACAACTTTGATAGAATAATTGGTCCCTCCGACTCTGCATAAGTTACAGATTTAGTGGAACTATTCCTATTAAAAGAGCTATACAAAGAATTCCAAAACCTACAGTAGTGACGCATTATTTGTCATACAGCCAAGTCAAAACAGTACAACAATACCATCAAGAAACTACATGAATTTAAAAAAAAATACGGCCTATCCATAGAAGTTGACCCAAATAAAAAAACCAAATTCCTTGAATATATCTCTTAATTTAACTTCCGCATCTTACCTCCCCCCCTTACCACAAACCTAATAAGAATCTATTTTATGTGCACACACACAATGGAATCATTGAAAATCTATAATTAATTTAATAATACGAGCTATCTCAAAAAGGATTTCAAATCTGTCCGCTGACCAAAAAAAAAAAAAAAAAAAACCTTGAACAATTCTCAACGTTTTGCAACAATGCTTTAAGGAATTCGGGATACACGGATTATATAGAATACAACAAAAAAGCCCTATGGTGAAAAAGTTAAAATCAATAATTACCCATTATATGACCCTAAAGACCACTAATAACAATATACTACAATCTATACTGAGCAAAAATTAGCATATCCCAAAAGATACTAATACTATTCTAACCGCACACAATATAAGAAAAATTAACAACTAAGATGAACAAAATCCATGTGGCTTAATCCAACGTAAAAACAAACATAGCTAAAGAATTTTTTAAAATAGTAGAAAGCTCTTTTAAATACCCCTATAAGTACGGTACATTATTAAACAAAACTCTATAAACTATCATACTATGTCGAATTTAGCGTAGAGAATAGCATCATCGAATAACATGAAAATAAAAAAGCTCACACCCCTCTCCTTAATACAGCCCGTATAAATAAATGTAACTGCCAAAGTAAAGAGCTCTGCCCTCTAAATAATGCTTACACAAGGACGTTGTATACTTTTGCATTGGGACACAACTACCGATACATGAAAACCATCCATTTAGCACAATAACCAATAACTCCAATCAAAACTTGTTAAACCACAAGATTGCTGTCTTACATGAACATCATGAAGTCTGTGTTCGCTCCGGACAATCATAAGTAGCGTGCCAGACTTCTGTCAGTGCTCTATCAGGGCTATTGAAGTAATTTCACTAATACACTTCGTAAAAACAAGCATCTTTTTAAAATCGAAGCCAAGTGTTAATAAAATGGAATGATAGCTAAATTTCATCATTAAGAATCAAGGCTCGAATGCTACTCGAGGGTAATTGTTAATGTCTGTCTTGTAGTCATTAGGGCAGTAGCGTAGTAATCGTTTGTGGTGGACATTTGGTATAATTATATTATTTATGAGGACTGTTCAATTAAAACTTGTTTGCATTGGACTTGAAGGCGACCATACTGAAAGCAGACAACCAGAACAAAGTTCCACAGACAAGCAGTTCTAGGAAAGAACCTTTGTTGATGGAAACCACGTTTAGGTTTAAACACTGATAGAGAGTGGGGGAATTTGTTGATAGTGATTTTGGCTAGATGTTGATAGTGTTTTTTTGTGGCGAGGGGGGGAATGGATTGGGGCTCAGTCGAACACTTGACATGAAAATAATGATAGACCAGAGACAGGCTTGCAACGTTTTTTTTTCTGTGAGAAAGAGGTTGCAGAGAAGAGAAAAGGGCATCACCTACTAGATTACGAAGTCGGATTTGAACTCTGTCAAGGTAGGGTGGGGTGCTCTGAGCAGCTCTTGCCCAGATGTGGCAACAGTACTCCATCTTAGGACGTGCTTGGTTCTTATGGTTCTTATATATAGAGAGAATTGACAGAGAGCTATCCTCTAGAGCGGTGGAATGATCCAACAATTTTCCAGCAACCTTGGCAATGGATTTGATGCATGTGCTCGATTTCAGATCAGCAGTGAAGGTCAGACTAAGAAGCTTATCTAAACATGAATATCTTCAAGGCGAGAGCTATTCATTTCAATAATGGGCAAAATGTGGGTCAAAGTGTTGATGACTGAAAGTGAGAAGCTTGGTTTTAGATGCATTGAAATTATCCAGCCATTTTTCTCCATTGCACCACGTGCCCAAGATCAGAGAAGAGAGAATCAGAGAGATCTTGACCATTTTCGTCTTTTGAATTGTTGTCACAGATGGTAGTCTCGTTTGCGTAAATGTCTACAAATGATCTAAGAATGTGATATGTGAGACCATTGATGAATATCAAGAAGAGAGTTGGGTCCATTAATACCGTGAGCTTTCTGATTTCTGCCCATCAACCACTACTTTTATAAACCTATCGGAGAGGAATGTACTGCATCACATTGCTTTGGAAGGTGTGAACACATTTATCCATCTGAAGCTACTAACTTCTGAATCTTGTGTTGTTTGACTAATATCGAAAGGAACCTTCGAAAAAAAAAAAACAAAAAAAAAAAAAACGCCACTTATTCCAGGCTTTTCCCCGATATTGTTTCCAATTGTCCTAGTTTTCTCATTGTAACAGGAATCATGCAGTTCAAATTTAAAGGAGATACTGTTGCAAATTACGCCTTACTTGGCTATACTTCTCGTACAGGCATCGATATAGGACATATAGACATATTCATTGTTTTTTTGCGACTCGCACTTATATGGCAGTGTTTACAGGTTCAATTTTCACAAACTCCACGCATTAAATTAGACTGTATTTCGGCAAAAACGCGACAAATGCTGTCTCCGAAATGGTTTATTGTATCTGGTTTATCAGTATAGACATTAGAATTTACATATCCCCCAAAGAATATAATCTAATGGAGTTAAATCGAACGAACGAGGCGGTCAGTATACAGGTTTATTTCGGGTTTTATTTTCTTCATAATGTATAAACTGAGAATAATTTAAAGTAGTCAAATCTGTAATTTAAAAAATAGTGTGTTCAATTTCAAGTTTGCCGCCTCTGAAAACACAAACATACTCACTTTCTTTCTTTCTCTCTCTCTCTCTCTCTCTCTCTATATATATATATATATATATATATATATAGAGAGAGAGAGAGAGAGAGAGAGAGAGAAAGAGAGTAAACAAAATATTTTTCCCTTATTTATCGTCACTATTAGTTTTTATGTTGTTTTTTTTTACACTATTTTAGTCTTTTCGTTCGCACTCATATAAAATTATAGATGTCACTCTGTAGCAGGATTACCTAAGTGACGATAAAAAGATCCGTTAAGAACCGGATCCTCATAAATATACATACTAACAGGGTGATCCGATGTTGTCCAGGATTGAATGATGGTCGATAAATGTTTCACGCTCCCATATTTTATTATCGAAATCGGCGAAATCTCCCATTTTTCAATCAAATCGTTCGATTACCTGCTCTTGTTAGGGACCCATCGCGGTGCACCAGGAGGAAGCTCACATATTTCTCGCAGTAATTGAGTTCAAAATACATTGTAATATACATTTCACTGTCAAGAATCTATTGTTGATTTTATAAAATTAGTTTTATATATAATGGCTTGAATTAAAGTTTAAAATGCCAAAGTCAAGTATAATGTTTCAGTTGTGTTATAAAGTGAAACATTCATTTCGAACGCGCCCTGCCATATCAAAGAACCTACTGTAAATTTTTTTTATGCCGGGGTTTTCGGTTTGTGTGAAAATAAAACTTCTTAAATGCACTTGCGATGTTAGGTTCTGTAAGGTGTTTATTTTGGTCAAAATCGCATGTTCCTTATTTCATCAGATTATTTCGATTATCGATTATCGATACTTATCGAAAACATTCTGATACAGAACATATCTAAGAACACTGCAAGGCATATAATGTACTTTCGTATGAGATTTCAGAAAAATCGACTCAGCCGTTTTCGAGTCCATAAGGAATGAATACACAGACCACAAAGTTCATTATATATATATATATATATATATATATATATATATATATTAGAAAATTAGAAAATTTTAGGAATTATATATATATATATATATATATATATATATATATATATATATATATATATAATTCCTAAAATTTTCTGATTTATTGTGTGGCTGTTTTTTTCTGATGTTTCTTATGCAATATTGATTTGAATAAAGGCGAATTATTTAATATTTGATAAAACCTATGAAGCATTCTTTTTATCATGTTTTATATGAAAATAATAAGTTGTTTTTTTTCTTTTTATTGAATAAACATACAGGAAACATCAATATTAACATCGCATTGCAATAAACGTTATTGTATCAATAAATTATTCATACAATTCATCGCATGTTATTTTCAAATTGTCATAGTATATATATATATTTATATATATGTACATATATACATATATATATAACTATATATAATTATATATATATATACACTAGAAGAGGAATAATTAGAATGTTAAATTATGTGTGAAACAGCGTATCATTGATATTACATTAAAACAGGATGCGTTAGTGTGATCGTCAATACATACTTTAGGTTTCACTGACAAACTGGAAAATTAGTTCGATCTTTACAACAAAAACTGAAAAATAAATGCATTTTGGATCTTTAGCAATGCAGTTGAATTTAATTTCCAGTGTTCTGGTGACACAAAAGATAAATTACAGATGGGCGATGAAGTATAAGCGTAAAAAAAATAATGGTTGCTATATTGCCGGGATTTGGAGTCGGGATGAGCTCCACTTTTCTAAAAAATACTCCCAAGCATGCTCAAATCTATATCCTCTGACAATCTACTCCTACTCATAACCTTCTCCTATCGTTTAGTCACTAAGCCTGGCGAAATTATGGTAATGACAAAAGAGGGTGCATCAAACGAGTAACTGGTACCTTAAAACCAATAGTTTTGGGTAGATGGTGCTCAACAGGCTTGTAAGATCGACCGTATAGGAGAATAAAAACCCTGATTTAAAACCACTAGAGATGGTGTTTCGAAAAAAAGATGTATCGATGGTTGTGTAACTTAATCTTCACAAAACTTTTTATGAATGAAATGTCAAATAAAATTATCGAAAATAACGACGTGAATGGGACTGGAAGAAAAAAGTGAAGGGCCCACGCCCGGCGCAGCAGCGAGAATCCAGTCGTCATTCTGCAATTGCTAGAATGAAGTGGAGTAAAAGAAATTAACAAGGTAATCATTGCGTGCCCCTTCAGAAAAAAATTTTAGTATGGAAATAAAAAGCATGTCGGATGAGTACAGAAAGCATATGTTTTGAGGATGAAGAAAACGCGGAAAGTTTGAATCAGCACAACAGCGTGTGTGTGTGTTCAGGCAAGAGCAAAACGGAAGAATTAATGGTTATTAGAGCTGAAATTGGAGGACATGAAAAGACAGGTAAACGCAGAAGTAATAGAGGATTACAGGGCAAACGAAGGCAATGTGCAGATTGATAACGAGAGGACAAAGAATGAAGTGGAAGATCTGGATGAAGCGGCAGATAATGGAGAGGAAACAAAAAAGTGAGATATTGGTAATAATGGTAAAACTTATGATGAGGTACTGCAAGAAATTGAGGAAGTGAGAGGAATCGTTGAAAGACTGAAAGAGATTATGATGGAAGAAATAAGAAATGATGGAATCATGCTTAAGAGACTGGACAGAAAAAAACCTCTGAAGGTGCAGGTAGACAAAGTACATGAAGCAATGAAGTATATGAAATACAAGACCATCACAGATATAAATAATTTGATCATATCAGGAAGTGTTTGAGCTGCGGAAATATTCGGATTAGAAAGAGGTGAATTCTAGAATAGAAATGAATCGATATGGAAAATAAAAATAAAATATGACATAAAAGATTAAGAAAAGATGTGAACTTGCTTAAAAGAGGGTTGAAGGGGCAACTGCTTGCAAGGAAAACAAAAATTCAAACAGGTGAATGAAAAATAGAGAATGAAAAGAAAGGAAATTAAAACTGTCGTAGTAGACATCAAAATGCCAGCAAAAATTGCAAAATTGAAGAAATATAAACAGAGAGGTGAACAATTCAGAGACTAGATTGTTTGGTCTGGACCAGAATGAATTCTACGAAGGATTTAATAGATGGTCAAATTACGTAAATGAAGTACCAGAGTCTGAAACGTGTACAAAGTTTGTGGTGATATTTAGATTGAAAAACAAAAGAAACATAATGGAAGTGCTTTATGACTGAAAGATGTGAAAAATGAAATATAAAGTAAGTTAAAGCAACCTATGGATATGTTGAAAGTGAGCAAGGATAAATTAAGCAAACAGTGTCGAAAAATTCCAAATTGAGAGGCCCCTGAACCAGATAGTGTACGGTTTAAAAACGTTACAAACTTGCATAGAAGGATTGCATCTAAAATTGATGGAATATTAAGAGGGAATACAATTTCCGAATGGAGCACGCGTGAACAAACAGAAGGATACATCAAAGAGCACTGCAGTTGATAGCTATCAGCCCTTGCCTTCTAATGATGTGGAAACTGATGACAGGCATTTTAGCAGATGAGATTCCCCAGTATCTAGAACAGCAAGAAATCTTACCGGAGGAACAAAAGGGATGTAGATGAGGTAGCAGAGGGACCAAGGATTAGTTGTTTATTGATTGGACAATACTTCGAGATTGTAAGAGAAGATCTACAAATACATGCATGTCTTTATAGATTACTGCAAAGCTGGACAAAGGAACATATGAATTTTTTTTAAATAGCAGCGAATGTGCGAGATTTCTTGGAAACAAGTATGGAAAAATGGAAAGTGTCATTGACATCAAACGAAGTTTGATCGAGAAATTCATGTGAAGAGAGGAATTTTTCAGGGGAACAGCTTGTCGCCATTATTATTTGTTTGTGAGGAAAGAAGGGGTATCGGGTAAACCATTTATTACTTAAAGTTGTATGCAAAGAACGAAGACCAGCTTAGTATGCTTGTGAGGACTGTTGAGTTGTTCAATAATTACAAAGGTATGGGATTTGGCATTAAGAAATGTGGTACTCTGAAATTGAAAAGGGGAAATTGTTGAAATTGAAGCAATAAAGCTTTTGAATGGGGGAATAAAAGTGGTTGGAGAAGAAGCGTACACCTACTTAGGAAAAGAATTCGAGAGATGACTACGGTTGGTTCTTTGGCCAAGATTTAATGGGGAAAACAAAATATTAGCGGTAAACATATGAGCCGTAGCTATATTTCGATATGAGGTGGGTGTTATTCAATGGAAAAATGAGCTGAAAATATGGTTAGGTTGTATGTTAAAAGAAAAGAGGAAGAACGAGAAGTTTTAAGTGTAGAACGATGCGCAAAAGACCAAAAATAGCCTGAAAGTTTACGTCTCCAACTATAAGGAAAAACTTATAAAAAAAAGTGTGTCAAAATTAAAAAATTTGCAAGTAAACGAACTAGTAAAGAGCAAGGAATTTAAGTGCACTAAATGAATAAAAAGCTAAAGACATGTATATTGTAAAATATTCAATTCAGTAGAGATCTACCAGATCCTATGGAAAAAATCCTGGCTATGGTGTCCAAACTGTGATTGAAAGTTGGAAGGTTGAAAGTCCTGATATGTGCCGGACAGGAACAAACGCTCAGGACAAATTAAGTATCACATTGATAAACCGACTGAAAGTCCCCAGTGTCGACTGTGTGGGCACAAAGGTGAGAATGTACAACACTTTTTTTAGTAGTTATGAAAAGGTAGATTAAAAGGAGCACAAGAGGCGGCATGATAATATTGCGATAAATGTACATCCTAAACTGAAACTACAAAATAAAATGAAATTCATGATAAACCAGACACACACCCGAACAACGATTCGCTTACTTCCTCACTATCCAACAATCATGAGGGTGTTTTCTCGGCAACCGAGAAAGCTAACATGCTTGTTCGTCAGTTTGCCTCAAACTCTACTTCGGACCCAGAAAACCACCCCCTTTCTGGTTTTTCTTATGCAGACAGAAATTAGATGCACACTAGATAATCTGAAAATTACCCCTTTAAAAGTAAATGATATCATAAAAAGCCTAGACACCTCAAAAGCATGTGGACCTGATCTCATCCCGGCTATACTATTAAAAAAATGCTCCGCTGAGCTTGCTCCAGTTCTTTCCAAACTCTTCAACAAAAACAATCATGCTTTTCTGACTGCTGGAAAACTGTTTCTGTGGTACCAGTTTACAAGAATTCTGGCGAGAGAACTGACCCATTTAATTATCGCCTTATAAGCCTTCTCATGCTTTTCGTCAAAATATTTGAATCGATTATTAATCAAACTCTAGTCCACCACCTTAAAGTTGCTAAACTTCTGTCCGACCATCAATAGTGATTTGGCCAAGCCCGTTATACTAAAGATATCCTAACTGTAATTTCTGAACGTATATACCATGAAGAGGATAAGGCAGGGAGGGAGAGGGTAGTAGCCCTATATATATATCTAAGACCTTTGACGGGGTATGGCATGATGATCTTTTGATGAAAATCAGATCCTATTTTTGGACGAATACTTAACATAATTAAATCCTTCTTAAATAAGAAAAGAATTCAGGTTGTCCTCGAAGGTCGTACATCTAAACAATATGATATAAATGCGGGTGTACCTTAGGGGTCAATCCTAGGACCTTTATTATTCCTGATGTTCATAAATGACCTTCCTGATAAAATAGTCTCTGAGATGGGCATATTCGTTAATTACACCACTCTCTAGAACAGGCACGAGGGGAAAATGAATGAACACATATCCAAGCAATGGCAGAAATAATAGAGGAAGACCTCCTGGCTGTGGTTGAATGGGGTCTAAAATCGATGATAACGTTCAATGCCGCCAAGACAAAGTTCGTTTCCTTTAATAATTACAAGAAACCTTCTAAACCACTAGTAGCTATGGCTAAAGATACATTACATGAAAGTGATTTGTTGAAACTCTTCAGCTTAACGTTCACAGGGAACATAAGTTGAAACAGATGCATCGAGAGCATTGCCAAGGCTGTTGTGAATAAGGTGGGCTCTCTCTACCGTGCTAGAAAGCTACTTATGCCTGAACGTATCCTGTACCTTTGCAAAGACATTATTCGTCCATGTATGGAGTATTGCTGTCACATTTGGGCTGGTGTATCTGCTACTAGTCTCTTGCTCCTGGACAAGGTTCAAAAGAGAGTCACCAACCTAATAGGTTCTGAACTGTCATCTAAGCTTCAACCTCTGTCCTATCGACGAAATGTTGCATCCATCTGCCTGTTTTACCAATAGTGAATACCCGACGTACCCTTTCGACGTAAATACCCCCGACAAGCAACAAAGTCCCACCCCGACACAGTAGAGATCTCTAGACGTAAGAAAGGCTTCTACTCTTATAGTTTCTTCCCTAGAACTGCTAGTCTGAAATTCCTTTCCGGGTTTCTGCTTTACCAAATGTACTGACATGCAGAAGTTCAAGTGTAATGTGAACAAACATCTTGCTGCTCAACTCCCTAATAGTATTCCTGCAACTTATGTTCCCGATAGTAGCCTTCTACATAAAAGTGGCACTGTGCCTTGTTTAGAGTGAAAATGTAAAAAAAACAACAAAATATTGGGATGTATACAAGAAAAGAGGGTTGGAATGGCGTGAAAAATGTACTAGCATGTTCCAGAAGGGTTAGTAGAGATTTAAACCCTCTTTTCTTGTATATATCCCTATATATGAACCTTTATCGCAATGGTATCATGCCGCCTCTTGTACTCCTTTTAAGCTAACCTTTTACAACTACTATTGAGGGATATAAGCATCCAATGTGATTGACGCAATGAGATCAGATTTAATCTTATTGGAAAAAAGCAATAATCATTGATATAGCAATACCAGCTGACGTGAATGACGAGAAAAAAGAGAAAAAAGAGAGAAAAAAGAGAGAAAAAGATTGTGGCAGATGTAGAAAGTAAAAGTTGTGCTTGTGATGGCAGCCCTGAAAAGTTTGACAAAAGGAATCAGCAATAACAAAGTTAGACACAAAATGTGGCGACAGAAATAATAATAGTAATAATAATAATAATAATAATAATAATAATAATAATAATAATAATAATAATAACAACAACAACAATAACAATAAATCAACTGGATTTGCTTCTATAGATTTTGACGTTATGCAACATACAAATATCTGTGCGTAAGGTCGCCAAGCTAATCAAGAACCTTGATTCCAGTAAAGCAACTGGCCCTGACGGCATTCCAATCATTCTGCTGAAAAAGCTTCAACCAGAACTTGCCCCCATACTTACAAAACTGTTTAAGTGTTGCCTTAAGGAGAAGTGCTTTCCAACACCCTGGAAAACCTCATCAGTATGCCCTGTATTTAAGAATTCAGGTGAAAAGTCATCTCCCTCTCAGTACAAATCAATAAGTCTCCTGTGTGTCATGAGTAAGTTGCTGGAATCCATATTAAATAGAAAAGTAGTCAACCACCTCAGCAGAAATAACCTTCTTAGTGACACGCAATATGGTTTCCTCTCTGCAAGATCTACAGCAGATGTGCTAATGGTTATATCTTATAGGATTAGCGAATCTCTTAACAAAGGCTTCCTTTCTAGGACAATTGCTCTTGACATATCAAAGGCCTTCGATAAGGTATGGCATAAAGGCCTACTTTACAAGATTTTCAGCTACGGTATAAGTGGAAATATTTTCTCAGTCATTAAATCATTTCTCTCTGATAGGCTCATAAGAGTAGTGGTTAATGGGCAAAAACCAGAGGCAAGCAATATTAATACTGGAGTTCCTCAGGGGTACATCCTGGGCCCAACTCTCTTCCTGATCTACGTCAATGATCTCCCAAAACACATACTTAAATCATTCGTTGACATCTATGCTGATGACACGACCATCTACGGCAAAACATCAAAGGCCATAAATGACAAAGTTCTCTATGATTCTCTCTCCTCTTATCTCGAGCGTGTGGTACAGTGGGGGAATAGGTGGCTGGTTACCTTTAATGCATCTGAAACCAAGCTTCTATCTTTACATCATCAACGCTCTGATCCCCTTCTGGTATCAATTGAAATGGATGGCTCTCGTCTAGGGGAGGCCCCATGTTTTAACAAGCTTCTGGGTTTGACCTTTACTCCTGATCTGAAATGGAACACGTACATCAAGTCTGTTGCCAAGTTCGCTGGAAAAATGGTGGGATCCTTCTACCGCTCCAGAAGATATATCACTCCTGATGCAATTCTCTATCTGTATAAAAGCCAAGTACGTTCAAGAATGGAATACTGCTGCCACATCTGGGCAGGAGCTGCTAAAAACAGTATATCCTGCCTTGACATAGTACAAAATAGACTTTGTGGCTTAGTAAGGGATATCCTTTTCTCTTCCCTGCAACCTCACTCCCACAGAAGAGACGTAGCGAGCCTATCTTTGTTTTATCGTTATTTCCATGGCAAGTGCTCGTCTGAGCTCCAATGTCTAGTCCCCCTCGCCAATCTTTCACGATAAACACTCGTCTAGCTGAAACCACTGTCAATAATTTTCCCCACTCTTTATCTGTGCCTAAATCAAAGCGTAGATTCAATGAACAAAGCTTCTTTCTTAGTACTGCATGCCTGTGGAACTCTGTTCCGTTCGCCTGTTTCCCTCCTGACTTAAATATAAATGTCTTCAAGTCCAACATAAACAATTTCCTGACGAACCGCCCCCTTAAATAGTGACACTTTATCAAATCTTCAATACTACTGAATATTGCAACACTATCCTATTGATTACTGTACACAAAATAACTCCGAGTGGTTTCTAGGCTTTGATAAGTGGTGACCTCCATGTAAACAATAAAAAGGATTTTACAAATCGCTTGTCGAAATTAGTATCCATTGCAATGTTGGGAACCACCAGAATCTGGTGAAAACCTCTGGAAGACAGAGAAAAGAAGATACTGATAGCCTATATTCGTTTGTTATCAGCATTGAATCAGCAATAACAAAAGTTAGACAAAAAATGTGGCGACAGAAATAATAATAATAATAACAATAACAATAATAATAATAATAATAATAATAATAATAATAATAATAATGATAATAATAATAATAATAATAAAAATAATAATAAAATAATAATAAAATAATAATAAAATATTAATAATAAATAATAGTAATAATAATAATAATAATAAAAAAATATTAATAATAATAATAATGATAATAATAACAATAAAAAAATGATAACAATAACAATAAAAAATGATAATAATAATAACAATAAAAATAACAATGATAATAATAAAAATAATAATAATCATAATAATAATAATATTAATAATAATAATAATAATAAAATTAACAATAATAATGATAAAAATAACAATAATAATAATGATAAAAATAACAACAACAATAATAATAAAAATAACAATAATAATAATAATAAAAATAATAGTAATAATAATAATAATAATAATAATAATAATAAAAGTAACAATATTAATAATAATAATAACAATAAAAAAAATAATAAAAATAACAATAATAATAGTTACAACAACAACAACAACAACCATAACAATAAACAAACTGGATTTGCTTATATAGATTTTGACGCAGGTGAATGAGTACAGTATCAGTGACCTTACCTGTCAGTGAAATAAATCTTCCAGAGTTTATTCTATAGTTACGAAATGTGACTCAAAGCGACATGCATATCCGGATGTTACGTCACATGAGATCAAAACTACGAAGAGCGATTTAATTTTGGCGGATAAATTTGGAAGCATGAAGCGAACGGTCGCTAAAAATACGATGTAAAAATACATGAGCGCTGACTCGTATGTTAATCTCTCTCTCTCTTTCTTTCTCTCTCTCTCTCTCTCTCTCTCTCTCTCTCTCTCTATATATATATATATATATATGTATGTGTGTGTGTGTGTGTGTGTGTGTGTGTGATAATCGAGGATACTTGGCGTTTGTAACATTCTCACTGTTTGAATTTATACCAAGGACAAAAACATGTGATGGATTTTTTAAATGTTTATTCACATATTAATATGTTTAAATGTTTGCATTGTCGTTGTCGTAGATTATACTTGGCGTTTGTACAGGTTTTGGGTAGAAAGAGCACTGAGTCTTGGCCGACAATCTTTTTAGAGCTTGTGTCTCGATAAAAAGATAGGTTTGTTGCAACCATAAACTCAAACCCTGTGGTAAGGAAGTACCGGTTGTGGCGTCCGGCTGGGCTAACAAAGTTCTCCAGCATGGGAAGCGCTCGTTAGCCGTGATTGGCAGTCATCTAAAGATGGTATCTCGATAAAAATACCGAGGAACGATCCTATGCAAATATAACTCATTCTTATGATGAATGCAAATACAAATGAACTGAATCTGGGGAGGACTGCACCTTTCGTGCAGGACTCCGAGCCCCCCGGCTCAGAAGTTCAAACGGGCAGCACTTTTGTCACTAGAGTATGGAACTTGCCCAATCAAAGAAAGTCGATTATTACACTGGTAGCAAATCGACAAAAGAGGCTTCCCGCAAGGTTGACTGGGTTGCTAAAGTACTAAAATAACTAGAAGGGCACAAACAAGAGGATATCCACATTTCTGTTGAGGATTTGAGAATACAACGTTCATGCCTAATTGAAAGAACCTGGACCTGATGGAATTCATCAGTACTGGTTACAGTCTTTCACAAGAAGAAAGGGCGAAGAGAGCTGATTGGGGTTGAAGAATATGTCGGAGGAGAGCTTAGAAGTGTTAACCACTACTTGTCATAAAGTGTTTCTTGCCGCAATGGCGGAAGAGAAAGAGCTAGATAAAGATTCATTGGAAGATAAGCAGACATACAAGGAAAGAATCGAAGCAGAAAAGTTGACTGAGTTGGTAAGAATGAAACTTCATGTTGAGTTTGAGCGAGATACTAAGGCACAAAAATTACAAGATAGGTGGAATTTTCTGCCTTGTGAGAAATTATGTAAGCGTCTGCCTCTCTGGGCGTCTGTTGTGCCATCTTCTAATTCTTGGGCATGCGTGAATCACGTGTGAACGCGATTCCACGTTATGTCCCCTCCCCCTGCTTCGTATTTAAAGCGACAGAATACTGCATAGGGGTGTTGTTGTTTTTTGGGCACTGGCATTTGGGCAGTGGGAGAGGTTGGACGCGCATTAGTGCTTCCAGGCCTTAGAGGTCGCAACAGGACAACCTGTTGCATCTTTCTCCCTGTCTCAAGCCCAGCAAAAGGATAATTCGCCACGTTTTGCAACAGGTTGCCGTCGGTAATTTCTATACCGGATTGAATTAATTTCTGTGATGGCGTCTTTCTGGGTTGGATGCCTGCCAGCGCATGTCTCTTTCCTGGAAGGACCGTGAATATCGAGCTAAACAGCCTGCAGATTCGGAGAGAACCTTCTGTGACTTCTTACAGGAAATCGTTGGATTGTCCTTTTTAATTGTCATCATGAAAATTTGATGCTATGAAGTTAAACACGCGTTCGAAACTCGGACTTTGGGATAATTTTTCATGTACACCTGTAAGTCGTTTTCAATGCGGAGTTTAAAATGAAACCCTGTTGTGTTGGAAAAAGAATCGTCCTTTTAAATAAAGTTCGAGTCGAATTTGTTTTGGAAAAAAGTCGTTTCGAAAGAACTTTATACGATTCGGTCGACTTGTATGTATTAAAAAGTGGTCGTTTTAAACGTAGACTTTGGGGGTGAAATTCCGTTGTCTTTTGAGAGAAAAAAAAGCAGTCGCTTATAAACGAGAGTTATTTATGAATCTACGATTCGAGTCGAACGCTTTTGTTTAAAAAAAGAAGAAAAAAGTCGCTTTTAAAAGAACTTAGAATGCAGCTCGGTCGACCTGTATGTAGGAAGTCGTCGTTTTTTAAGGAGAAATTTGAAATTAAATTCGGTGTGCTTAGTCGGGGATATCTTACGTCGGCTGGTAAGCGAAACTAGCGGGGGGATATCTTGCGTCGACTGGTAAGCGACGCCAGCGGGGAGATATCTTGCATCGGCTGGTAAGCGAGACTAGCGGGGGGATATCTTGTGTCGACTGGTAAGCGAGGCCAGCGGGGGGGGGTATCTTGTGTCGACTGGTAAGCAAGACTAGCGGGGGGATATCTTGTGTCGACTGGTAAGCGACGCCAGCGGGGAGATATCTTGCATCGGCTGGTAAGCAAGACTAGCGGGGGATATCTTGTGTCGACTGGTAAGCAAGACTAGCGGGGGATATCTTGTGTCGACTGGTAAGCAAGACTAGCGGGGGATATCTTGCGTCGACTGGTAAGCGAGACTAGCGGGGGGATATCTTGTGTCGACTGGTAAGCAAGACTAGCGGGGATATCTTGCGTCGACTGGTAAGCAAGACTAGCGGGGGATATCTTGCGTCGACTGGTAAGCGAGACTAGCGGGGGGATATCTTGCATCGGCTGGTAAGCAAGACTAGCGGGGGGATATCTTGCGTCGACTGGTAAGCAAGACTAGCGGGGGATATCTTGTGTCGACTGGTAAGCAAGACTAGCGGGGGATATCTTGCGTCGACTGGTAAGCAAGACTAGCGGGGGATATCTTGTGTCGACTGGTAAGCAAGACTAGCGGGGGATATCTTGTGTCGACTGGTAAGCAAGACTAGCGGGGGATATCTTGCGTCGACTGGTAAGCGAGACTAGCGGGGGATATCTTGTGTCGACTGGTAAGCAAGACTAGCGGGGGATATCTTGTGTCGGCTGGTAAGCAAGACTAGCGGGGGATATCTTGCGTCGACTGGTAAGCGAGACTAGCGGGGGGGGATATCTTGCGTCGACTGGTAAGCAAGACTAGCGGGGATATCTTGCGTCGACTGGTAAGCAAGACTAGCGGGGGATATCTTGTGTCGACTGGTAAGCAAGACTAGCGGGGGATATCTTGCGTCGACTGGTAAGCGAGACTAGCGGGGGGATATCTTGCGTCGACTGGTAAGCAAGACTAGCGGGGGATATCTTGTGTCGACTGGTAAGCAAGACTAGCGGGGGATATCTTGCGTCGACTGGTAAGCGAGACTAGCGGGGGGATATCTTGTGTCGACTGGTAAGCAAGACTAGCGGGGATATCTTGCGTCGACTGGTAAGCAAGACTAGCGGGGGATATCTTGTGTCGACTGGTAAGCAAGACTAGCGGGGGATATCTTGCGTCGACTGGTAAGCGAGACTAGCGGGGGGATATCTTGCGTCGACTGGTAAGCAAGACTAGCGGGTGGATATCTTGTGTCGACTGGTAAGCGACGCCAGCGGGGAGATATCTTGCGTCGATTGGTAAGTGAGACTAGCGGGGGGATATCTTGTGTCGACTTGTAAGCGAGGCCAGCGGGGGGGGGGATATCTTGCGTCGACTGGTAAGCGAGGCTAGCGGTGGGGGATATCTTGCGTCGACTGGTAAGCGAGACTAGCGGTGGGGGATATCTTGCGTCGACTGGTAAGCGAGACTAGCGGGGGGATATCTTGTGTCGACTGGTAAGCAAGACTAGCGGGGATATCTTGCGTCGACTGGTAAGCAAGACTAGCGGGGGATATCTTGTGTCGACTGGTAAGCAAGACTAGCGGGGGATATCTTGCGTCGACTGGTAAGCGAGACTAGCGGGGGGATATCTTGTGTCGACTGGTAAGCAAGACTAGCGGGGATATCTTGCGTCGACTGGTAAGCAAGACTAGCGGGGGATATCTTGTGTCGACTGGTAAGCAAGACTAGCGGGGGATATCTTGCGTCGACTGGTAAGCGAGACTAGCGGGGGGATATCTTGCGTCGACTGGTAAGCAAGACTAGCGGGTGGATATCTTGTGTCGACTGGTAAGCGACGCCAGCGGGGAGATATCTTGCGTCGATTGGTAAGTGAGACTAGCGGGGGGATATCTTGTGTCGACTTGTAAGCGAGGCCAGCGGGGGGGGGATATCTTGCGTCGACTGGTAAGCGAGGCTAGCGGTGGGGGATATCTTGCGTCGACTGGTAAGCGAGACTAGCGGTGGGGGATATCTTGCGTCGACTGGTAAGCGAGACTAGCGGGGGGATATCTTGTGTCGACTGGTAAGCAAGACTAGCGGGGATATCTTGCGTCGACTGGTAAGCAAGACTAGCGGGGGATATCTTGTGTCGACTGGTAAGCAAGACTAGCGGGGGATATCTTGCGTCGACTGGTAAGCGAGACTAGCGGGGGGATATCTTGTGTCGACTGGTAAGCAAGACTAGCGGGGATATCTTGCGTCGACTGGTAAGCAAGACTAGCGGGGGATATCTTGTGTCGACTGGTAAGCAAGACTAGCGGGGGATATCTTGCGTCGACTGGTAAGCGAGACTAGCGGGGGGATATCTTGCGTCGACTGGTAAGCAAGACTAGCGGGTGGATATCTTGTGTCGACTGGTAAGCGACGCCAGCGGAGAGATATCTTGCGTCGATTGGTAAGTGAGACTAGCGGGGGGATATCTTGTGTCGACTTGTAAGCGAGGCCAGCGGGGGGGGGATATCTTGCGTCGACTGGTAAGCGAGGCTAGCGGTGGGGGATATCTTGCGTCGACTGGTAAGCGAGGCTAGCGGTGGGGGATATCTTGCGTCGACTGGTAAGCGAGGCTAGCGGTGGGGGATATCTTGCGTCGACTGGTAAGCGAGACTAGCGGTGGGGGATATCTTGCGTCGACTGGTAAGCGAGACTAGCGGGGGGATATCTTGTGTCGACTGGTAAGCAAGACTAGCGGGGATATCTTGCGTCGACTGGTAAGCAAGACTAGCGGGGGATATCTTGCGTCGACTGGTAAGCGAGACTAGCGGGGGGATATCTTGTGTCGACTGGTAAGCAAGACTAGCGGGGATATCTTGCGTCGACTGGTAAGCAAGACTAGCGGGGGATATCTTGTGTCGACTGGTAAGCAAGACTAGCGGGGGATATCTTGCGTCGACTGGTAAGCGAGACTAGCGGGGGGATATCTTGCGTCGACTGGTAAGCAAGACTAGCGGGTGGATATCTTGTGTCGACTGGTAAGCGACGCCAGCGGGGAGATATCTTGCGTCGATTGGTAAGTGAGACTAGCGGGGGGATATCTTGTGTCGACTTGTAAGCGAGGCCAGCGGGGGGGGATATCTTGCGTCGACTGGTAAGCGAGGCTAGCGGTGGGGGATATCTTGCGTCGACTGGTAAGCGAGGCTAGCGGTGGGGGATATCTTGCGTCGACTGGTAAGCGAGGCTAGCGGTGGGGGATATCTTGCGTCGACTGGTAAGCGAGGCTAGCGGTGGGGGATATCTTGCGTCGACTGGTAAGCGAGACTAGTAGGGGTTTAAATGTGAGGTGATCTTTAAGGCATTTTCCTAGAGGCTTATTCTGGAAAAAAGGAAAAGGAAATATATTCTAAGACTCCTTTTTCTGTTTTTGTGTCTTGAGACAGGAATGTGTGAGAAATTATGTAAGCGTCTACTTCGCTGGGCGTCTGCTGTGCCGTCTTCTAATTCTTGGGCATGCGTGAATCACGTGTGAACGTGATTTCAAGTTATGCCCCCCCCCTGCTTCGTATTTAAAGCGGCAGAATACCGCATAGGGGTGTTGTTGTTTTTTTGGGCACTGGCATTTGGGCAGTAGGAGAGTTTGGACGCGCATTAGTGCTTCCAGACCTTAGAGGTCGCAACAGGACAACCTGTTGCATCTTTCTCCCTGTCTCAAACCCAGCACAAGGATAATTCGCCACAGTCTAAAAGTGATTTGAAAAGAGAAACAGAAAATCTTATATTTGCTGCTTAGAAACAGGCACTTGATACAAATGCAATAAATAAAAACATCTTTGAAAAGGACTGTTCTGATAAATGCAGGTTGTGTGGTATATCTCTTAAAACAGTGTCACACATCGTTAGTGCGTATTATATACTTGCTCAAACAATTCTTCCCAGAGATTGGGAATCAGATAAAACATCACCGTACTTCAGAAGTCAGTTCTGCTTGGCCCAGCAAACATCCTACGCCAGGTTTTTTTTCCACCTAATTGACTCGTTGATAATCCTAGCTTTGGTGTTAGAGCCCACTCTTGAGGAAAAATAACCGGTGTAAAATATCACAACGCTGTGAAGTTAATGCAATAATAATAATAATAATAATAATAATAATAATAATAATAATAATAATAATAATAACAACAACAACAACAACAACAATAATAATAATAATAATAATAATAATAATAATATTGTCAGCTTCATATATGAGTTTAATAGAGTTTTTCCTATGTAGTTTTTATGGAATTGCTCCAAACAAGTTTGAAATATTTATGTAATTTTTCTTTATGTTATTATGTTATCTCAATTTCTTAAAGTCTATTAAACATGTATCCAATAAAATATGCAAGAAACAAATCTCACTTTTTAGTAGCTACAGTGTTATATACTGTCTCGTCTGTTACGACTTACTTGGTAAAATTGTTTGAAGTGATGAAAATTGTCATCACTTCAAGCAATCTCACCAAGTAAGTCGTCACAGACTAGACGATATACAACACCGTATACAACCACTAAAAATTGAGATTTGTTTCTGGCCGGTCTTTGGTTCTGCTTTGATTGATAGGCCATATCCGGTGGATATTGTCTATGCGGCTGTCAGTGAGCTGAAACTTGATTTGTGGCATGATTTTCTATTGTCAAGAACCACACCAACAGTTAATTAAAATCGGGGTATAAACGTTATGTTTTAGCTAAGGAAAAATATGAAGAAAAGTAGTGAGAATACATGCATATAAAATGGAAAAAAAAAACACTGAAACATTCAGAGAGAATAGAAAGGTCAGGAGGTAGCAAATGCTACATAAAGCATTAACGAAGTTGTATAAATAAAAAAATGCTGAAAAACGAAATTCATAATAAAAATAAATTTTATACAAGAGATAAGAATACGAACGTGTAAATAATTTCCCTATGTGGTTATTTGGCAGCGTGGCATTGTTCATGCGTGTTGGTTTACCTTATTCTTGTTAATCAGTGTATAATTGTGCAGCAGCAATAAATTTCTGTTCGTATGACTGTTGCTAATGAGTGGGAATGCGTGTGCGAGGTGGAGGAAGCTTGTATGTAAGTCATTGAGCCTTTTTCCTTTGCGACTTGTTTCCCTCGACGAGGAGATGTTACTAAGCGATATTCTTCCGTGCTTCCACGTATATATCAGGCATGTACCATCTGTTTATTCAGTGGCGATCATTGGTCGTTACTCATATGAGAGCTCCTAGTGAGTAAAAGGTAATAATAATAATAATAATAATAATAATAATAATAATAATAATAATAATAATAATAATAATAATAAAGAACATACGGTAATTCTAATGATACCATGGGAACTAGTTTTCAAGTCATGAAAAAAAGACTTGTATAAATGAAAATTAAAAGAAGGCTTGACACCATAGAAAGCACTGCTGAAAATAGTTTAAATATTAAGAAACTGAAGCCAATCTATAGAAACAGATGGCACTGACCATTAACACTTGAGAGCAATATTCAAATCTTATTATCATACAAATTACAGAAAAGGCCAACGATGGTTATCAGTGAGTACTTATTGTTAAACGGCTGTTGTGATAACGTGAAGTGATTTGAACAAGTTTGAAACATTTATGTAATTTTTCTTTATGTCAAAGATTACTGGAAAACTGACGAAACTTGTCACTCATTTGGAGACAAGAGAATACCACATGTAAACGAGCACTAATAATGACAATGTGAGAATTACTATTGAGTAAATATTAGCAATAGTGTTATTACAAAAGCAAGTCTACATAAAAAAGTCCCAAGAAGAACAAATCGGGCAAACATGTTTGCTTTCATGCAATGAAACAGAAGATCGCAGACTAAGCAAAACATAATTAAAATTGGATGGTTCACTGAGTTATAACTAATGGAAATAAGAAAAAAAGGTAAATAAACAATAGAAAATGGCCTCCAATGAAATCTAACAGGTAGAAACCGTACACAATATAAGCATTAAAACTATAGAAAAAAAACAACAACAAAAAAACAAAACACATTAATTGCCAAAGAAGAAAAAACATAAGTTGAATTATGAAAAATGACAAAATGAAACTCTACTACTCAAGGGACGATAACAGGACAAAAATGAAAGAAATTAACGGACTTCTCTCACACATTCAAGAGGAAAATATTTAAAGGCAAAATCTACTTAATTTATGCTGGTGTCAAATCTGTACTTACGATGCTAAACATAAAAACAGAATCGCGTCAAAAGAGTGGAGTAACGAAAACCGGAATAAAAGCTAGGTTATACTGGATTACCAAATCAATAAATTAAAAAAAGCTGAAATAAAACTAAAGAGATCAGGACAGGATAGAAGATGAAAAACATAGCCGAAAAAAAGAAAGACTAACCAAGAAACAAGAAAAATTAAAACAAAATATATTAAAAAGGAAGGTGTGGTTGAGAAGAAAGACATACAAATCTAAGCAGTACAAATAAAACAAAACATTTGCAAACAACAAAAATCAATTTTACTAAAATGTAACTGGAAGAAGGCAAAGATCTGAGAAACGGAATCCCTCAAATAAAAGACACTTCTGAAGTAATATATGGGTAAAACGACAAAACCAAAACAGAAATGTCTAGTGGGTGAACCTAAAATGATCTTAAGAAAAATCGCAAATCAGAAATCACCTGACAACAAAGGACTACGTAGATGAAAAAAAAAAAAAAAGAAAGTCAGTACTTTACATTAAAAACTCATGTCAGTAAAATTAAAGGAGAAGCATGCGCCACACAGGGATCTCAGACTAACAAGGTGCCATATTAATAAAAAAATACAGAAGGTAACGACACGTAACAATTGCAGACCGATAACTTGCTAACCAATTAAATTTTAAGGGCACAACTCAGAGAAAAGACCTACCACTTCCTTAATAGTCGCGGACTACTCCTTGGGTTACAGAAAGGATGCTCATGCTCATAATCAACCAAAAGATACGGGCGGGAACACCAGAAAAAGACATAGCCATGGCATGGATCATCTACAAAAATGCTAACGACACAATCATCAATCATCGATAGTTAGATTCTAAAGGATGTACAAGGTGGAACGATAAAGTTATCTCCCTAAAGAAAACAATACTACAGCTTTATTTTCAAACTTTTATTGAAAACTCATTTCAATTCAGGTAACTTGATTATGTAGTAGAGCTGATATCTATTTAAGGTAGCCGCCTTCAACCTAAATCATTGTCCCGATACGAGTCCATAACCGGAAGCATGCCTTTCCCACAAGCACCGGCGGGAGCTCGGCGAATACTCAGCGAATGACACTGATTAGACTGGCTTTGGTGTTGTAGGAAGTCATGTTGGTGATGTTTTAAGCGTATAACCAAACGAAGTAGTCCAGCGGATTCAGGTCGAGGGGAGAGGGCGGTCAGTAAGAGAAGGGTATAAAGTCGTAGCACTCCTTCTAAAGCCAAGCCTGGATCTCTTTGGACTTGTGAGCCGGTGCTGAATCCTACTGTCACACCCAGGGTCTGATAGCGGCCACTTGATTACACCAGGGTAATCACCAAACTCTTCAGCACATCCAAGAACACTTTAGTGTTGATTTTCAAATAGACTTCGAAGATTTGAGGTGGCATAATGTGGCCTTCACTTGAAGCCACACAAAAAGACCATAACCGTGGTCGGAAACTTTGTTTTTATCACCCTGGGTTCTCCCTTTTATTTGTGGCAATCCATCGATGCATTTTGACGCTGCTGTCAATGATCCGGTTGTCATAACTGGGATCGGTAGAGAGCATGATTTGTACAGCGACGCATCTCCGATCTCTCTCGTTAAACATTGTGTCACTTTCAGACATGATAAAAAGCTCCTATTGCTTTTGCGATTTGCACACAACTGGCCAACTAGTAGATGGTCTTCAACAGAAAAAGAAAACTGTTTTTTTAATCAAACGAAAATGGAATCGTGTCGTCTTTTCTTGGGCGAGAATTTTATCGTTCTACCCTGTACAAAATATCTGACAAAATTAAGAACTTTATGAAACTATTAAAACTAGAACTTACAGCTAGAATTCAACATCAGATAGAAATAAAAATACAGAAAGGCATTTCCTGGGAGGTCAGCTGTTTCCATTGCTTTTATCAGAATGAAGACATGACTGAGCTACATACTCACGGAGTGCAATCCTTGATACAAATTCATAAATAAAAAAGTATATGAATGAATTTAACTAATTGCAAATTTAAAAAATAAATGGATAAATAAATAAATAAATAAAAAGAGTTAGAAACACTAATAAGTAACCAAAATATTTAGTTAAGGATATAGGAATAGAAAATACGCACTGCTTGAGGTAAAGAGGGGGAAAACGATAAAGTGAATGTCGTAGAACTATGCAGTAAAAAGAGTTATGAAGGTAATCAATAAAACAGGAAACAAAAAGGCAAAAAAAAGGCAAAATGTGAATAGAAGCTACAGAGACAAATTACGCATAAGTCCTATCAAAAATAGCGCAAAAAATATTCACATTCCTACGAAAAGGACATTTGAACAGAAGAAAAACGGAATTAATACTGACAGTCGCACAAAATAATGCGATCAGCAAACAGTAAATGTAGATGTTGTTAACAATGAGACGAAACAGTAACCCACAATATATATGAATTCAGCAAACTCACCCAAAATGAATATAGAAACAGTCATGACTGCGTCTGCATTGTAGTCTAATAACTAACCATGCAAACGACTAAATTTTGAATATGCAAATTACTGGTACATACACCAAGTGAAAATAGTATTGGGAAACGGAAAAAACTAAATTCTCTAGAACATGAAAGTACAAACAGCTTAAAAAGACTGGGCTTAATAATAACCAACAACACAAGAACCTGTAAAATAGTTTACTTTGCTGCTATGCGATGTTCAAAGAGGCAGAAAAGTAAATATATGCAAAGGCTTTGACTAGATCTTGTATGAAGTTTTTCTTCTGAAAATTAAATCATACGGCATTACTGGACAAATACTTATATTATTAAATCCTTATTAGAAAAGAGAACAATCCACGCTGTTCTTGATGGCTGTACATCAAAATAAAATAATATTAAGTGAGGTGTGCCTAAGTGGTCGACCCTTGGACCTTTGTTATTCCTAATATTCATAAACTACCGCGCTGAAAAAATTATGCCCGTAAGGGTATATTTGCTAATGACATCACGCTCTATAACAGAGATGAGAGGATATATCTAGGACAATAGCTGAAATCTTAAAGAAGTAGTTTCTGGTGGGATTAGAAATGTAAATAGATGGCAACATTTTATGCTACTAAGACTAAGTTTCTTTGCTTTAACAACTGAAGATATTTCAATTAGCGATTTCCATGACTAATAACACTATCTAGGAGATCATTATTCAAACTCCTAAGCTAAAACTTCACAGTCAACATGAATTGGAACAAATTCAATGAAGACATTATATACGTTGCTGCAAGAAAGGTGGGCTCCTTTTACTATGCTAGAAAACTACTCACACCTGCCAGTATCCTGTATCGCTACAAAGTCATCATCCGTCAATGCACAGAGTATTATTGCTACACTTGCGATGGTGCAGGTTTTTTTAATTCAATTTTCACCCCAAACAAGGCACAGTACCACTTTGAAGCAGGGGGCTACTATTAGGGACTTAATCAGCAGGGTCATTATGAAGGGAGATGAGTAGAAAGATGTTTGTTCACATTACACTTGAACTTCTGCATATCAGTACAGTTGGGAAAGCAGAATCCCGGAAGGTAGTTCCAAAGACCCGCAGTTCTGGGGAAGAAACTATTGGAATAAAAGGCTTTGTTGCACCTAGGGATCTCTACTGTAAAGGGATGAGACTTAGTAGCTTGTCGGGTTTGTCGGGGGTAGTTACGTCGGGGAGGTACAAGTGTTTGCAGTTCGTCAGAGCATTCACCATTAAAGTATTTGTAGAACAGGCAGAGGAATGCAACATCTCGTCGATGGGGCAGAGGCTCAAGCCTAGATGACAGTTCGGTACCTATCAGATTGGCGACTCTCTTTTAAACCCTGTCCAGGAGCGAGAGACAAACAGCAGATGCGCCAGCCCAGATGTGACAATAGTACTCCATTAGCACGGTAGAGGGAGCCAACCTTCCTTGCAGCAGCCTTAGCAATGCTCTCAATGTATCTATTCCAGTTCATATTCCATGTAAACGTTAGACCGAGGAGTTTAAAAGAAGTACTTTCAAGAAATGTGTTCTTGGCCATTGCTATTGGTGACAGAGAAGGTTTCTTGTAGTCTTGTTCTTGTAGGTACCACTAGTCTATCCCTCTTAGACAGTGTTCCAAAAAAGTCACCAATCTAATAGGTTTCACATTGTCAACCAAGCCCCAACCCTTGCCTCATTACATCTCTGTGCCCATTTTACAAGTACTTTCATGGTATATACTCTGACAAACACGTAGCACTTGTGCCTCTAAA
The DNA here is from genome assembly GCF_053919585.1 of Euprymna scolopes. NCBI lineage: Eukaryota > Metazoa > Mollusca > Cephalopoda > Sepiida > Sepiolidae > Euprymna > Euprymna scolopes. The sequence goes on along the minus strand of NC_136493.1, from coordinate 54,597,468 downwards.
CGTAAATACCATTGACTAACCTGACAGGTAGTCAAATCTAATTCATTCACTGTAGCGGTCCCTGGATGCTGGAAAGCTTTCTACTCTAATAATGTTTCCTTCTAACTGCTAGACTTTGGAATTCCCTCATCGTTTCTCCTTCCCTGGCTGTACTAATTTAAATGTACTGTGAACAAACATTTCACTGCTCAACTCCCGACATAATGACCCTATGAGCATAGTTTCAAATAGTAGTCCTTTACGCCCAAGTTGCAATATGCATTGTTTGGGATGAATAAGAGTTTAATACATCAATGTCCAAGATAGCTGAAAGGAAGACAGAAACTAAAGAAAACTACAGTAATATAAGCAACTGTGGAAGCACGAGTTAATAAAAAATTGATATCATACAGAAAATGACACTGATTAATAAAACTGAATTATTAAGAAAACTGAATTATTGCGAAAACCAACTTACATAATTAGTTAAAGAATAATCCAAACATGCAATAGGAAAGTACTATAAACATGAGGAAGCTTATTGTAAATGGATGTCGTAATGTGATTTACAACGGTTATCGAGCTAAGCGGAACAGACTGGAAATTATGAGAGATTTTTAGTTTTACAGATTCCAGGGAACTCCGCTTGCTTTCCCCAGTGAGCGATAACGGATTGTGGCTCATGTTAAAACCTGTCGTAAGAGACACTACTACTACTACTACTACTACTACTACTACTACTACTACTACTAATGATAATCATAATAATCTATATATTAATACCGTAGTACCTTTAACGTACGTACGTGTGTGACGGTTTCTAGATTATTCGATCGGGAGATCCTATTTATTAAAAAGAGGATGGAAGATGAAAACATACAACGGACATTAAATTAGTATATAGATACACTAATTTAATGTTCGTAGTATGTTATTACCTTTTATCCTCCTTTTTAATAAATAGGATCTCCCGATCACCGAAGACGCAATGTAAAAAAAAAAAAAAAAAAAAAATTGCTGTCGTTTTTGGGCTGTACATGAAACTAAAATATACCTTCTTCTGGCTAGGATCCAAGGGTAGTATATGTTCTGTCTAAAAATGCAATAATGATATCGTAAGGTTTCCGTTTGCGCCGGGCGTCTATACAATGGAAATATGTTACAGACTCCTACAAGGATATTGGAGATAAACCGTAATAATTAGATGTAGTTGGCACTATATTAACTAGATTACTTAGATAAATACTTTTACAGTTTTAACAAAAGGGCTACAATAATATTGTGGGGTCTACATTCACGCTGAACGCCAACAGAATGCCCAGCAGCAACATATTAGGTTGGTACAAAATATTAACGTTTTTTTGACGTGTACATATCTGATAAAAATGACATTATTTTTTGCACCAACCTAATATTACAGATGAAAGATGCTGCTGTGGAATTTCCACAGGTCCTGCTAGTTGTAAGAATTATAATAACGTATGAATACTTACTTAAATACGGTAAAATTATGTTGACACACCGGTTTATTTTAGGTAATCGTTGCGGCGTAAATACCTGAATTACCTACGAATGAACACATCCATACACAATAAATACCGGAAGACAAGGTCTTAAGGCGGAAGTCCATATCCAATGGACCAACCGAGGTTGTTCGTTGGCTAGAAAAACGACTCACACTTTTGTATGTTCTTGCTACCATTCCCGTGTTCTGTTTTCCTTATAACCCTGTTTAAGGGTTATAACAGAAATCGAAGTTAAGCCATGCTAAGACCGATTAGTGCCAAATGGATGGCCATTTTAGAATACCAAGTGCTGTAAGCGAGAGAATGGCGACATCTTTCGAGGGACTGCAAAATTAACATCGTTAAAATCATCTCACCTGAGCATGCGACTGGAGATCGCTTCTGAAGTTCATATTCCCCAGGAACTTATTAACCAGCTCAATCCGCGCAAGGTGCGTGCTGCACCAGAACTATATTTTCCCACTTAAAAGTTTAAAGACGTTTATTCGTTCGATAATAATTTGAAGGTTGAATAAAGAAACAATTTTAGAGGAGACACGTGTAGGGGACACGCCAAGTATTATTTTAATGTTAAAACTCGTTCAATTACCATCATGAAAATATACATACATTTTTGTCTCAGCTTGACGATATATTTATTTAGTAATTCTTTTATGAAAATTGCTTCAGACAAGGCATGGAGCCACTTATTATACTTTAAGGTCAAAAACTAGCCAGATGGATAAATTCTGTTCTAGAAAACAAGAATTCCCCTTTGTCAGAAACATCATTCATCGAATTTGAGGACTAAAAAACAAAATAAAGTAAGCAAAGAGTTACTATGCTGCTAAAAGTAAACTCACAGCCGCTGTTCACTCTTCTTGTTCATACTCAAATGCATCGAGTTACAAACTGTAATAAGCACGAAGGTGCATCATTTATCATGGAAAACGAAATGATTCGAACACTGACCCAGTTATAACTAACATCAACGCCAGGCCAGGGCAATGACGACTAACTGTCTCTATTTCAAACATCCGGGATATCAAAAGGCTAGATTAGTCGGCTTAGGCAAATATTTCGTTGTGCACGATCAGTTACATAAACATTTTCCTGGCAGCAAATCGAGTTATGTGAAATAGTCGTTTTTTAGATCAAAAATAAGCGTACCTTACTATTTGGAATTATTATATTACTGGACTTAATTCTGTTACGACAGAAGTTAGAGAGAAAGTGATTTTGCAGAGTACGTATGTTCAAGTTCCGGGTCAAACGTTATTTCTGCTGTCTGTGTTTAATGTCAGTTTGAGGATGTGGCTTTGTGTTGAGATTTCCCATTCAATATTCTGACGATACCATAAAAGAGCTACTACTACTACTACTACTACTACTACTACTACTGATAATAATAATAATTAATAATAATAATATGATAATAATAATATGATAATAATAATATGATAATAATAATAATTAATAATAATAATAATAATAATATGATAATAATAAAAATAATAACAACAAGAAAATGACAATGATTATAACAACGATAATAATAATAATTAATAATAATAATATAAATAACACTAATTATAATAAAAATCTCAATAGCAGTAATAATAACAACCACAATTATTATTATCATATTATTATTATTATTATTATTATTATTAGCAGTAGTAGTAGTAGTAATATTAACAATAACAATAACAATAATGGAAACGGCTGAAATATTACGGAAAACCCTTGAATGCAGAGACTAATACACATGAGCTACAAAAGTTAACCAGCGATAACAAGAGTAAAACAAAAAAATAAATCACCCCAAAGAATAAAGAAAACTGAATTTACCAAGTACTTTATCCTCTACGCCATAGATCCGCCTGTCAATTTCCAATTTTAATTACAGAAGCTGTCATCAAATATACTGTTCCTCTTTTATTGCTGATTCTAATTGAAAAAAAAAAATTTTTTTTTTAGCAACTACTTTGTTTTATTATTTAATACTGAAACGCAACATATCATAAGCGATTCAATGTATTCGAAGTTTTTACTAATGAGTCAACACTTACCAAGGTCAAAGATCACTCGATGATAAAGGTTAATGAGATTACCAGCTGAATGATGAAAATACCATGAGAGGATTTGAAACGATTAGTAGGAAAGTCAGAGGACGATTCAGCAAATTAATGTCGTTAACATTAGATTTCTTTTTATGGAAACCGCCCCAGACAAAGCATGAAGCTACTTCATGTAAGGGGCTTAAATAATAAGGAAAAATACTGCTTCAATGTCAAAAACAAACCAACACTAAGTATTAGATAGATACATTCTGACCTAAAAAATAGCAATTCTTTCTCCTTTGTCAGAAATATCGCTCATATAATGTAACGATTACATGAATAAAATAAGAGAAGTGAGAGTTATGAGGCTGCCGAAAGTAAATCCAAGGTTCATTTTTTACTCTCCTTAACTTGAAAACGTACATGTTGTAGTCAGATGGAAAGCAGTCACGCGTATTTAAGAAAGTTTCCTTTGGTTTCGGATATTCCAGAATAAGAAAGTAAAGTTCTTAGCAATGGTTGTCACCAATTGAATATTTACCGTGAATGTTTCTATGATAAGTAACTAATAATTGGAACTTAGTCGAGCACATACTATGGAAATAACCATACGATTTACTAAACGCATGTTGATATTCCTTGACGGTATGAATTCGTAACTGAAGTATAAACTCAGTAAGTAGGAACAGTATATCTGATGACAGCTTCTGTTATTAAAATTTGAACTCGACAATAAAAAAAAATATATTTAGAAAGATATTACATTATTTAATATAATTATTTAATTTATTTAGTGTTTATGAAAATAGCTTAATGAGTAAAAAGATAATTTTTTATAAGAAAATACATGGGTGAACTAACGTAGATTATAAAACATAAAAATATACTAAATTTTAGAAATTAAAAGCGAAATTTAAAGGCGAAATTGTTACGCCCAGATAATTTTTAACCGGAGATCACAAGCAGGAAATAACTTTTCTAAGCAATGTCGTTTGAATCGACTAAAAAAATCCAGCATTCTTACAATTCAGATGATTGTTTGTTTGGTTGTTTTTGTTTTACGGCATATCAACCCTTTTCAGGTTATTTAATGCCGAATCCAAAGATTTTGAAGAAAAACTTTTTCATAGAATATATTTGTTGTTTTCAAGTCGGTTTCTATTCAACCCATAGTTGGGACCCTAACAGGTACTACCACTCCGGGTCAGAGTGGACCTGGGAGCAATGGAAATTAAAGGGTGGCTCCACACTCCCCAAAGCCCGGAAGCTGGGGCCTCACCACTGGATATAGTTTAAGGTCATATCCAGGACCATACAATTCAGATGAAATATTTGTTTCGTGCTGTGGTTAGACGTTTCACGAATAACTCCGAAAAGTTCCTGTTTGTTGCCATTAAGCAGGATTAGGTGGTCATGAACTGATACTTGCCATGTCTTAAATGACATAACACACGGCTATGGGTCATTGACGTCAATGTGGGAACACTGTGTTATATCGTTGGTTTCAGGAAAACGCCGAGTAACTTGAACAATTATTATTATGATCGTTGTTGATGTTTGTGAAAAAAATGTTAGAAAATATGTATCGAAACGAAAAACTTATTTTAATAAAATATTCATGTTCGAAATATATCGGGAATGTTAACGTTGAAATGTTATAACAAACATGAATGATAAACAAAAATAAGTAACGAAGATATGCCAGCTAATTTGATTCTTTGGCTACGTGTATTGATGACGTAATTAGAAGGAAGATAGTTTTTTTTATATACACGTAGAGTTTAGTCAGTTGGGAGTCAGAATTGATGAGACACTCGAGTTAAATAGACGAGGGGAATCAGCTAGGAGTCAGCCAGGAGATGTGGTCTCTGTATGCCGGCAAAGCTGTCCGGCGTATATTATCATCAAATATATAGAATAAGGAAAGCGTGCAACTTTCCAAGTGGTGAAACATTCTGGGAATAAGAGTTTGTGAAAATACAATCCGAGATTTAAAATCGTTTTCTTGGGAGTCATCTTCATTTCAGTTTACGAATCTGTCAAGCAAGACTTAAAAATGGAGAAGGTGTGTTTCTCCTATTAGTCAAATATAAACTCTACAGAACTGTATTTCGTCCATTTGTATTTTCCGTGTTTGTTATATGTCCTGTTAAACGCATGTTATACACGCATCGACTAGAGAATAATAGAGAAGCTAGACGATTACAAACACTAAAGACTGTCACATGCAGGAGTACTTGGATACACCCACAACGAACTTAACGCAAGGAACAATACTAGACGATTACAGATACACGAATATATATATAGATTCGCTATATATACATCCAACATACAACACGCTAACACAGTAAATAGACTTGTAAATAGACGTCTATATGAATTCATAAATTGACCCCGTTTATATACACTCTCGACAATGGAACATTTGAAGTATTTCGGATGGGTAAAATGTTCGTACTAGTTTAGACGTCATTGTGAGCCATACTCGACAAACCTCTACCAGAAATTGGGACCGGCAATTTTCTCTATCAAATGCAATTCTGAGAGGATCATGTCATTCTGACCTTTCGTCGTTCACTATGTTTCGCAACAATACATGAGTACTGACCGAACATTCGTGTTGTATGCTGCCATTCTCGTATATAATGATGTGTTTTGTAAAATTTTTGATAGCTGCCTGAGGATGCTAAACGTGACAAATGGACTTTATTGTATAATTTTGTCAGTTTTCCCACTGGTATCAATTATGTTATATAAGTAGGTGATTTTATGGACGTTTTAGACACCTGCGACAATTTCCTGGATTTCGACTAATGTCGCAAATGTCAAGACATCGAGACGAAAGACGGAGAGCAACAAAATCGCGACATACTTCGAAGAGACAAATCTAACTATGAAACATTTATTAATACCTTTGATCTATACGCAAAAACACCATCAGAAAAATTGAAAAATAAAAAAAGGTATAATTAAACAAAAGCTCCCTGTTGTCTTTAACAATGTATATATATATATATATATATATATATATATATATATATATATCAGTTGAGACGTTGTGCGACATACTTTCTCATGGAAGCCGTGGGATTGGCATTTCTTCCATCTGATGCGCTGCAACCAGAATCGTGTCGTCGTGACCTTATATCGTCCACCATGTTTCACAGTCATACAAGCATACAGGCAACACATTTGTTTTGTATGCTGCTATTCTCGCATATAATGAGATTTCTGTGTTTCGTAAAATTCTTGACAGCTGCCTGAAGACTTTCCACATGGCAGATATACGTTGTTATATAGTTTTGTCAGTTTTCACACTGGAATCAATTATGTTTCCTAGAAAGGTAATTTATTCATTATTAGACGTCGGAACAATTTCTCTTTTCATGATCGTCGGCTATAAGCATCTGTAAATACCCGACTTGCATAGAAGCTATAAGCCTGAATATTAAATAAGTTTAATATGAAACTTTTGTTGGTAGACATTTTTAAAGATGAAACCAGGAAAATTACTGAGATATCGAAACATAGACCAATAAATTTCCTAAGATAAAAAAATATTCCCATTATAGAATGACCGATGTGTATTTATTTGTACATAAATAAATATAAATACGTCTCCTTTCACAAATGTTGGCGAGTAAAAATAAACGTATCTTTTCTACCATCGAACGAATCGATTTCAAGTTGCGAGGGGAAGTGAAAAGGCAAATAGCAAGTCAGACAACTTCTGCAAACTAAAATAAATCCGAAAACAAATTGTCTATTTTAAATCAAAAGTCAAATGTAATTATCTTTTTCTGTAGGTCATCAGAAATTTAAATACTAATTTATATATGAACAATTAAATTATAAACGTAATATGATTTTATATGAATATTAGTGCAAACACTCTTGAAGCATATTTTTTCTGTTTCCTTTGACGGATAGTTCACGCCAGTAATAATAATATGAAAATTGGATATCAGATAACGAATATAAAACAAAATATGGAATATCTGGTTCAAAATCAAGTACGTCAGAAATTACTTACCATCCACTTGTTAAGCACAAATGCCTTTCTTCAAACCAACCATTTAAGGTGTGCCATTAAAGTTATCTGCATTCATACGTTGAAATCAAGGAGTCCTCTAACTCAAGCAACACAAAATAAACACTTGAAAATATTGATTGATATATGTGCGAGTCGATTGGGCGATAATAATGTCTAACGTGCTATGTCGATAACTTTATTTTTATAACAGCGACCATCTTGAATTTCACGACAAAGCAGTGCATTACCGAGGGATGGCAACATGGAGGGGCCAAATTCGAATTATTTCGGCTCCATAACACCACTTTTACTATGTATCACTCTTGTAACTACTTGCTTCTACCACAACAGTATAGAGCAGGTCAAAGGTCATACCATACTGATTTCTTCGAAGTACAATATGTGCAATAAATTACGCAGTATCCATTATCGATTTTATGAAAGGTAAATAAATGTGAAAAATTAAACATTTCCACCTGAATGTGCTATTCAAACTTTTCCATTCAAACAACGACTCTCGTTACGTCACAATAAAACACGCCCAGAATGGAGAAAATAATAATATGATAAATTAAGAATCGAACGTATAAAATTTTTTTTAAAGATTATAACAGTTCCTTAAGTGCAATTGTTTGTATCGTTCTTGCATTTGGTTCACTGAGTATATTTACCAGGTTGTTCTGAAATACCTTTTCTTGAGTTGGGGTTCTCCTATAATTGCTGGAATGATGGAGATCTTCCGAGATTCGAGTTTTTCTTCCTTTCGTACACAAGACCTTAATATTTCATTATCTTTTCCTTATCAACTCTGTTCAATTCAGCATCATTGGAAACACTAACTTTTGACAAGGTTGTTTCTTTCTCCTTTTTTTCTATATATCACCGTATCAGGTTAAATGACTCAGTTTTTGGTGGATGATGTATGACTTATTTTCAACTGTTTTTTCTACTGCATTCGATAGAAAACAATTTACAAATTATCCAGTAGAGATATTTAGGCACTCTACTGTGTCGTAATGTATGGTAGCTTTCCTCCCAAAGAACCCATACTATACAGAATGTGATTGATAGTTTTCATTTCTTCACCGAAGAATATATATATCATCGTATTACAGAAGTTATGAATGTTTCTACAATACATACTTTGCCAACCGGAATGACTTTCAGACGGTTCACTTGCTTCTTTTGTAAATTAGGAAAAGTGGAGTATATTTGATAACTACATCTGACCGAAAAATGTTGGGATTTGGCATTCAGTGGGGCTGTTGAAGTCTAATCCCCACTCTCTGAAATATTCAGTGCTAAAACTTCTTTACTTCATAAAAGAAGGAAATGTATGAATGTACGCGAATAAAACATGGCGATTTTAAACTTGCCGAATTAGGCACTAATAATGTCAAATGTTAATTATTTGCCAATGATTAGTCGCAAATCAAGATGCAGAAATTCGAAGCGGGGATTTACATTAATTAGAAAATGGAACAAATCCGACATTTTAGCAACTTGCAGAAGATTATGAAAAATCTTCTAATATAATCTTCAATAGAGAGAATAGTATGTCGCATATGATAAAGTATACGCAACAAACAAACAAACAAACAAAAAAATTAGTGTAATTCTTAATCTATGTTACACTTGTAGATTTCTTCATTAGTATAACTATTGCTCGTATAACTCAAAGAAATATCTCAATTATAAAAACGTAAACCACAAAAACAGGCACTGCAAACTAAAAGTAAAAGATGAAAAACGTTAAATTTATTAAGGTCACTTGACGAGTCAGGACATCTAAATTGTATGAAATCTACCTGTGCTTAAATCTACACGCAAATTCCATGAACAAAGTTTCTTTCCTAGAACTGCCCGCCAGGATGGAACACTATTCTGTCATCCTACTTTCCAGTTGAATATAACATAGTAGCTTTCAAATCCAATGTAAACAAGTTCTAGTTGGGCCATCCCCATAAATATCAAATTCTAACTAATTTACACTATTAACGATTAGTACACTACCACCTTACATTTATTAACCCTTATCCTCGAGTGGCCCACGGTCCTTGATAAGTGGTGACTCCTAAGTAAAAAAGAGTTAAAATGCGAAATAAAAGTACAAAACTACAACTGGGCTCCGGTTAACATATATTAGTTATTAATGGACGCACTTAGAAAAGATAAGATATAATCATAAAATGTATAAGACAAACAGAATTACGAGAAGCGTAAATAGTCTATTATATAAAAGGCAATTATCTGTGTGTATGTCCAGTTACAAAATCTGTGTGTATGTCCAGCTACAATATATATATATATATATATATATATATATATATATATATACAAAAGGTTGGTATATTCATTATCAGCGTTGCCCTGGATAAATGATATCAAAAGGTTAGAAAAAATATTTATTCCTTGACCTTAAATTGTCACTGACTTCGTCAGAGAATGTCGGATTCTCGGTCATTTCATGTACTAAAAGATGTTTTTTTTTTAAAATGAAATACTTACTTCCCTTATGTCGAATCATTCATTTATATAAAAGCGATTTTTATGTGTGTATACCCAAAGAGAAGAACGGGCTGTGCAGAGAAGAAAAAAGGGTAGAAGAAGGAAGGGCAACGGAGGAAGAAAATGAAGAAAATGCAGATAGACGGATAGAAAGGGTAAAGAGATAGTAGCTTTTAGTAGAAATATATTATAGCTTTTCCTCGGATAACTTCGGTTAGCCCTGCTAGTAAAAAAATAAAGTAAGAAGAGAAATAATATCAACTGTTATGTTCAACGGAAACATTCGAAAAAGGAACGTTTTTGTAATGAAAAAAACAAAACAAAAAACAATCAGTCGGAACTGATAAGACGAAAAAACTAATTCTGCAAAACAAATTAGAAGTCTTACCAATAAAATACACTCTCTGTTTTTAAATAAAAAAGCTAAAAGAAAAATCTATTGGAAGTTTTTTATGGAAGTCTGGGCAAATGTCTGAAGATACCGTATTAGCTATATTTGAACTACAAGAATATGCCACTCCAGTTTTCAAAAGATGAAGAAACACTCACTTCGCTTCGTTGGGTCAAATAAACGAGGAGTTGAATAATGTTGAGAGTGTAGGAGTACTTTCGAAAATGGAATATAGCAAATCGATCTCATCACTATAAATAATAAACACACGTATTCTGAATTTGCAACAATGTATTAATGTTCGGATAACAAAATGTAATATCTATATAACTCCAAAAGAGAATCGTCAAAAGAATTCCGTGTAAGACATCCGATAATTTCCAGGATGCGGAGCCTGACTGATAAGAAGTTATGTTCATTAAACAAAGTTCTCTGTGTTCTTGTCTAAGATGGACAAAAACATAGAGAACTGGGAAAAATTCTGTAATATCTTCATTCGTCGCGATAACATTCTCTTTCCAAGCCGGCCATAATAGGCGACTTGGAAGAACGTGTATTTGCTAGTTTAATTGATGTAGAGAAGTTGAAATAAAAATGGACACTCCGGTAGGCAATTTGTCAACAAACTGGATAAAATTATGAGGTGTTAAAAGGAAATGTTGATATCTTACAGATCAATGGAGCATATGATGCAATGGCAGAGAAGTGCATTTTAACAAAATATGTTTTGAAAGCCTTTCCAGCTGAAAGAAAGCAATGTTGTTTGTTTCTAGAAAGTAATGTCGCATTTTAAAGTGTAAAGTTAAAAATGGAATTATATATATAAAAGAGATAGATAGATAGATAGATAGATAGATAGATAGAGAGAGAGAGAGAGAGAGAGAGAGATAGAGACAGAAAGATTGGGAGAGAGAACAAGTTTATTCGATTGTTGCTAGTAAAACTTATCTCCTTACTGAAACTTCTGAAACTAATGCTTTATCGTGGTAACAAAAATATAAACTACTACTACTACTGCTACTACTGCTACTACTGCTACCACTACTTTTTAAATATGGAAAATCCCTAGGTCCGGTGCGTATCACTGGTCTTACATCGTTAAGCTGAACGGATGACTTAAGCCATCTCTATAACCGGAAGATAGTCTGTCGTCAGTGAAAATTCTCAGCAGAGCTGGTACTCATTTATCTACCCGAGTGGAGTTTTATGTTTATTTATTTATTTTTTATAATATGCGACTTGGAAGAACGTGTATTTGCTAGTTTAATTGATGTAGAGAAGTTGAAATAAAAATGGACACTCCCGTAGGCAATCTGTCAACAAACTGGATAAAATTATGAGGTGTTAAAAGGAAATGTTGATATCTTACAGATCAATGGAGCATATGATGCAATGGCAGAGAAGTGCATTTTAACAAAATATGTTTTGAAAGCCTTTCCAGCTGAAAGAAAGCAATGTTGTTTGTTTCTAGAAAGTAATGTCGCATTTTAAAGTGTAAAGTTAAAAATGGAATTATATATATAAAAGAGATAGATAAATAGATTGATAGATAGATAGATAGATAGAGAGAGAGAGAGAGAGAGAGAGAGAGAGAGAGAGAGAGAGAGAGATTGGGAGAGAGAACAAGTTTATTCGATTGTTGCTAGTAAAACGTATTTCCTTACTGAAACTTCTGAAACTAATGCTTTATCGTGTTAACAACAATATAAACTACTACTACTACTACTACTACTACTACTACTTTTTAAATATGGAAAATCCCTAGGTCCGGTGCGTATCACTGGTCTTACATCGTTAAGCTGAACGGATGACTTAAGACATCTCTATAACCGGAAGCTAGTCTGTCGTCAGTGAAAATTCTCAGCAGAGCTGGTACTCATTTATCTACCCGAGTGGAGTTTTATTTTTATTTTTACAGGATTTGATATTCCCAAATTGTCACCCATCTCAGAACTGATCAGGTTGGTTCCACGCCACTTAACTTCGATTAATAAAACCTTTACAATATAGAGAATCATAAATTATATTCTTATTTGTACAGAGTGGCCCCCAAAATGTTACTCATGTAATCTCTACTATTATATAAAACCACTTTGTGTGTGTATGTGTGTGTGTGCTTCTTCCTCATAGGTTCCGAAACGGCTGAGTCTGTCTTTTGCAAATTTCACACAAAAGTAGTTTATGTGTCTGCCAGTGTTCTTAGATATGTTTTGTACAGAAATTCATTTAATAAGTATCGAAGATGGAAAAAATCCGATCTTAAAATAGTCTTTCTTTCTTATAGATAAAAAAGAAGAATTTTTACGGGGGAATAGTTTACGTTACACCGACCAAGGGAGATAATAAAATCTCAGCAAATCATTTCTGCTAAAAACAACAACAGAATTATTGACATCTGGAGATATAGCTGAGTGGTAGATCATTCGACTACAGATCGAATGATCCCCTCTTCAGGTGTACCTCACTATTTGAATTTTTTTTATTAATGAATTAAATTTACGTTAAAAGAAGAGGTAGCTTTTAAAATAACCACAAATCATTTCTTCGTTTGCATATTTTAAAACTAATCGTTAATCAAAAGTAACTTTTCTAGGGCATTCATCGTCAAGCCAAATATCAGCTGACGTGATATTGTAAACAAACACAGACCGAATTTGATGAACGACATTATTATTATGTTTTTATTATCTTTTTTTTTTTAGATTTAGTCCACTAGATAAATTATTTCGCGTAATATATAATATACAATAGAGAAGTGATTCTATAATAATACATATACATACGCAACCTACATAGATTAAAATATCATGTTTAAGCGTATTGTATGACTAGGCAACGCCGGGCGTCCAGCTAGTCGCTACTAAAATTCAAAATGATGTTTGCAATGCGACTATATATAATACACATGTCTGTGATTTACTTGTCCACCAAATTTTACTCATGACTCGGTATTATTGCCCTTCAATAAGTCTCTGGGCTTCACTCATCCGACGTTAATTCCTCAGATGTTTTATCTGTGGGATTATCCATGCATTCCGATTAGTCGATCTGTAGAAATCTCTGCGTCTACTATGTTTCTGAAGATGTTTAAAACTTTGGCATTGCACCGCTGTTCTGGAACATGGATTATTCACCGATGGACATGTCTTCTCTGCTTTTATCTAAATAAACGTTGTCTTGATCCAATAAATAGCCCTTCTGTTCTGTCTTATAGAGTGTATGTTTGCGAAAAGATAAAATGTCTGTTTATATAAATTAATAAAGATGGGGTTGTCTTGAAAATATACACTTTATTACCATTCCAACACTACCGTGTTTAAATATATGGTTAAGTGTTAGTTTTAATCATTTAGAACTGCTTTAAAGCTTCACCGTTCACTCATTTTGCGACCAAATTAGTAACAATTTTTACAGTTCATAGGTCACATTCTCAGCTATATTAAAAAAAAAACAATTCAGTTTTCGTTCAGTAAAACAAAAGTTATAATAAAATTATTGGTGTTAAAATGTTCCCAGTATCTGTAAGGAACGGAGAGATGTTTTTTTTTCTGATTGGCTATTGGTTACCATAGCAACCAAATCTGTTATGCTACCTCCTCAAATTGGCTGAGAACGGCGGGGATGATGTAACAAGGTAAAAAGGGAACATATTTCCCCGGGTTTATAGCAAAGTACTAACGTAGGGAAAAATAGGGATACCCAATTCTCGAAGACAACACACACACACACACACACACACACACACACACACATATATATATATATATATATATATTGGTGTGTGTGTGTGTATTGTCTCTTATATTTTGCCCTCCTAACAACGTTTTCATTCGTTGTCCGCCCGCGTTGTTCGCCCTGTCGATACGATTACGTCGATTAAGCTACTACTATCGCTAATAAATCACCGCTGCCCCAATCTGTCCCCCAGCTTTACTGTCGCTGATAATTCACCGCCGTTGTGCTCAATCGCTAACCTACCTTTTGCCTTCCTCACCGACCAAAACTGACTGCTGACTATTTATTTACTTAATTACGTCTTTTGAATTTTTTATTTAGTCAATTTAAGAAGTTGGTTATATTTTTTTATGAATTGTTGACAAAGCAAAGCCTGGAAAATCATGGATTACATAGAAAAATGCGAGCATGAAAAATAATATGGTTAAGATTAAATTTAGAAAAGTAAAATCACTAGTTGTTAAAACTGGAAAAGAAAAAGACAGGATATTCTAGTAAAAAATATAATAAATTTAAAACCTAGAATATTGAAGCATTAAGAATTGATTATATAATTTTAAATTGAATTTAAAAAAATCTTAATGTTGTAATATTTTAAGATACAAATTCATTCTATTTTTTACTAGAATATCTTGTCTTTTTCTTTTCCAGTTTCAACAACTAGTCCTTTTACTTTTCTAAGTTTAATCTTAACCATACTACTTTTCATGCTCGCATTTTTCTATGTAATATTATATGATTTGCTAACGATGTGCATTTGGTATGCATTCTTGCTCGCGACCGCCTTTCTTCAATTTAGAAAGATACGTCACACTCATCCACTTCCTCAACATTCTAACCAACCAACCTTTAAGCAAGCTACGATGTGACCCCCATTTAATCTGTTTTCATCTTTTCATAGCAAACAGCCGACAGCAGTCAATTTGTGCAGTTTCTGACTTTACTGACTGAAGCCGTTATAATGTCACATGTTAACGATTCCCTGAGTGGTAATTTCGGGAATCTATTATTTGTGGGCGAATGTAACACTATACACAATATCTTTACTTTCTGGACAAGCTGTAATGAATCCGTCAGTTGCAATAATATGGAATATGCCCCAAAAATTATTTGAATACTGGGTTTGAAAAATACCGATGAAAATACAAAGTATGTTTAATTGCAAAAATAACACTTTATTTTCAAGGAGGTCACCACTTATCAAGGCCCGGAAGCCACTCAGAGATAAGGGTCATTGCGTGTACGGTACGTTGTACGTTAGTGGTGAGATTTCATAAAGTGTCTACTTAAGGGGGCGGTTCATCAGGAATTTGTTTACGTTGGATTTGAAGACATCCAAGTTGTAGTCAGGTGGGAAACAGGCAGATGGAATAGAGTTCCACTGGCGTGCTGTTCTAAGAAAGAAGCTGTGTTCATGGAATCTACGTACAGAACGTCACTGTAACATAAAAACATGTAGATAAAACCCCCCAATAAATTTGGTGACAGTTTCCGGTTGTTGAATTCAGAAATTGACAAGCAGTGATTATCATAAAACTGTTAACCATTATATTTATGGTTTGATACAGAAAAAAGCACACTGCTTTTTATAATAGGTAATTTTTAATAAACAATTTTAAAACTGTCTTATAATTGGGATTATTTTAAATTGCAAATAACTTAAACCTTTTTTTTAATTACAACTTTTCTTTTGAAAATATTTAAACTAGTTTATTTTCTGTTTATTTTACATCGGAATGTTTATTGTTTGAAAGTATATTGTAAGTAGTTATTTTTCTGTTAGTTTTATAATTTATGATGCTTATTGTTTGTAAATGCTTTACGTGGTTTATTTTCTGTTTATTTTATAATTGAAATGCTCATAGTTTGCAAATATTTAAAGTAGTTTATTTCCTGTTTGTTTTATAAGTGGAATGATTTTTTGGTCTAGAAAATATTTTAAATTTATTTATTTTCTATTTGTTTTATAATTGTAATGTTTTTTTGTTTCAAAATATTTTTAAGTGATTTATTTTTTGTTTGTTTGATAATTAGATTTTTTTTTGTGTTTTAAAATATTTTTAAGTAGCTTATATTCTTTTTGTTTGATAATTGGATTGATTTTTTGGTTTGAAAATATTTTCTGTTTGTTTTATAATTGAAATGTTTTTGTTCGAAAATATTTTTTAAGTAGTTTCATTTCTGTTAGCTTTATAAATGAGATGTACATTGTTTATAAATATTCTTAAGTAAATTATTTTCTGTTTTTTTTATGATTGTTATTTTTTGTTTGAAAATATTCTTAAGTCGTTTATTTACTGTTTGTTTTATGATTAGAATGTTTTTTGTTTGAAAATATTTAAAGTAGTTTATTTTTAGTTAGTTTTATAACTGAAATGTTTTTTGTTTGAAAATATTTAAAGTATTTCATTCCCTGTTTGTTTTACAATTGAAATGTTTGTTTTGGTTTGAAAATATTTTTAAATAGTTAACTTTATGTTTGTTTTATAATTAGAATGCTTACTGTTTGCAATTACATTAAGTAGTTTATTTTCTGTTTGTTTGATAATTGAAATGTTTTTGGTGTGAAAATATTTTAAAGTAGTTTTTTTTATTTGCTTTATTATTTAAATACAGTTTTTGTTTGAAATACAGGGTGTCCACAAAGTCTGGCTACATAATCTACACGGTGTCCACAAAGTCTGGCTACATAATCTACACGGTGTCCACAAAGTCTGGCTGCATAATCTACACGGTGTCCACAAAGTCTGGCTACATAATTTACACGGTGCCCACAAAGTCTGGCTGCATAATCTACACGGTGTCCACAAAGTCTGGCTACATAATCTACACGGTGTCCACAAAGTCTGGCTACATAATCTACACGGTGTCCACAAAGTCTGGCTACATAATCTACACGGTGCCCACAAAGTCTGGCTGCATAATCTACACGGTGTCCACAAAGTCTGGCTACATAATTTACACGGTGCCCACAAAGTCTGGCTGCATAATCTACACGGTGTCCACAAAGTCTGGCTACATAATCTACACGGTGTCCACAAAGTCTGGCTACATAATTTACACGGTGCCCACAAAGTCTGGCTGCATAATCTACACGGTGTCCACAAAGTCTGGCTACATAATCTACACGGTGTCCACAAAGTCTGGCTACATAATCTACACGGTGTCCACAAAGTCTGGCTACATAATCTACACGGTGCCCACAAAGTCTGGCTGCATAATCTACACGGTGCCCACAAAGTCTGGCTGCATAATCTACACGGTGTCCACAAAGTCTGGCTACATAATCTACACGGTGTCCACAAAGTCTGGCTACATAATCTACACGGTGCCCACAAAGTCTGGCTACATAATCTACACGGTGCCCACAAAGTCTGGCTGCATAATCTACACGGTGCCCACAAAGTCTGGCTACATAATCTACACGGTGCCCACAAAGTCTGGCTGCATAATCTACACGGTGTCCACAAAGTCTGGCTACATAATCTACACGGTGCCCACAAAGTCTGGCTACATAATCTACACGGTGCCCACAAAGTCTGGCTGCATAATCTACATGGTGTCCACAAAGTCTGGCTACATAATCTACACGGTGCCCACAAAGTCTGGCTACATAATCTACACGGTGTCCACAAAGTCTGGCTACATAATCTACACGGTGTCCACAAAGTCTGGCTACATAATCTACACGGTGCCCACAAAGTCTGGCTGCATAATCTACACGGTGCCCACAAAGTCTGGCTACATAATCTACACGGTGCCCACAAAGTCTGGCTACATAATCTACACGGTGCCCACAAAGTCTGGCTGCATAATCTACACGGTGTCCACAAAGTCTGGCTACATAATCTACACGGTGCCCACAAAGTCTGGCTACATAATCTACACGGTGCCCACAAAGTCTGGCTGCATAATCTACACGGTGCCCACAAAGTCTGGCTACATAATCTACACGGTGCCCACAAAGTCTGGCTGCATAATCTACACGGTGTCCACAAAGTCTGGCTGCATAATCGACACGGTGTCCACAAAGTCTGGCTACATAATCTACACGGTGTCCACAAAGTCAGGCTGCATAAACTACACGGTGTCCACAAAGTCGGGCTGCATAACCTACACGGTGTCCACAAAGTCTGGCTACATAATCTACACGGTGTCCACAAAGTCTGGCTACATAATCTACACGGTGTCCACAAAGTCTGGCTGCATAATCTACACGGTGTCCACAAAGTCTGGCTACATAATCTACACGGTGTCCACAAAGTCTGGCTGCATAATCTACACGGTGTCCACAAAGTCTGGCTGCATAATCTACACGGTGTCCACAAAGTCTGGCTACATAATCTACACGGTGCCCACAAAGTCTGGCTGCATAATCTACACGGTGCCCACAAAGTCTGGCTGCATAATCTACACGGTGTCCACAAAGTCTGGCTACATAATCTACACGGTGTCCACAAAGTCTGGCTGCATAATCTACACGGTGTCCACAAAGTCTGGCTGCATAATCTACACGGTGTCCACAAAGTCTGGCTGCATAATCTACACGGTGCCCACAAAGTCTGGCTGCATAATCTACACGGTGCCCACAAAGTCTGGCTACATAATCTACACGGTGCCCACAAAGTCTGGCTGCATAATCTACACGGTGTCCACAAAGTCTGGCTACATAATCTACACGGTGTCCACAAAGTCTGGCTGCATAATCTACATGGTGTCCACAAAGTCTGGCTGCATAATCTACACGGTGCCCACAAAGTCTGGCTACATAATCTACACGGTGTCCACAAAGTCTAGCTGCATAATCTACACGGTGTCCACAAAGTCTGGCTGCATAATCTACACGGTGCCCACAAAGTCTGGTTGCATAATCTACACGGTGCCCACAAAGTCTGGCTGCATAATCTACATGGTGTCCACAAAGTCTGGCTGCATAATCTACACGGTGTCCACAAAGTCTGGCTACATAATCTACACGGTGTCCACAAAGTCTGGCTGCATAATCTACACGGTGTCCACAAAGTCTGGCTGCATAATCTACACGGTGCCCACAAAGTCTGGCTGCATAATCTACACGGTGCCCACAAAGTCTAGCTACATAATCTACATGGTGCCCACAAAGTCTGGCTGCATAATCTACACGGTGTCCACAAAGTCTGGCTGCATAATCTACACGGTGCCCACAAAGTCTGGCTGCATAATCTACACGGTGCCCACAAAGTCTGGCTACATAATCTACACGGTGCCCACAAAGTCTGGCTGCATAATCTACACGGTGTCCACAAAGTCTGGCTACATAATCTACACGGTGTCCACAAAGTCTGGCTGCATAATCTACACGGTGTCCACAAAGTCTGGCTGCATAATCTACACGGTGCCCACAAAGTCTGGCTACATAATCTACACGGTGTCCACAAAGTCTGGCTGCATAATCTACACGGTGTCCACAAAGTCTGGCTGCATAATCTACACGGTGTCCACAAAGTCTGGCTGCATAATCTACACGGTGCCCACAAAGTCTGGCTGCATAATCTACACGGTGCCCACAAAGTCTGGCTACATAATCTACATGGTGCCCACAAAGTCTGGCTGCATAATCTACACGGTTCCCACAAAGTCTGGCTGCATAATCTACACGGTGTCCACAAAGTCTGGCTACATAATCTACACGGTGTCCACAAAGTCTGGCTACATAATCTACACGGTGTCCACAAAGTCTGGCTGCATAATCTACACGGTGTCCACAAAGTCTGGCTGCATAATCTACACGGTGCCCACAAAGTCTGGCTGCATAATCTACACGGTGCCCACAAAGTCTGGCTAAATAATCTACACGGTGCCCACAAAGTCTGGCTGCATAATCTACACGGTGCCCACAAAGTCTGGCTGCATAATCTACACAGTGTGCACAAAGTCTGGCTACATAATCTACACGGTGCCCACAAAGTCTGGCTACATAATCTACACGGTGTCCACAAAGTCTGGCTACATAATCTACACGGTGCCCACAAAGTCTGGCTGCATAATCTACACGGTGCCCACAAAGTCTGGCTACATAATCTACAAGGTGCCCACAAAGTCTGGCTGCATAATCTACGCGGTGCCCACAAAGTCTGGCTGCATAATCTACACGGTGTCCACAAAGTCTGGCTACATAATCTACATGGTTTCCACAAAGTCTGGCTACATAATCTACACGGTGTCCACAAAGCTTGGCTACATAATCTACACGGTGTCCAAAAAGTCTGGCTGCATAATCTACACGGTGTCCACAAAGTCTGGCTGCATAATC
The DNA here is from genome assembly GCF_053919585.1 of Euprymna scolopes. Taxonomy (NCBI): domain Eukaryota; kingdom Metazoa; phylum Mollusca; class Cephalopoda; order Sepiida; family Sepiolidae; genus Euprymna; species Euprymna scolopes. Next base: position 54,576,959 of record NC_136493.1, on the reverse strand, counting down.
TACACGGTGTCCACAAAGTCTGGCTGCATAATCTACACGGTGCCCACAAAGTCTGGCTGCATAATCTACACGGTGCCCACAAAGTCTGGCTACATAATCTACATGGTGCCCACAAAGTCTGGCTACATAATCTACACAGTGTCCACAAAGTCTGGCTGCATAATCTACACGGTGTCCACAAAGTCTGGCTGCATAATCTACACGGTGTCCACAAAGTCTGGCTGCATAATCTACACGGTGCCCACAAAGTCTGGCTGCATAATCTACACGGTGCCCACAAAGTCTGGCTACATAATCTACATGGTGCCCACAAAGTCTGGCTGCATAATCTACACGGTTCCCACAAAGTCTGGCTGCATAATCTACACGGTGTCCACAAAGTCTGGCTACATAATCTACACGGTGTCCACAAAGTCTGGCTACATAATCTACACGGTGTCCACAAAGTCTGGCTGCATAATCTACACGGTGTCCACAAAGTCTGGCTGCATAATCTACACGGTGCCCACAAAGTCTGGCTGCATAATCTACACGGTGCCCACAAAGTCTGGCTAAATAATCTACACGGTGCCCACAAAGTCTGGCTGCATAATCTACACGGTGCCCACAAAGTCTGGCTGCATAATCTACACAGTGTCCACAAAGTCTGGCTACATAATCTACACAGTGTCCACAAAGTCTGGCTACATAATCTACACGGTGTCCACAAAGTCTGGCTACATAATCTACACGGTGCCCACAAAGTCTGGCTGCATAATCTACACGGTGCCCACAAAGTCTGGCTACATAATCTACAAGGTGCCCACAAAGTCTGGCTGCATAATCTACGCGGTGCCCACAAAGTCTGGCTGCATAATCTACACGGTGTCCACAAAGTCTGGCTACATAATCTACATGGTTTCCACAAAGTCTGGCTACATAATCTACACGGTGTCCACAAAGCTTGGCTACATAATCTACACGGTGTCCAAAAAGTCTGGCTGCATAATCTACACGGTGTCCACAAAGTCTGGCTGCATAATCTACACGGTGCCCACAAAGTCTGGCTGCATAATCTACACGGTGCCCACAAAGTCTGGCTACATAATCTACACGGTGCCCACAAAGTCTGGCTGCATAATCTACACGGTGCCCACAAAGTCTGGCTGCATAATCTACACGGTGTCCACAAAGTCTGGCTGCATAATCTACACGGTGTCCACAAAGTCTGGCTGCATAATCTACACGGTGCCCACAAAGTCTGGCTGCATAATCTACATGGTGCCCACAAAGTCTGGCTGCATAATCTACACGGTGCCCACAAAGTCTGGCTGCATAATCTACACGGTGCCCACAAAGTCTGGCTAAATAATCTACACGGTGCCCACAAAGTCTGGCTGCATAATCTACACGGTGCCCACAAAGTCTGGCTGCATAATCTACACAGTGTCCACAAAGTCTGGCTACATAATCTACACGGTGTCCACAAAGTCTGGCTACATAATCTACACGGTGTCCACAAAGTCTGGCTACATAATCTACACGGTGCCCACAAAGTCTGGCTGCATAATCTACACGGTGCCCACAAAGTCTGGCTACATAATCTACAAGGTGCCCACAAAGTCTGGCTGCATAATCTACGCGGTGCCCACAAAGTCTGGCTGCATAATCTACACGGTGTCCACAAAGTCTGGCTACATAATCTACATGGTTTCCACAAAGTCTGGCTACATAATCTACACGGTGTCCACAAAGCTTGGCTACATAATCTACACGGTGTCCAAAAAGTCTGGCTGCATAATCTACACGGTGTCCACAAAGTCTGGCTGCATAATCTACACGGTGCCCACAAAGTCTGGCTGCATAATCTACACGGTGCCCACAAAGTCTGGCTGCATAATCTACACGGTGTCCACAAAGTCTGGCTGCATAATCTACACGGTGTCCACAAAGTCTGGCTGCATAATCTACACGGTGCCCACAAAGTCTGGCTGCATAATCTACATGGTGCCCACAAAGTCTGGCTGCATAATCTACACGGTGCCCACAAAGTCTGGCTGCATAATCTACACGGTGCCCACAAAGTCTGGCTACATAATCTACACGGTGCCCACAAAGTCTGGCTACATAATCTACACGGTGCTCACAAAGTCTGGCTGCATAATGTAGCCAGATCTTGTGGACGCCCTGTATTTAAAAATAGTTTACTCATTCAAACTAATAAAATGAAAAAATCTGCTAAACACAAAGCGTGCAAAAAATGATGAGTGGATCTTTTCATATAAACACCGCTTGCCAATTTCAGAATTAAAAAGCGAATACCAACAAGCAAAGTTTTTTTTTTACCAACATGAATTATATGTATTTTTTTAAAAATGTATTTGATGCATTATTCCAACATCATTCTTTTATTACAACCAATCAAGTTAAATTTAAAACGGATTCACACTCGATTATTTAAAATGTACGCAGTTTTGTTTTTACTAAAAAAAAACAAACTTATCCGCCACAACCAAGGTATATTTCTAATGAAGCGTAATAGGGGCAGTCCGGTTGGGGAGTTGAACAGAAAGATGTTTGTTTATGCTAGATTTAAATTTTTGCATGCTAGAATTTTATGTAAAAGTAATTGTAAAATAATCACACAAATTCAGCACTATGATGAAGCGACAGGAGCTAGAGCTTGGCAAACAATACAGGATGGATTAGCTTAAACAGAGTGAAAAGCTAGTGGTAGAGGCACTATACCAGATGTGGCAATAAAGCTTTATACACAGGTGGATGCTAGCTTTATAGATGCATATGTTACAGGCAAGCGTGAAAAGTTTTCTATCGCAGTAGAGGTCTGACTGTTTTTACTTATTTTTTCTATTTTCATTATTCTTTTCTGTCATTTCTCATAGAAAGCACACAAGTATTTTTTAGAAGGGTTTGGCATACACTTAAAAATATTTATAAAATACTTAAAGTGCTTTTAGAATGCGTCAAATGCTTTTAAAATACTTTAAAATACTTACAAATGCCGAATGATGCATCAACAAAAAATAAATTTCAGCAACAGAAAGATTTTCCGATTTTGGTTAAAAAATCCAATTTTTAGCAAATTGATACTTTTATGTCATAATATTCATTATTTCATTGAATTACTATTTTTCAATAATATCTATTTGTGTCAGCGGAAAAATCCGTAATCGACCGAGTTTACGTCCCGTTGTTGGTTTTCACAACATATAAAAAATGTTATATTTTGCCTCCACTAATCGCCTCGCTGGCTTTATTGAAATTTAGCTAACAGAAACACGTCAATATTTTACCGATCTATGAAGAAAACAAAACAAACAAAAAAACAAAACAAAAAGAAAACACACGATGATTCGTCGCCATTTTGAATTTCATTCGCCGCAGTTGCATGGAACAATACGGAAATGGTGAATATTCATAGCACTATTTACGTGATTAATCACCACCTGTCGGGTTGTGAGTTGCATATACATTCATACGAACTTTCTATTTCCATTTTGAAGATATGTCACGCAATAACAGATGGGCATGACTACGAAAAATACATTAAAGCAGAGAAACCGTATCGTTACTACTCATCAAAAAAAAACGTAACTAGAACAAACTACATAAAAGCACACTTTAAAAAAGTAAATGTAGATTTTCTGGACAAAAGGGCGGAACAGTAAACCACGTAAGCGAATTCATAAAACAATTTTAAATGTTAAGTAAAAACGGACGTGACTACGTCGGCAATGTAATCCGTGCAAACCTTTGTAAATTGGACAGACAAATGATACAGACAAAATACACTAGTCAATAATAATAATAAAAAAGAAATCGTAAAATAATTCAGCAAATAAACTCATCCAAGCAAGAAGACCGGATGTGATAAGAATCAATAAGTAGAAAAATCTTGCAAATCGTAGATTTCGCTTCCAGTATTAAATAAAGTTGGTTCAAAAACTGTGACGGATTATCTAGAAGATAATCCGTCACAGTTTTTGAACCAAACCCGATTCTGCCATTTCATGCACAAAGGAGCAACAAAGACTACATTGCACCAGCACAACTAAGGAATACCAACGGAACCATATAACAGAAATATGCAAGACAAACACAGAAATTTTAACGGACAGAGATAATTCCTCTACATATCTCTAAGAATAATAAAACAATTCAACGAAGCGACACTCAGGAAGAAACTTTTTCTCGTTTAAAAACCAGCATGTATGTATTCCGCTACTTATGTCTTGCTCATTCATAAATAATAAAGATAGCTGGCCCTTGCAGTCGGGTAATTCGGGACTTTATTGTGAACTTTTGCAGACATTTTCCTGTAAAGGAGATTTAAACCCCCCAGGATATTTTTTTGCCGAACTTTTTGTTTTGCCGGCTAATCTCATATATATATATATATATATATATATATATATATATATAAGCCTGAGGAGTCCTAGAGTGGATGAAACGCCGAATATTCAATGTAGCTTAATCGCCATATATATTTTATAAATTACTATATATATATATATATATATATATATATATATATATATATATATATATATATATGTGTGTGTGTGTGTGTGTGTGTGTGCATATCTACTATTCTAATCCCTTGTACCTCATTCTCGTATGCATACACACTAGTTATCCAACTCTGCCCCAATTTAACGAAACTTTATTTTTAATTTTTTAATTTTTAATTTTGTTCTTTTTCCTTTTTATTGTTCTTTTTACTTCACTCTTCATCCTTTATCCCTTTTATGTATTTGCATGTGTTATTCTGACCTTGCCTTTATTTGTACCTCTTAATTGTATTCACCTTTTAGTTATTATTATTATTATTATTATTATTATTATTATTATTATTATTATTATTATTATTATTATTAGCAGGACCCGTGAAAATTCCACGGTAGTTAAAATCTTTTAAAACACATCGCTAAGAAATTCCTTATTGTTATATTATAAAAATGAACGTATGGAAGCAAGTAGAACAAACAAAGAACTTTAGTTTAAACTTTTATTGAAGGTCAATGCGATCGTAACTGATGCTGTTGATATTGTCAGGAAGTGCTGGTGATGATTGAGGCGGTGACAGGGACGTCGATTAGCTGCTTGGAGTGAGAATAGTGGTGAGTCAGCAGGTTCTTGGGAGTCAGACTATGAATTTAAAAAAACTGTGTGACATTGTTGACATCGATTTTGTGAAAGTTCTGATGACCCCCAAGTTGTTTAATATTTCAGGACATTTTGGATTACACGTGTACGTAATGAATAGGTCACAGAAAACTGCCATTGCATCTTGATAAAGCTGTTGTAGATTCCTAGGACTTCCTGTGAATGTAGATGCTAGAATAACTGGTACACCAGAATAACCATCTTAATTCCTTGCTAAATGATGTATTAAGCCAGAATATTGAGCAGCTCTCGGTTGACTTTGATAGCTTTTAATGAAGTTAAATAAGCAACCGTCCACTTTTACATATGCAATAGACTTTTCTATTTATTTTGAATTTTATTCGATGAAGATTTGGAAATTCACAAATATTTTTAAGTCGAATTATTGATATAGATTTCAATTAATGCATCACAACTTCCTGATAATATAAATAGAACACTTTGAATTTTCTGTACAAAAGTTTTTTCCATAAAAACATTGTAATCTGTTATAATATTCAGATTCTTGTGTATTACATGCATAGAAAATGAAGTGTTTCTGTAAATCTTACGAAGTACAGTTAAATTTGGATTTTTTGATAATCAAAATGATGTGAGGTAGGTTGTAACTATCAAATTTATGTCAATGTTATATAATTAAGTAAAATTAAACAAACTGTACACTACTTTTTCATCAAATTATGAATTTTAAATATAAGGAAAGCAATTTTTAAAAAATATTTTTCCAAAATCATATTTACATCCAAGTTAATTTTTAGATTCCATAGCTGTTCCTGATTCTTTTCATAACACTTCACAGTAAACAATATTCTAGTATATGTTACACCACGCTTTCTGCCCTGATTATCATTTCTATGCAGTTGCATTATCTTAAATTTCACACTGTGCTTAGATCGAGCTCTTGAACCTGCCACATGACCATGATAAAATGCAGGTTGTTGAAGATATATACCAACCTTATCAAAAGTTTGGCCTTGTGCCTTATTGATGGTCAGTGAATATGCTAATCGTATTGGAAACTGTATCCGATGAAATGTAAACGGAACATTTGTATCATTTGGGTTTAACTTAATTCTTGGAATGATAACTGTGGAACCTCTATTAGATCCATTAATTAAAATAGCAGTGATGCTGTTTTGATGACATTCTTTTATTTTCCATTATAAAGTCCTTGATTTATGGATAAATTTCGCAGTAGCATTACTATTGCCCCTATTTTCACATTAAGTCGGTGAGGTGGCATTCCAGATGGAATTAATGTATTTATGAACTCGATAGGATAATTTTGAAGTTCAGCATCATTATCGGAGATGTAATCTGTACTTAAATATGTATTTATGCCTCCGGGAAGATTATTTAGAATTTCTTCATTTACTGTTAAACATTCTGTATTTTTTGGAGTCATGATGATTCTATTTTCATTTCTTGAGGGCTGCAATCAAATATTTCTGAGATTAGAGAACCATTACATACCGAATCATCAGGAACATCTATGGCATCTACAGGAACGTCATTAAGACTGCTCATTAGTGTACCATTACCAAGATGAAGGAGCCATTTACAAAACTCCTATCATTTATGTTAGTTCTGACGTTTTGTGTTAGCTGTAATTGACTGAAATGATGCCACAATGTGCATCTTTTAAGACAGGTGTCTATAATAGATGTAAGTGATCCATGTGGCACTACTGGCAAAATTTGCCTGAAGTCACCTCCAAGTATGAGAAATTTTCCACAAAATATTTTATCGTTACCCATTATATCTTGTAAACATCTATCTATAGCAAGCAGTGCATGATTAGGTATCATAGAGGCTTCGTCTATGATGAATACCTTTACCTTTCTCAAAACAGAAACAGACTCTTATACAGGAGAAACGTTACAGCTTTTGTCAGAGGTACAGGTAGTTTGAATATACTGTGGAGTGTTTTCCCTGAAGTTAGTAGCATTGCAGCAAAGTCCAGTCCATGCCGCAGTGGCGGTTACAGTACTGCTGGAGGTGAAGTAATCATATAACATGTTAAATAAAAAGGTTTTTCCTGATCCGGCTGGAGCATCTAAATAGAAGCAATTGTTGTGTGGGGCTTCTTTTTCAGTTGCCATGAAAGCCTTGATTATAGTATTAAAGACCTCTAATTGTTCATTGTTTAGCAATTCAACATTAGGCTGGTTTGCATTTCGAGTCATATTATCTATTGGAGGATCACCTGTTGGTTCAGGTAAACCCATTGCCTGGCAAGAAGAACCATGCTCATTAAATATTGCTTTCATCAAATGAAGTGCAATGTTTTCACATATGCTTTCATCATAAGCAGAAATGAGGTCTTCAATCATGCTCTGTTTATGGTTAATGAATAGTTGAAAGGCATCCACTGGATGATGATAAAGACACAGCATTGCAAACATGCTACGTAGTTGTTGTGGCATTCTAAATGAAGCAGCTTCAGTAAGAGCATTTTATAATTCAGTATCATCTTGCAATAATCTAGGGCTGATGCAAGCTTCTCTAAATGTAGGGAATGTATGACTTTGGACTGTTCTCAAATCTTCAAATGATTTTGCTCCAGAGACATGAAGAAGTAGAATCCGCAAATAAAACTTTTCACCTTGGTTTGGTGAAACTGAATACATTCTTGTGATCAAATTACTTGACCGCTCTCTTTTAGTACATTTTGTAGTAGTTTTGTTAAATACATAATGATGTGGAATATCACAGTAAAAATATTGGTTAGTAGTAATATCATTTTGATTTAGTTCAAACGAAGCAGTCAAATTTGTGTGATGTTGTTGTGCTTGTTGAATTGCTTGTTCAGCTTGTCCATGTTGATAATAAATATGTTGCTCGCCAGGCATGTGTACAGCTAAACGGTACACAACATGAGACTGTCCATGCATTTTATAGTCAGAAAGACGCCACATTGCTTCTGGAGGTGATACATATCTGCATGATAGATATTGCTTGACTTCATCTCTTTGTTCTGATCGCATTATTTCTCCTTGATCGATATTAATAGATGAATCATGGTTATTAACCTCCATCATAGCACTATCATGTCTTTTATAAACATATTTAAATATGTATTTTATATTCTTGACTGAAGAGCAGTTAATATGAGCTCGATATTTTCTCAGAAGAAATTTGTTGAAAGGGACTATGTATCTATTATCAACAGTAAAATTACCGACTTGAACTGAGTCACCATTATTTGCACGATTGTAAGCCGGGTATCCATCAATGTTTTCTACTGTTTCTTCTCTAAATGCCCTTGGAAATTTTTTTTTGCATAATCCTTTACTCAAACAAGGAGAATTAGGATTAACTGCACCACATGGACCATGTACCATTAAAGATTTAACTAAATCACGAAGCTCTGAATCTTCAGGTCCATGTATTTCTGCTGACACAATTGCATCAATTTGTTGAACTGTTCTGATCTTATCCTGATCTCGCAGCATTATGATCATGTGGCAGTGTGGTAACCCTCTTTTTTGAAATTCAATAAAATAAACATATGCAACAGGAGTTCCCAATACATGTCTGTCTTTAATGTCTTTCAAAAGTCCAGTTAGATGTGCATGATACACACGTGATGTTAAGTCAGGTCGATTTTGTGCAAGTTCTGATGACCCCAAGTTGTTTAATATTTCAGGACATCTTGGATTACATGTATATGTAAGGAATAGGTCTGGCTTTCCATATTTACAGAAAACTGCCATGTCATCTTGATACAGTTGTTGAAGATTCCTAGGACTTCCTGTAAATGAAAATGGTAGAATAACTGGTACACCAGGATCGCCATCTTCATTCCTTGCTAAATAATCTATTAAGCCAGAATATTGAGCAGCTCTTAGTTGACTTTGATGGCTTTTAATGAAGTTCAATCTGCACCCTTCAACTTTCACATATACATCAACTACATATTGTTGGAATAGTTTATCAGATCTATGGATAATACTGAATGAATCTCTAATTGCAAGGCGATAACTGAAATACTCTTGCATTATCACTTTATTGCGAACTCTTGTTTGCCGTTCTGGTCTATGTTGCATGTTTATGTGCCAGACTTGTTCATCATTTGGAAACAGATCTAGTTTTTTCCTAATAAATCCCACGCTAGACGCCTCACTATGTTACCTAGCATCTTCTCTACTCTTCTGATGAGAAGCATTAGGATTCGAAATGCCTTGGCATAAAGAGTCCCTTCTATCTCCCAACTAATTGGTTGTATTGCCTTATTGAATAAATGAACCAATCTATATCCACCAATATATAGTTTTTTGACTTCATTTCACATTCCTTTTGTTCTCCTATATAAGCTCCAATGATACTTGTTGAGCTTTATATTGTCCAGATAAGTCTTCTCTTATAGAATTGAGCTCACTCTTCTCCTCTAACGCACTAAGCTATATATATATATATATATATATATATATATATATATATATATATATATATATTCTCCATTTCTGACGAGAAATATTTAACTTCGAAATGTCATGGACTAAAAAGGTTTCTCTCATTTCTTTTCTGTTATATTTATTGATTTGATAATGTAATAAAGTTTCTATGTAACTTTACGCTTTATGGTAAATTTTAATTTTAACTGCAACTCAACATCGACCTTTAAATTTTATATATTTTACTTTTATATATTTTCTGGTCTGCTAAAAACGAATATCATATTCAATCATATTTTTCTGGGTATTAAATAATTTTTTTTCCGTGACTGCCGCTATTCTTATCGTGGCAAACAGGGGGGTATAACACGCATGCGCATTACTATTTTTGAGTTGGAAAACATGTCCACCAGTGTAAACAATGTATTACATTAAGTAAGGAAGCTTTTAATTTCCAGAAAGCTACTTGTCTGCCCCAAAATTGAATAATCGTCAAACTGTTTAAGCGTTGTTTTAAGGAAAATTGCTTCCCAACACCCTAGAAAACCTCATCAGTATGCCCCGTATTTAAAAATTCAGGTACTCGGTCATCTCCCTCTCAATACAGACCAATCAATCTCCTTTGCGTCATGAGTAATTTGCTAGAATCTGTGTTAAATAAAGAAGTAGTTTCCCACATCAGCAAAAATAACCTCCTTACTGACATGCAATATGGTTTCCATTCTGCTAACAGATGTGCTAACAGTTATATCACAGCAGATATGCTAAGAGTTATATTACATATGATTAGCGAATCTCACGACGGAGGCTTCCTTTCTAGGGCAATTGCTCTTGACCTATCAAAGGCCTTTGATAATGTATGGCATAAAGATCTACTTCACAAAATATCCAGCTAGGGTATAGCTGGAAATGTCTTTTAAATTATTAAATCATTTCTTGCTGATATGTTCACAAGAGTAGTGGTTGATGGGCAGAAATCAAAAGCTCACAGTATTAATGCTAGAGTCCCTTGGTGGTCCACCCCTGGCCCAACTCTCTTCCTGATCTACATCAATGATCTCCCAAATAACACCCTAAGATCATTCGTAGATATTTATACTGACAACACTACCGTCTATGGTAACACATAAAAGGCGTAAGTGAGTCTCTCTCCTCTGATCTTGAGCACGTGGCTGTTTTTTTTTAAATACACCTAAAACTAACTTTCTATCTTTATATTACCAACGCTCTGATCCCCATCTAGCATCAATTGAAATGAATGGCTCTCGTCATTGCCAGGCTTCATGTTTTAACAAACCCCTCGTTCTGACCTTTACTCCTAATTTGAAATGGAACACGTACATCATATCCGTTTCCTAGGTTGCTGGAAAAATGGTGGGATCATTCTACCGCTCAAGTAGATATCTTACTGCTGATGCAATTCTCTACTTATATAAGAGCTAGGTACGTCATAAGATGGAGTATTGTTACCATATTTGGACAGGAGCCGCTAGAGAGACCTTATTCTGCCTTGACAGAGTTCAAAATAGACTTCATACGCTAGTGAGGGATTCCCTTTTCTCTTCCCTGTAAATTCTTTCCCACAAAAGAGACGTTACGAGCCCGTCTCTGCTATACTGTTATTTTCATGGTAAGTGCTCGCCTGAATACTAACGATTACTATGGTATTTTCCCATTGACACAGTATATACATTAACCCTTATCCTTGAGTGGGCTCCGAACCTTGATAAGAGGTGACTTCTTTGTAATAAAAAAAGTTACTGGTGATTTAGTGCTAAAGCAAAAAAATAAAAAAAAATACTGGTTTTATTTTCTTAATTTATTCTATTATATATATCTATATCATTATAAAACTCTGAGGACCGTTCGCCTTTACTTGAATCTCGTCTACCCCCCCATATATATATATATATATATATATATATATATATATATATATATATATATATATATATATACTAGCATGGGTGCCCGGCGTTGCCTGGGTGTTTGCAAGTGTATGCTGAGCACAAAAAAAAGAAAGAAAACAACGGTCTATTTTTTAACTTTGACCCCTATTATTAGACCTTAACAATTATTGTTTTGGGCTCAAATCAAGTTATTAAGTTAGATCCATGTCCAATTAACCTATATCTAAAATATCAAGTGTGTAGACCAAAATTGTTGGAGGAATTTGGTAGAGTTCACAAAGGTCAAATCGTTGAACTTTGACCCCTTAACAGCCAAATTGCTGACCGAAAACCGATCACATCGATTTTCTCAAATCTCAGTACCCTGTATATCGAATTTCGAGTCTGTAGACTAAAAATTGACAGAGTTATTGCGTATGGAAATGTACACCGACACACACACAGACATACAGACACACAGAAACACAGACAAGTTCACTTTTATAGATATACTAGCATGGGTGCTCGGCGTTGCCCGGGTGTTTGGAGGTGTATGCTGAGCAAAAAAAAAAAGGGTCAATGTTTTTAAACTTTGACCCCTTTATAACCCCTTAACATTTATTATTTTGGGTTCTAATCAAGTTATTAAGTTAGATCCATGTGCAAGGAACCTATATCTAAAATTTCAAGTGTTTAGACCCAAAATTGTCGGAGGATTTTGGTAGCGTTCTCAAAGGTCAAATCGTTGAGCTTTGACCACTTAACAGGCAAATTTCAGGCCGAAAACCAGGCACATATATTTTCCCAAATCTCAGTACCCTGTATATAAAATTTCGAGTCTGTAGACTAAAAATTGACAGAATTATTGCGTAGACAGACAGACAAATACGCAGACACACAAACACACACACAGACACACAGAGACACAGACACGTTCACTTATATATATATATATATATATATATATATATATATATATATATATATATATATATATATATATATATGTTGCTTTGATTACCGGTAGTTCAATTCTGTAGGTCTTTCTCATGCGAATAAACCCATACAAAAAATGTCCTTTAATCGAGTCAACAAAAGAAAAAAAAGCTTAATACAATTTGTTACACCATGAAATGATGTTATTATAATACCCTACGTTTATTTTTAATAGAATGATGATAACTATTTGCTTTTGAAATTAGCAATAGAATCCCCTCTTCTTAATTTCTTAAAATGTTTCGGTGTCGCTATGTTTTTAGCATTTGTTATGCCTGGAAAATTATTATTTTCAAGTTTTATGAATATTTATTTATGTAAAATTCTGTCATTTTTGTCTATACAACAAATTTTCAGAATTCCTACTCAGTATCTGGTCGTACCCTAAAAGGAATTCCATTAAACAACTTAGTTAAAGCTTTAAAATATGCACAGCAAAATATCGGCATTTGTCTTTGATTTTGAAATTAAGTAAAGAACAGAAAAAGAGATTGCATTCGAATTCAATATTTGCCTTTCACTTATAATTAGATACTTTATTCTTTGATGCAATCTACCAATAATATGTGACTCCCAGACATATATAGTTCTAGCGGTATTTATTCTCTTCCCATCACAGGAAGGTCTGGCACAAGGTAGGAAGGTGCGGTGAGAGAAAGAACGCGAATTTGAAGACATACTCTAACCATGTACAAATAGGCATGAACAAAACAGTCGACATTCCCTGGTAGGGACGTATTCGCCGATCATCAATGAACTAACTACTCATAAAAAGAGAAGGCGAAGCCTGATAGGGCACATCTCTGAGGAAGAACCGGACTACTTCTCGTACCGAGAGAGGAGGAGCTAATATGCAAAACCAGTAAAGTAATAGTATTAACTACATAAAAGTTATAAGTATTAGTAATTGAATTAGCACTAATCTCTATATAAATAAAATAAACTAATTTTTCCCCTCTGAGTTTGACCTTAATAGGATTAAAACTCGAGACATTTCATGCAAATGTCATATGCACAAACTGCAGTACATTATCTGAGGTGTGCTATAATAAAATTATTTATAAAATAAAAGAGTCTATTACCTCTACACTTGCTCGATAATCGCACATTCCTATAATTTTTCTGGTGCGAGTTCACTGCCCAAACATGTAAGAATCAATGGAAGTTGTATAATCTTTTCTCTCTATTTAATTCATCCTTTCCCTGCTCCCCATTTACACCGCCGCTTCATCTATCACGAGGGACTAATACGAACGCACACCGATTACGGGTTTTGTAGTTGCATACAAAAACTGAAATGTTTCCTATTGCGGGAAATGCACCACGCCTAATTATACATTGCTTATTTACAATTTATTTCGAAACACTAGGAAAAAAACGATTCTCTCCTTTCCTTGGTGATTTCTTTTCTTTTTTTTTATTCAATAAAATATAATATATCATTTCCTTTTCCTTTAGTTTCGTTTCGTTCGATGTTTTCTTTTTCTGTTTACGTGTTTCCGATTACAGATTTAAACATTTTACGGTTAGCGCATTACAAAATGTAAGATATCAAATTTTCACTTAAAGCGTTTACACATACATCAATCTCGATTAGTAACAAACCGTTTTATGTGTGCTTTAAAATAGTCACCGACTCGGATAGAGAAATACTACATTTAAAAATGTAAACAATGCATTTCTATATGCATCTCTAAAAACCTCAGCTCCGGTTTACTGCGTTTCGTATGCTTTCGTTTCGTTTCTTTCATGTTCACATTTTTCAGATTTCATTGCGATTGTAAACATCGTTACGATATAACTCAAAGCAAAATGAATTTCACTACTGACGCTTTTCTTAGAACAGACAAGGTGTTTTATTTTTTGTAATGTTTGCTTCAATATCTTAGGAGTTGACTTTACTAATTATCTTTGAATTATACCAAGAAAACTAATATTTATCTCGAAATGGATTTTTACATTGGATTTATTTAACTTCAAAAATTACCTGAATTGGTAAGCTCGCCGTGCAAAAAATTTCTCATAACTTTTTTCTCACGTGTGCAAACCCTTTCTTCCCTTGAGAAATTAAGTTTTGTCCTTATTCTTCAAAATCCTATTTCAGTCACCTAAATTAATTAGTGTGAAAGAAGCTTAGGAATTTCTGCATAGAATGATATGCCGGTACATTATAACATTACGGCAAAATCATCGCTCACGTTCCACATGTCAACTTCTATAAATTTCCGGGTATGCTGACACGGTTACGGGTTGTCTATTCCGAAACCTTTCTTAACATGGGGAGGTTTGAGGTTTTATTCCGAGACCCATTTAATTGGAAATGTTTCGATTTAATTAATGAGAACGGGACAGTTTTCCATGGAACATTTTTGGTTATTAAAAACAGATAAACACATGACATATTCATCAGGGGTTTAACTGGGCGAGCGCCATTTGAAAACCGAAACAAAACCAATATATTTATTGCATAATAAATTATTAAAATATAATTGGACAAACATTTAGTGAAAAATTTGCGTAAAAAATTGAATTTTAATACAATTTTGTAATGAAAGCAACATCGGATTTTTATAAAATAGTTTCTTTTTTTTGGAAACGTTTTTTTGGGGGAATTAAAGCAATTTGGAAAGGTCAACATCAAATAAATTAAATGATTGTTTCTTTCTTTTTATAACGGGGAAGTGGGTTATTTATTTATTTTTTGTTTTAACTGCAATCCTTCTCTACTTAATATTTTTTGTTATTTATTTCAGGTTTCACCCATCACTTTCTTTTTTTTTTCATGTGTACAAACACTTTTTTTCCATATGGGGAAATTCAGTTTTGTCCTTAATCTTTCAATTCCTATTTCAGTCACCCAAATTACTTAGTGTAGCGGGAGTCTCGTTTACTTTTCTTTTCTTTTTTTTCCAACAAATAAATAATTCGAAACGTTATTTGGAATTAAAGCAACTTTGAAAGGTCAACAACAAATTAATTGTTTTTCCTTTTTTTAATGGAGAAGTGGGTTGTTTGTTTATTTATTTATTTATTTGTTTATTTTGCCGGCAATCGTTCTACAGTTTAAATTTTGGGTTATTTATTTCATGCTTCGGTCATAGTCTCACCAGGATTTACACAGAAGGTGCGTGAAATAAAAAGGCGTCTCCAATTTCGGCAATAAAGTGTAGAATCACCATTATTCTTTAGATTATATTCGTTAAATTAAAAAAAAATAAAACTGAGCGAAATTTAAGTTTCCCTTCCATTTTTACAACAACCGAACAAATAAGAGGAATTGATTTATTTTGTTTATATTAGAAGCTGAGTACTTATTAAAATTATTTTATTTTTGAATTTTTCGGATTTTGGTTACATTTGTTACTTTGCAATCGCTGATAGCTCACTTCAAAAATGAAACACAAGACGAAATTAAAAAGAATGGTACTCATGCAGAATTTGACCCCGGATTCCATTTAATTCCACCGGATTCAACCGAGCGTTGTTTAAATGTTCAAACACTAAATCAACATTTTATTTATTGTTTTGCATAATTAATTAATTAATTAATTAATTAATGATGGGAATATTTTTTCTGTTTATTTTCTAAACATCTGTTGACAAAAAATTAATTTTTACATTCTCTTGAAAAAACCCTAAACTTTTCTCTACTTTCACCTAACTATTTACAGTGTTCATATAAAGCATTCATCTTTTCTTTTTTATAATAAAAATTCCGTTTGCAAAAAGAAACGTTTACTGCCAATTTTCTTGAAAAAAAAGTGCAAGTTTTCCTGAAAAAAAACCCCTTTCCCCTAACAATTTGTGGTAAAAAAGGAAGTTTTTTTTAGGAAAAGAAATTACAGAAAATATTAAAAGTAAATAAACAATACAAAATGCAATTTTTCTTGAGTAATGTGTTCCATTTTAACAAACTGAGCCACAGTAACGCGTGGCCGGGTACAGCTAATAATAATAATAATAATAATAATAATAATAATAATAATAATAATAATAATAATCTATATAAATTAAACAGTATATGTGTGTGTGTCTGTCTACCTGTGTGTAAATACTTAACTGATAAACTCTTAAATAACTAGTCAGGAGAAAATAATCATATACCAAGAATAGTTTACAACGAGTAAAGTCTTTGCTTGGATGGCTGAATAATGCGTACATATATCGGCAAGTTGAAATGATAACTGTTCACTTCAACATGCCGATACATTTTTACTACTTTCCGCGCATGCCCAAATTCAATTGATTTCTTCAAGTCGTTTAATATTAAATCTTTCCTACTCATCTCTCGATAGCTACATCGGTAGGAGACGCAACTGAAGAGTTAGATGCTTTGTTTTCGATTCTATGTATTTGATGACATCCGAATCATTTTAGTTTTTAAACGTTTGAAATGACTATTATATATTTTATACAATATAATATCCATAGGGTCTGCCAAACGATTGTGAAAAATGGACCGATTGTTTCCGTGACGCCAGATTTGTGTTAACTATACGAACTATGCAAAAGCAGAAGCGACTTAATGATTTTTTAAAACCTTTGTTTATCTTCTTCAAACTGCAATTAATAGCTAATCTTTGTTATAATTTTGTTAGGTTTTAAGATTTACACAGTTTAACAATTAATAATATTATAAACATTTGTATATTAACTATGAAATTCGGTTTTACTAAATATTCATTTGGTTACCTACGGGGTTACATATTTTGTTCGGTAAAAAGATCAAACAAAATATGAAATGCTTAAAATTTGTGCAATAATATTTTCATATTGGTTTTAGTGTGGTGATATAATAGCTAACAAGAGTCATATTCATATTAAAACTTAATATTTAAAAAAATTTAAACACAATTAATTAAAAATCTATGTTGTAACAGAACATTTTGAAATAATGGAATTTTAATCGTTTTAATCTTTTAAAAATTAATTAATATTTACGAAGTTTCTTTTTCAACTGATTATAGTATATATTAATTCGAAAAAACGCTATTAAAAAAACCCCAAAAACATAATAATATAAAGTTTATATCAATTTTTTAATTGCAACTTCAAGGTAAATTTTTCTTAAATATGTGTATTAAAATTTATTAAAAATAAATATTTTTAACTTATTTGAACTCCTATGTTTCATAATAAATAGAAATTTCGATAGATTTAAATATATTTTGTTCGAATTTAGAAAAAATAAATATGGGGAGGGGGAGCACGCACTAAAAGTTATTTACCCTCGTATATTTTACGAAAACTGCATTTTATATGTAATTTCATTCTAAAATGGATAAGTATCGAAAATTGCACGAAAATCTGACCGTTAGTTGATTTTTGCTAGATTTATTAAATACGGGTATGTTTTCACGTTCGGAATGTCTACTACATGGGAACGTTATTTTAAAGCGCCAATTATGTAAACACGATTTTCGTCTCGCAATTTCATTATTTTCGTTTGATGAAAAAAAATTATTACTGGTTTATTTTGCCCTTCTTCTTTTAATTGGTACAAAAGTTATAATGATAATATTAATTTATAATAAAGTTACATCGTGTTACATATATGGTGGGGTAATTCTGTGGTGAATTTTGGCAGTTCCTAAATATCCAATAGAGAAATCTGCATGAATTAAAATATATTTATATATATTTATCCCTCCCGCTGAACACCACAAAATCCTCTGGGATATAGAAGTATAAACGGATAAATTTATCCAAACCAGAAGAAAGAGCATCACAATAATTAACAAGAAAATAAGAACCTGTTAATTTGTAGATTTTACCGACCCAGCAGACTATAGGGTGAACAACAAACAGACAGAAAAGCGAAACAAATATGCTGAACTTGCCAGAGAACTAAAAGAAATATGGAACCTGAAGAAAATCAACATAATACTAATAATTCTAGGAGCATTAGGAACGGTTCCAAAGAACTTTAAAACAAGACTAGGAGAAATCGGAATCAAGAGGAAAGCTCAAACTATGCAACGGAATGTAATACTGAAAACAGCTGAAATCTTTAAGAAAACCCTCGAGTGCGGAACTTAATCTACAAGAATGACAATCGGCAACCAGGCATATAGAAAATGCAAGAGAACTAAAAAACAAAAAAACAAATCAAGAAAACTGAAGCTGCGAAGTTATAGACTGACTATTGTCCTCTCTTTCCATTTCCTTCCACTTTCCACCTCACTCCCCTTTCCATATCTCTCCCCCATCATTTCCTACCCCTTCCCATCTCCCTTACCTACCTTTACTTATATTCTTCATCCTCTCACCCACCCAAAAGGGGAAAATAGTCGAAGGATCAAGGAGGATGAAAAGACCGAGGAGTGAAAGCACTTACTAGACCTCCACTAGATTAATGCTGAGGGAACTGGAACGTTGGGAGGCTTATTGCCACTCAAATTCCAGTAGAGACCAATGGTCATTGCTAGTGAGAAATAAACGGCGAGCGACTGTTGCGATGGCGCAAAGTTTGTTGGAAGAAGTGAGGATTACTGGAAATCTGGGGAGAGTAATTGTCACCCAGACTCCAGAGAACACTACCGGTCTTCGTAAATGAGCAATATTGAGTTAAAAAAAAAAACAAAAAAATGATAAAAAAAAACAAAACAAAAAAAAAACACGATTATGTGAGTGAAGCAGTACACTGAGAACTCTGCAAACAACTGCGTTTCAAACACGCAAATAATAAATAAATAAATAAATAAATAAATAAATAAAATAATAGTAAAGGCCAAAACTGGAAACAATGCTGGGAAACGCAAACTATAGAATTCTTTCGGGCATGATGGTACAAACAGATACACTCATTCAAGCAAGGAGACATAACGCCATAATACAAGAAGGAAAGAACCTGCCAAATTGTATAATTTCCCACCCACCAAACCAAAGAGTAAAACTCAAAGAAACTTGCCAGAGAACTAAAAACGAATGTGGAATATGCGGAGAGACAATAACTGTAGAAACACTGGGAACACACTTGAAAAAAAAAGACTAGTAAAAGACTATGAAAACGCCTAGTAAGTACGAATAATAATAATAATAATAATAATAATAATAATAATAATAATAATAATAATAATAATAAAAAAGAAAGAATCAGAGGAATAAAAGAGAAAGAGAAAAAGAATAGTACCTGCTAAATAATATATTTCACCGTCGCAACAAATAATAGATGAAGAATAAAGAGTTACAATAAAACGAAGCAAAAACACCCAACCTACCAGAGAACTAAGAGGAATATAACAGGGGACAAGAAATCACTGTAATGCTAATACTTACAGGAGCACTCGAAATCAAAAAAAAAAAAAAAGAAAAAAAAACTCGGAGAAACTTAAATCAAAAAGAAAGACTGACACTATACACCGCACGGCAGTCATAAAAACACACGGAATATTAAGGAAATTCCTAGATTGGAGAAATCAACTGACAACACTAATAAATGTCAACCAGCTAGAGATATTAAAATAGAACGAAAATATAAAAGGACCATAACACAAGCTCAACTGAAACTGTCAGAAATCCCATGAGCTGACCTTCCCCAAAACACATACATATATGACGGCACTATTCACCAAATAACAATATTAAAAGATTTAAAGGATAAAAGGACCGAGGAGAGAGAGAGAGAGAGAGAGAGAGAGAGAGAGAGAGAGAGAGAGAGAGAGAGAGAGAGAGATTTTCGGAAAATACTGAAACTTGAGGAAGGTTACCGTTACATAAATTCCAGAAAATACCGACAGTCGTTAACGAACATTAGGTACAGTTCTCAAAACACTAAAAAAAAACTATGAGAAAATCGAATAAAAGGGAAGATTGAGGCCATACTGCGAACGAGAATAATGAAAATAGTCGAAATCTTAAGGAAAATCTTTGTATAGGAAAACAAGGAATCTAACCAACAAAAAACGAATATACCACGTACCATTAAAAAGGGGGGAAAAACCAAACACAGAAATAATACAAACAAAAGAAACACATGAGATCAAGGTAAGCTAAAAATCCTTTGAAATATTTCCAGACATCCTCATCAGTCATACATACACGCATATGATGACGTCATTATCTTCACTGTTCAATTCTTCACTCAGCTTGTACCACTATAAATATGATTTCTACCACAGTGTCTTTTCACGCTGTAGTGGCGACATGCCTTGTCTGGAGTGAATTAAATAATAATAAAAAAAAAGATTAAAAAAAGCGAAATTTTCTGTGATACAACGAAACAATCTTTCTGTGAATGACTATCTATCTATCTATCTATCTATCTATCTATATATATATATATATATATATATATTTACCAGTCCATCTATGAATTCTGATGATGCTAGTTGGATTTTTCCTCTCTTTGAGGATTTTCCTCTAGCTGAAACAATTTGTAAACTCATTCTGGACTCATAGTAATAAATTTCCTATATATATATATATATATATATATATATATATATATATATATATATGATGAAAATAATGGAAATAGTATTCCGACAAAATAGAGAAAATAAAAAAGGAACAAACCGTATTATGTGTTCACCAACGTTTCGTCTTTGTTCCTTTTTTATTCTCTCTCTCTCTCTCTCTCTCTCTATATATATATATATATATATATATATATATATATATATATATATATATATATATATATATTCTGTTTGTCTTTTTCTCTGTCTCTGACAACTATATATATATATATATAGACGTCTTCACTACACGGACAAACGAAGTAACTCTCCCGGATAGACGATAGAAGCATACATTTCGAACGCGCCCCTGTCTTATCAAAGAACCAACTTTTGATTTTATAAAATTATTTTTACATAATCACTTGAATTAAAGTTAAACGTACAAACGTCACGTATCATGGTTCAGTTATGCTCTAAAAAGAAACATTCATTTCGAACGCGACCCTATCTTATAAAAGAATCTACAGTTGATTTTATAGGCCGTGTCTTTCTGTTTGTGCGGTAATAAAACTTCTCAAATTCCCTTATGATGTAAGGTTACATAAAAGTTAATTCTGGTCTAAATCGGACTTTCTTCTTTAATTGGATTTTTTCGGTTATCAATTTTCGATACTTATCGGAGGCATTTCGATACGAAACTTACGTAGGAACATCCCCAGATACGTCAAATACCTTTGTGCGAAATTAAAAAAAAAATCAGCCCAATTGTTTTCGAGTCCATAGAGAATGAACTCACACACGCACAAAGAAATTTCCTTTCATATAATAGAGAAGACACTGGCAGAGTTTTCATAGCTCGATAAAGAGAGCCTTCATCTTTGCAGTTGAATTGACAACATCATCTATATATTTATTCAATGCAATGTTGCACGAGAATGTCAGAACGAGGCGTTTGAAAACTGATGTATTGTGGTCGGTGTGTAGCAAGCAACTCGCTTTATGAAATTTAAATTATATGTATACATTTTTGGCGGGAAATAATAGAAGTAGCTCCAAATCTCTAAGTACCCTCCTAACCAAAGAAAGCTACGAGGGTCGAACCCCCATTGACAATGTTTAAATATATCCTATTCTAATAAAATCCATATCTTTTGTATAAAATTCTTTAGGGGAAACAATGGAAGTGGTCCAGAATTTCTGCGTTAGCGTATAGGTGCCGAACATTTACGTGTCTTCTACGTCTAAGTTACCTATTAGGATACTTCCGCTTTAAAACTTAGGTTTATCTGCTTTTAATTAAATTTAAGCCACAAGATTTTTCAACGTTTCAGCTTTTTTCAACTATATTCAGAGGAAAAACGGAAAAAGGAGAAAGAAAAACCTAGGTAATATGGTGACATAAGCATAGTGAATAGTACATAATAGCGATCATGATGCAATCTCGAACAATGTCAGATCTTCTCGTAAGTATATATATATATATATATATATATATATATATATATATATATATATGATTAGTTTTTTTTTGGAAAAAGAATTCCAGCAGAGTGCTCAATTAAAAGGAAAATCCAAATTTTAAGAGCGTATCTATATTTTGTGTACAGAAAGTTGTTAGTTGAGACAGATCATTGGTACCGTCGGTTTCAAGCCCGATAATAAGGCCCGTTTAAGGTATCCTTATCAAGCTCTCTTCAGCCAATATTCGTCTATCTTCCGGTTATAAGATAGACGAATATTGGCTGAAGAGAGCTTGATAAGGATACCTTAAACGGGCCTTATTATTTATCTTTCTCAGAACACCCCCCTCTTTCAAAATAATGTTCCTAATGTTTTAGTAAATGCAACATAGGTTTGTCTAATTGCTTTTTACAGCTTTTAAAAAAGATTGAGTTACTAACTTGTAAAATTTAAGAATTACTTGTCTAACTTTCGTTATTGAGACAATGCGAGACTGACAATGAGGCATGACTTTTTGTCCATGTAAAATACTCTCCAGTATTGTCGAGCAGTTTAAATTTACACCATTTTTCTGAGAAATAGTGATTTTCTGAGAAATAGTGATTTATCTCCCTTTGTATGAATTGGGGCATCAAATTAATTTATTTTGTAACGTTGTAAATTCAACGTCCAATCGAATTGTTCAGATTACTTCATTCCAAATCTAAATCTCTTAATCAAGTTTTTTTGTTCGATTCTGGTATTTTCTATTTTGGCTTTCACATCAACTTCGTCCTTTCTGAGCCCGATTTATTCTTGGGACATCCACACTCTCTGTGGATAGTTACCAAATACTTCATTATAGAATGTCATGGTGCATAATATGTTCAATAATTACTCATACCACTCTTGTCTTTCTCATCCATCTTCCAACATCTGGTTCTCATTTCTTTCCCATTTCCATCACGTCGTTATTTTTCATTTAAATTAATTGTTCTCAGTAGAGAGCCGTCATGAAGCGTTCTATCCCAACGATGTTTATATAATTCATTATTCTCCACCAGTTTTTATATTTACAGTAGGAACAACAGTTCCCGGATTCTCCTCCATTTTCTGCTACGTGACAGAAGAATTATTTAACCCTGAACCATGCATAATCTCTATACAAAATTAGGTATATGTTGATATATTTATATGTATAGGCGTAAATTCTAAACTAATTAAAAAGTTTTATGAACGTTAGAACGCAGATATATATAGACGTAAAAGTAGGTAATGCAGTCTATATTTACTTTCATTTTGTTTTATAAAAAAGGTTAAAAAACGCGCGAATACTACGTGAAAATTCTGATATCTCCGATTTTTGTGAAATTTTTTTAACAACAATTATTAAACATTAATTAATAAATATTCCCAAAACTTAAAAAAATAATTAAAATATTTCATAGGGTATAACATGGACATAATTTTCCATTCCCAAACTTCAAATATTTCAGATTTGCATTGAATTTGATCCATAATCATGAGATACCAACTGAGCAAGATTCTCTCAATTCGAGTTTCTTTTTAAAGAAATCTGATGCTTAACTCTTAAATTTTAGACATGTTTTAGCATGAAAACCATGTAATGGATGTTTATCAAAATTAGAATAAGGATTCTTGATATAAGATTTGAGAGCATGGTATCTTTATTTTAAGCTTCCTAAGAGAATATAAAAGTGCTGCAAAACTATTCTGTTCAGTTAACTCTGCTCGTCCTGAAACTAGTGTTTTTCTAGTCACTTATAAATGGAATACATTTTTTCTGAACGTTCAAAATCAAAGTAAATTTTCATTTACTTGAATTTACACCAAACAAGTCACAATGCCACTGAGATGTAAGAAAATAGTATGAATTAGAAGCCGGGTTTATAGAAGCATTTTGCGTGGGGAGTTGAGCAGTGAGATGTTTGTTCACACTGCATTTACATCTCTGCATGTTAGTACAGTTTTGGGAAGCACAGAACTCGAAGGGAATTCAGAACATAAGCAGTTCGATGGAAGAACGTTCCAGCATCTAGGGACCTCTAAAGGAAGAGGTTTGATTTTATTTTTTTCGGGGTTATTTACGTGGAAGGGACACATTTCGTTGAAGGTTCTTGTAAAACAAGCGCAGTGATAGAATATTGTGGCGGTGGATTAGGAGATGGAGTTTATCGTAGGATTTAAACGGTTAGAAACTCTCTTTTGGACTCTGTCCAGTGTGGAGAGACTAGTGTTTGATGCACCAATCGAGATGTGGAAACAGTATGCAATGCATAGGCGATTCATGATTTTATAGAGATATAAGATAATGGCAAGCGTGAAAATACCTCTAGCCCACATTTTTTGCAATCTAATTTGGCAATATCTTTTATGCATTTACTCCGATTCAAGTTACGTTGGGAATCTTAGGTCAAGGTGTTTGAATGCTTGGCTATCAGGAAGAGAGCTATCAACTATTGCATATGACATGGTCTAATTGAAATAATACATACTTTTATCAATAATGCAATTGAACTACTAAACCATAAAACAAGTTAAAGGCATTAATCAAAGACAAAAAAAGGCAAAAAATTAAAGAATTATACAACGACATAAAGAAGAAGAATGTACAATGATTTTTCTATGGAATGATGCATGAAGAGATGCAGTATTTAATCAATATTGTCCAGTTGACCACGTGCGTTTTTAAAATTCTGTTCCGAAAATTATGTAGCTTTCGGCTAAATCACGTAGCCCACCATGGGACTTGTGTGTGTTACATCATTAACCTTATCTCACGAGTAGCTCCGCTGCTGAAGCTCATGTTGTTATATGTTCACACACATTGTGATAGTTTGAGATAAAAGGAAGATTTAGTGAGAAATGACTGGGACAAAAAGAAATAAGAAAAACAGAGAGAGAGAGAGAGAGAGAGAGAGACAAAGAGAGGACGAGAAATAACGAGAGAAAGGAAAAAAGAAAAAAAAGAAAGTAATTGAAAATATTAAGCTTCTTTGTCATACACATGTATACGTGGCAATATTTTCATGTTGTTTGTAAAATATATTTGTTGAAGAATTTATTTTACAGGTTTTTGTCAGAACATCTTAGTTTCAAACTAAGAACATCATCCAGAAATCTATAAAACATCTAATATACATGCAAAAGCTAAAAAGAGAAAATGCGCACACACAAAAATTCAATAAAAGAATGATATTATAAATATATATATATATATATATATATATATATATATATATATATATATATATATATATATATATATATATATTAGTGGTGGGATGATTCCAGAATTTTTCCGATCCAATTAATGATTTCGTTCTAAATTTCCGATTTCGATTCGATTTCCGATTCTGATTCCGATTCTGTTAATATTTATAAATATTTAATTAGATATTTGTTTTTGTTTCGTTTTTGCTTTGTTTTGTTTTTTCTTTGTAAATTTTCAAATTATTACATAAATCCCCGAGTAATTTCCGGGTATATTTTTCTCAAATGTTTTCTTTGTAATGTATTGCAAATTGAAAGACAACTGTTACAAGAACAGAAACGAGATTTGGAATTGAGGATTCCAATCATAAGTTAAAATAAATACATAATGTTATTGAAAATAAGGAATGTGGAATCGCAATTGTTTAGCTCACACAAAATAGTTAGATATCTGTTTATTGAAAAAGGAATGTAATGATGAAATTTGTTTCTGTTATAAAATGAAAATTTAAATAAGGAATTTAAAAACGGACAATGGAAAATGTTATTTGTAAAGTGGGTTACGAAAATTAGGTTAGAAGGTCGGCTTTGTAAGAAACACGTGAATAACGATGCATGCTTAAACACGGAGGCATGTTATGCCATGTGTTCTGAGATGCACGTGCTTCGTCATGCAGTGACGTCATGAGTTATGAAGTTAGTTAGATAAGTCAGAATCAGAATCAAAGTGGAGAGAAGCAGAGAGGTTCAGACCGATTCTCCGTTAGAGTTAAGGCACCCTCTGGAAGTGAGAGGGTTTTAGAGATAACCATGTAAAAACTTTGAATCCCTGAAATACAAAATCATGTCCGACCGGTCGAAGAAGAAATAAACGTATCAGCATGTGTTTTTATAACTGCCGTTATATTAGTGTTGGAACAATTAATCGGAATCGGAATCGAGAATCGGAAAAATCGGAACTTTTGGGTGTATCGGAATCGGTATAGCAACCGGAAAAATTAATGTCTAATTTCCCATTTCAAACCGTTCTGTAAAATGTTTAAATAAAAAATGATATAAGCACAAATCATTTTTTTTTATTTTTATTAGAAGTTGTTTCTTTACAACATAAAACTGAGAAGGGCCACAGAATGAGATATGAATCTCATTTACAGATTTAACATTGATTAGCAGAGTTTAATTAATTTATTTGTTGGTCATTTATAACTTATATATCCAACACTAATACACACACACACACACACACACACACACACACACACACACACACGTATGTGTGTGTGTGTGTGTAAACATATTCAAACGAGATATATGTATAATGTGTGATTTCAGCATCAAAATTATATGTTGAAAATAAAATGCAGATAGTTTCTAGATGCGGAATGATCAGCAGTATAAGACTTAAGGGTCAATTATATTCCCGCTTGGGTGATATAAATTGGAAAAGATCAGGTTTGTGTCTGTTGTTATACATTGAGAGAACTTTTGTTCTAAATGCGATGAACGGCGGGACACAAACTACTTAAGAATACGGTCAAGTGTCACGAAAACCGGATACGTTCGGTTAAGGTTTTATAAACACCCAAAAATAGTTGATGTGCCCTAATGCAACAATAAGAGTTATTGACCCTTCATTCATAGTTTTTAATCAGGATGTGGAAAGGTAGTTAATTAGTTAAACTAAATAACATCATTTAGACAAAAGAATCGACAGTGCGTTTTTTAACTGTATACCAGCTAACTTTGTTCGAGAGAAAGTATTCAAAAACATGTTCACATCTGACCCTCCAAAGTATGTGCAGTACTCATTTCGAGTTGACGACACGAACTTTTTTTTTGCATCACAGACACATTAGCATAGAAATGATACTCGGGAAACCTCAACTAGCGTAACAGTATAAATTGCCTGATGCCATTTTATTTTGATGTATTTATTTATTCATAGCCATGCGTAATCGATTAACAATTATTGATAATGAATCTCAGAAAATTATTATCTTAGCGAACAACGAATGCAAATCTAATGAATTTGATCAAAAACAACATAATTTCTCAACATTGACGAAACAGCAAAACGTTTTCTTTGGTTCCTGAACGTGCATTGGGAATCGAATTGGAAAAGAAAAAAAATATATCCAACTTGCAACTTTCAGATGACCATCTTATTTCCACCATAATTGTATAATTTTCATATCAAGATTATCCATACTAGACCAAATGAGCTATTTCCAAAATAACAGCTTTTTTTTTTTTTTTTTTTTTTTTAAATAGAGCGAAACCCGGTGGAAATTCCACGGTGTTTTCGACACCAATCTGTATACTGAACTGGTATAAATAAGATTTCTTTTAAAATAGAAAATGTCTGTAAAGAGTGACACTCTAAAATATTACCCGGATTTATTTTGAAATGCCCCGAAAAAGTCGGCGAGACACAACGTCAAAGACTCACATATGTATTCGGCGAGATAACGTGTAATCACGGCTGGCTTACGGCACTTTTCGGTTTGACTACGCGAACTTTCAAAAATGAAACAGGGGTCAACTCGTTTTGATTATGGGTATGTAATGATGGCGATAGAGCAAGAGTGTTTTTGTATGGTAGATTTGCTTGGGTTAGAGAAAAGTAGTCGCGAATAAGAACACATTTCAAATAGATAGTTCATTCGCAACACGCTATAATAGCTAGAAGGCGTTATCTATTCATATTAAATACTATAACTAGCTGAACCGTGTTCAGGCGTTGCCCGGGAAAGGAAACTTATAGATAGCTACTTAACTTTTCCTTTCAGCGATTCTGTTTTTCACTCAAATTAGGACTTTAATTTTGGTTTTCTTCACAAGTTGTAAATAAAGTTTATATATTTCCGTATTTTGCTATTTTTTTATACTGTCTTATTCTCATCATATTAACATGGAAAGATATTTTATGTACTCACGTATTGTATTCAATTTCTAGGATGCTGCAGCAAAATTCGACACATGACAAGAAGAAAACAAAATAGGCAATAAAAACAAAATAAACAGAGTTAAATTCTGCATTATTTTTCAATATAAGGCTCTTAGTCTCGATCACATCTCGGAAGAAATAGTAAAAAATGTTGCAGCTGGGAAAGGAGGGCCGTTATAAATTCAGCGACCAATGGTAAGAAACATTATCGACCAGCCATGCCTGGGTCGTCTTGACCTTTTTCTGCAGAAACGTAGGTGTGTCCGGAAGCCATATCATCTATTCGGTGTTTTAACATGCTCCTGGATAATCAAAGGATTACTTTTTCTCAAATGTATGATTTCGCTGAAATACTCTGCACATGTTTAAAAACTGAAAATACAAAAGTTATTTTCTATCATTTGGATTATGCAGACTATAGCGCTCATCTTGGAGGTTGTTCTTAACTGTTTCCATTATTATTTCGGTTCTGTACAAATCCGACGTTATGCATC
This sequence comes from Euprymna scolopes, assembly GCF_053919585.1. Lineage (NCBI taxonomy): Eukaryota > Metazoa > Mollusca > Cephalopoda > Sepiida > Sepiolidae > Euprymna > Euprymna scolopes. Next base: position 54,547,994 of record NC_136493.1, on the reverse strand, counting down.
AAAATGTTTGGATGCCATTTTGAAATATTTATTATTTGGTTCATTCGGGTTACTGTCCCATCTTTGATATTATTATCATCATATTTTTTCAAAGTTTTATTAAAAAATGTGATTGATTTTATTGCCCCCCCACCCCTGACAAAACGAGAGTGGACCTTTGTCCGTTCGTCTGTCCGCACTTTTCTCAATAAAAAATTGGGATTTTTTGAAATTTTGCGCAAACATTAAACATGATATGAGTAAAAACATAACAGAACAGATTTTCCGGGAAAACTCCTGTTGCCCCCCCTCCTTCCGGGTTAAAATGGCTAAAATTGACAGTTTTGTGCTTATTAAAAAAAATGATGCCTTGGATTTTTATAAAACTTTTTGAAAAGTTGTAACTAACTGATTTCTATATAATTTTGTTTGTCTACACTTCGCGATAACTCTTGGGTGTTCTCCAGGGGTTCTTTTAGGGCTAATAAGAACACTCCATTTTTGGGACTATTTTACCATATTTGTCCAAAATTTTCTGTGTATGTCTATTTAGCAGTTTTGCATGGTGTTGAACTCAAATTTAAATATGTTAAGGCCTTGGGACTTTTGGGGCTAAATGAGGGGCAAATTATGGACTTATTTCATTTTTTGCATGATACAGAACTCAAATTTACATATGTTAAGGCCTAAAACTGTACCGTTTGTTCATTTTCACAATTTGACGTCCCCTGAGGACTTTTGCGGCTAAATGGCGGGTGAGGGCAAATGCTGAACTTAGTCATATTTTATGCTTCGTTCGCTGTGCACTCACGGGGGGGGGGAATACACGTTTCACTTGTTTGGTTAGTAAATTATTAAGAAATTTATAATGGATTCAAAGAATACCCGTCCGAAGATGGATAAAATAAATTCGCTGATCAAAACAGTTTTTCACCGTTTTATGTCGTGTAACTGAAATTAAATTACTTTATTATGATACTAAAGCTTATGTTTAGAACTATTATTCTAATTTTGATCAAAATCATTACATAGCTTTGATTCTAGAGCATGTCTACAATTAAAGGCTTAAGTTAAAGGGCTCTTAAGAACAAATTGAATTCTAGGAAATCTTTCTTAATTGCTATCTAATAACTATGTATTCAGGTCGATGGCATCTGATATATTTAAAATTTTAAATGGAATATTATGCGCATATTAATTCGCCTTATATCTTTTTGAAATACTATAAAGTAACTTAAATTTGGAGGATATATATTAATTGTCTAATAACAATTGTTAAAAATTGCACAAAAATCAAAGTCTCTCAATATTCCCAAATGGATTCCACCTTCTTTTTTACAACCTACTCATAAATTAAATTAAATATATACAACATTAATACTCATTATTAGGGCTATGACAACAGCATATTCTTTTCATTGTTTGATTCTCGAGTGTGCATCCGTTGATTTCTTATATGCTTTTATATAGAGTGATGTGGTTCTCGGTTGAATCTTACAATCTGTCGTATATATACTAGAGAGTCAAAACAATGAAAAAAATATTCTGTTGTCATAGCCCTACTCAGTATTCATAGAAGATGTGTTCCAAACATAATTTAATAACCGATTAAACTTTTGGAGTGAATCTTGTAATGCCAATATAGAAACATATCAGCATACTTACGCTAATTTAGACAGAGATACGTTATTTTATCTAAGATATTGTGCATTCAGGTCATTCGGCCCTATTTTCTATAATTTGTTTAATACTTTAAAACCATATTTTTTCCTAATGATTTTATTATATAAGTCACACAATGTTTATAAAAGGCAAAACCGACTAACCGACATGAAAAATACAGCGCTAGATCTGAAAATGATATTTAAAAATAAAACTATGTTTACTTCATCATAAAATAAAGTGTAAAGTATATTGGCGCAATCAGATTTTACAACATTTTATATTTTTACATTTTCAAATGATTCTGAAGTAATTTATTATTTTGTCTACAATAAAACGGTATACATGTGTTTTCATAAAAACAATATCGAAATTATTTCACTGTTATTATCCTTTTTACTAGAGGTGACCCGCAGTTTTAGCATCTTCAATCGAGTGATGCTTTTTAGGATTCTCATTATTATTTTAGGCTCAATTGTTTAAATCGCTTGGTTCACCGGGTATATTTGCAGGTAGTTTTAAAAATGTTTTTCATGAGTACAGTAGTTGAATTTCTTCTCCCTCTGCGTCGGTCATATTTTTAGTTGCTAAAGGGTGCTTTGTGGGGACATTAGGTCACAATGAATGTTAGACAAAATTTCTAGTATTACGACTCGGTTATGTAATATATTATGGGACATAATTTCATGCTCAGTTAACGAACTTATAACAAGGCCCATACAAAATTTCAGCTGGATCGACCTTGTAGATTCCGAGAACCAGTGGAACAGACAAATAGACATACTAAGAGAAATATAAGAAAAATTATTTATGACCTAGCACCTAGTATGGCGGGTATAAAACTAGTTTTCAAAACAAAGAATATTTTCAATACTCACTGATTACCAGCGTATGTCACGTGTTTCCGAAATATGCTATTTCCAATCTAAACGTTAAAATCCGTGTTTCTGTAAGAGGAAACGCTCACACAGTGTCTCTGTTTATGCAGATCTGTATTGTAGTCTCAAAGGAACACACACTTTCAACTGACGTTTTGAAACAGACGTTTATCGGTTTGTACTAAAATACGTTCGCCAGGGACTTAAGCCGTTTTCATTTAGAAGATAGACATTTGCAAATTGAACTGTATCAAACTTATTTATCTTCCTTCCCAATTAATATAATTGGACAGAAGATTCAGTTACAATAACAGTTTCCTAAAAAATAACAAAGTTTATGGCTGAAAGTAGAAAAGAAAGGGGGAAAAGATAAATTCTGAATTATTTCCCACTCTATGATAAAGCCAAATGTGCATTTATCTTCTCTATATAATACAGTTAAGTAGGTGTATTTATTTATATATTTAAACGGATAAATGTGAAAATCACCATTTCACCACATTAACAGTAAAAGTTATAACACTCTATTTCGAATTAATTTAATTTTCGTATTATTTGGACTATTGTTCTAATCTTAAAGGTTATTTTCACAACGTTTCTGTAGTTGTAACTTCGATCTTCTTCAGGTATTTCTTGATAAATTTGGGGATCTTTTTGTCGAACTTGGGAATTTACACAGAACATCGAACGTAATGCGAATTACTTATCTATTATTTATAACTAGCGGGGGTACTTGGCGTTGCCCAGGTGTTTGTAGGTGAAAAAGAAAAAAAAATTGTTTCGAACCCGTGACAAACCCGAAGGCGAACTTTTACAGCAATGCTACGAAACCATAGGAAGTGGAAAGCGTTTAAATTTAGCAATATCAATAAAAAAGTTGATATACAGAAACGAACGTTGGCTGGAGGCCAGTTCAGCTTTCCGCCGTTTCAGGTTCCCCACGATGTTGGGGAAAACCAGCTCCCCACTATAAGGGAGTGCCCAAATGTCTGATATGAGGGATTTCCCCGACATTGATCAAAGCTGATTGCTTTCTGGACGCCCCGGCACAACAGGCCGGGCAGATGACGTCGCCGAGAGGATAGAATAGCGTGAATTTTATAAAATCGATCAATTTTATAAAAGTAGATCCAAATAAATCTAGATACGACATTCCTTCGCAAATCATAGATGTTACAATCTAGGGAGTATATAGAAAGTTCTAAAGAATAGTACCCCCCCGAAAACCCTGGCGAAAAAAGCCTTTGCTAGAGATATAAAAACGCGCGCGACCGTTTTGTTTTATATATATATATATATATATATATATTAATGGTTGCCATATTGTGTTAAATTCTATAATAGGTCTGCTTAGTAATTGATTGTCGCGCAGTAATCGTTCTGCTTCTTTTGATCATCTTACTCTTCAAAGTTCTTTTCTGGTTATAATTTTTACTTCGTCTCGTAAGGGTAGATGGTCTCCCTTTCCCACTATCTTGGTCAGCCATAATAATATATCCAAGTATTAAGGCTTTTTGATCTTCTTTTAAGCTTACTTTATGTGAGCGACATGTCTCACCTTTATATACTTTCCTCATTTACATGGAATCTCATACACCCATTTCTTTTTTTACTCTTATTCATCATAAAAAGACGCAATGCTACTTGAACAAAAGGGGCTATATATATATAGGAAGTTGAGCAGTGATATGTCTGTTCACATTACAAGTTCACATTACAATTACTTTCAAGTTAGTACAGTCAGAGAAAACAGGAGACTGGGAGGGAATTATGAAGTCTTGCTGTTCGAGGGAGAAACTATTAGAGTAGAAGGTTTTCCAGCATCTAGCTATATCTATAGTGAAGGTGGGATTTTGCTTGTCAGGTTAATCGAGGGTATTTACGTCGAGAGCATAAGTTTTATTAGTTCATCAGAGAACATTCCATTGCAGTACTTGTAAGACAGACGCAGAAATGCAACAAGGATTAATGTTTGGTGGATAGTGCCGGACTTATAAGGCTGAAGACTCGGACTCTTTTTTTACTCTAAGAGGGAGAGACTAGTAATAGAGGCGCCAACTCAGATGTGGCAACAATACTTCATGTAAATGGTGGCTTTGTTATTTTTAGAGATATAGAATGCTTTCAGGTGTGAGGGATTTCTAGCACGGTAGAGAGATTCCACTTCTTTGCAGCAATCTTGGCAATGTATTCAATCTATTTATTCCAAATCATGTTGTCTGTGAATGTTAAGCTGGGAAGTTTGAACGATAATTTTTCAGGTAGCGCATTATTAGTCTTTTTGCTCCTGCCCTCGCCACCAAACTTGAAAAAAATTCTAACGATTACATGTATCCTTTACCGATACGTGGCCAAGAAGTAGCTGCTCATTGTACATTCAATAAATATAGGAAAGTGATTATCCACTCAAAAATGTTAACTTTTTATTATTTAAAAAAATTTCTAAACTACATTGCGTATGGCCGTAAAAATACTTAATATTTTTGAATATATGTAAATTGAAGTTTTTTGTTTTGCCTTGTTTTTTTGTACATCAGAAAACATATTTGTTTTTTTGTTTTGTCTTGTTTTTTGTACATCAGAAAAACATTTGTTTTTTTTTTGTTTTAAAACGATTCCAACTTGCAGTGAAAATACAATCGAAATCCTTTTAGTAATTGGGGACGCTAAAACCGTAATGTCTTTCTCGGTGTTATTAAAAACACCCGTGAACAATATTTTTTAAGAAAATTCTGTTTCTATTGTTGAAAATTAAAAATAAAAAAAACAACGTTTATATTGCATCAAATTATAAAAATACTTCTATTTGTATTATTTCAACGACTGGGCAAGCTGATTTTAGTAATCTTGTCGTCTTTAAACTGTCAATTACAAAATATATAAAAAAATTAAATCATAAACATATTTGTTTTGTTTTTATTTAGAAACAATTCCAACTTGCTATGAAAAATACAAATAAAATTCGTATAATGACGATAAAAAAATTGCAGAAGAGATTAAGTTTTGTTTTTATTTGCATATTTTAAACGCCAAAAAAAAAATTGTCGATTTAAAAATTCTTTTATTTAATTACGCTCGCGCATTTTTCAAACCGGCTACACGGTTCAACGGCCAAGCAAGACGATTTAAGTTTTATAATATATATATTTATAAATTCACCTTCTACACCAATAGAAATGAAATTATTTGTCAAAAAATAAACTTTGCTCATTTCAAAATATAATGAATAAGACGCCATAAATAAAATTATGTCGTCATTGTTGACTCAAATGTGACTTTCGTTTTGTCTTAATATATATCTAGTAACCAGTTATGGAACTTCCACTGGTAATTTTAATCATATCTTTTTGGAAATCATAAAGTATCGCGTATCTGGTTAGCCTCTTTCTACTACGGACAGGAACACATGTAAAACGTAACATGCGACCGCAGCCGAGATTGAACTCACTACACGAGTTTATAGTGTAATTCAAATCTTGTCCGTAGCTGAGCACTTGGTGCGTTGCTAGAGGTATCATCAAGGGTATTTTATTTTTATCGTTACGCTATCACTAGATCGATTGCCTACCACGGTTTAAGAGAAGCCCATCTACCCACGAGAGAAGGATAGACCACGCTAGTTTCCGAAACTGGTATTTTACCTCGCAGTACATACAGCGCCCCGCCTTGCTAAATGCTCATCCATCTGGCACTGGCCAGGCTCGGCGTTGCTTGACTTCGGTGATCTGGCGAGAACCGGTGTGTCAACGTGATTGTGCTGTATTGTGCTGTGTTTCCAGGGAAACACAGGATGTTGCATCGTCGTCATTGTTAAACTATGTTGTTAAAGCCAGTTGTTTTCTACAACGCAACAAAAGAAGCAGAGTTGAATTTTTATTAATGTTTTTTTTTAAATTATTTATTTGCTTGTATTCCGAACCACTAATCTTTCAGATTAGCAGCAGAATGCTTCTTCTAGATATTTGGTTTATATTTTACGTCGCACCCATAAGCGAGCAGGGGGCAGATTTCGTGAAAGCTCTTAAACAGACACTTAAGATAATGATAGGTTTCTATTGAACAGCTTTCAGGATAGGCATAATTAAGCCTGATGAGCTCTCTTGGAGCGAAACACACACATATTTCAAAAACACTCTCAGCTAGTTTGATCATCAATCCATACCTTTGGAAACATAAGAATCTTGGTTCAAAGTTGATTTATGACAACATCGACTGAAGAACGGATTCACTTAGTATATTTAGCAGTAGGGCTGAATTTATAGTGCTTCCTTGAATCAATAGGTGATCAAATTAAAGTATAGTCTTTTTTAATATAAAATATGTACTCTTATACATGCATAATATATGCAGAATTCAAAAGATGATATTATATATTGAAGTTCATAAGTTTTATCTTTTTTCCTTGAGTTCCCAATAACGAATCAAAACGGGTTCACAAAAAAAAAATGGTTTACAGAGTTGTTCTCCTTCCATCATTGATTTTTCTTTTTAATGGGAGGTTACTCTGGTTGATTCGCCATTTGTTTATATCGCTTATTTTTCTTTCTTTCGTATGATGAACTTTTCTTTTTTGTCAAGTATTGGCGAAATCTGAGTTTTTCATATTGTTAATACTTCTTTTAAAGCGATCCGATATGATTTTACAATTGACAAATGGAAAGAGTGAAAGACAAACCAACCTTTATTTTACGCTGACAGACATCGATGATGTACAATTCTTGTATTTCTCGTGATGTTCATTTTTATATCAGTGGAGCTGCCCGGCTTAGATGTGTTTTTTCTTTGGATTCCCGTTTGCAACTAATTGGCGTTTCAAATTCTTAACGGCTGGCTTTTTCCTACAGAAACGTTTTTTTTTTCTGAATTTTAAATATATCAGCGTTTTTCTTTTCTTCTTCTTTTCTTTTTATTGTTTTTCTTTTCGTTACCGTCGCCTTACGCGTCTCGGAATTTTAACTATTAAATTTATTAGTTTTTTTATTAATACGATATTGATATATCTCAAATATCGTGACACAACCCATAAAATGAAAAGTAGAACTTTGAATGAGGGAATATGAATCCTTTTAAAAGAAATGAATGAAATAACACCACATAATTTAGAAGAACAAATGAAAGCGAAAAGAACCGAAAATAAAACGGAAACTATATGTGAAAAAAAGAAGTGAAAAATACATTTTTTTAAAAATGCAATAACCAAAGAAAGAACTTTAAGTAATGCATTTTTTAAATCATGAAAATCGTTTCCGACAAGGCATGAAGCCACTTAAGGTAAGAAAGAAAAATATCATTTTAAGGTGAAAAAAGACCCTAGCCAACTGTTAGATGGATATATTTCGATACAGAACACATGAATCCACATCATTGCCAGAAACACCATTTCTGGAATATGATAACTAAAAAACAAAAGGGAAGCGAGAGTTACGAGGCTGATGAAAGTAAACTCACGGCCCACCTATCTCTCTTCTTCGTCATTATTTATAGTTTCTCTATTAGTAACACACACATGTTATGATTCTCTAATTCTATTAATATAGAAAAATCTAAATAATAAAAAATAAGTGACTATAATCCGTTTATAGTAAATAATTTTTCTAATATATATATATTTTTTAGTATATACACTCCAAATATATTTTATGACCATGTTTTATTGCATTTTCATCCCAAACAAGGTACAGTGCCACTTTGATGTAGAGGGCTACTATCTGGAACATAATTTATAGGGGGACTATGTAGGGAGTTGAGCAGCAAGATGTCTGTTTATATTAAACCTGAACTTCTGCATGCCAGTGCAGTCAGGGAAGCATGAACCTGGAAGGGAATTCCAGATTCTAGCAGCCCTAAGGAAGAAACTATTAGAGTAGAAGGCTTTCTTACATCTAGGGATTTCTACACTGTAGGAGTGTTATTTTGCTGCTTGTCGGAATTGTCTGGGATATATACGTCGTGGGGGTACAAGGGCTTGTAGTTCGTCCGAACACCTACCATTAAAATATTTGTGAAACAGGCAAATGGATGCAACCTTTCGTGATAAGACAGCAGTTGAAGCCTAACTGATAGTGTGGGACCTATTAGGCAGATACACTGGTCCAAATGTGTGCAAAAATTCTCCATATACGGGCGAATGGTGGCCTTCTAAAGGTACACGATACTCTCAAGCGTAAGTAACTTTCTAGCATGGTATAGAGATCCCACATTCTTTGCAGCAACCTTAGCAATGGTGTAAATGTATGTGTTCCGACAATGTTCCCTGTGAACGTTAAGCCGAGGAGTTTGAACCAAGTACTTTCAGGTAATGTATCATTAGTCATGGCTATAAGTGGTTGAGTAGGTTTTTGTAGTTAAGGGAAGAAGCTTAGTCTTGGCAGCATTGAATTTGACCATCTATTTCTGTCCCCATTACACTACAGACTGCAGGTCTTCTTGTAGTGTTCTACAATTGCTTTGGATACATGTTCGTTTGTTTTCACTTCATGTCTGTTATAGAGCATGGTGTCGTCAGCAAATATACCCAATTTATCTGTGAGGTTATTTATTTATGAATATCAGGGATAATAAAGATCCAATGATCGGTATACCCGCATTTATATCATATTGTTTTGATGTACGACCATCGAGGACATCCTGGATGTTTCTTTTATTTAAGAAGGATTTAATTATGCTTAGTATCTCTCCAGTAACACCATACAATCTGATTTTCATGATATATATATATATATATGTTCAAAGACTAATCTTAGGATGTCTGCAGTAGAACGGGCTTGCCTAAACACATACTGTTGTTCGGACAGAAGTTTAACAGCTGTAAGGTGATGGATTAGAGCCTGATTAATTATGAACTCAAATATTTTGGCGAAAAAAGGGAGAGGGGTTATGGGGCGATAATTTAATGGTTCAGTTCTTTCACCAGAATTCTTGTAAACTGGTACCACAGAATCAGTTTTTCAGCAGTCAGGAAAGCAAGATTCATTAAGACATTTGAACAGTTTGGAGAGAACACGAGCACATTCAGCTGAGCATTTTTTTAAAAATAGTATAGCAAGGATGAGATCATGTCAACATACTTTTAGATGTCTAGGTTTTTATGATATCACGTACTTAAGAAGGGGTGATTTTCAGATCATCTACTGTGAAAATCTTGGAGGGAGTCGATTGCTGGGTCCAAGGTAGAGCTGGAGACAAACCGACGGGCGAGCAGATTAGCCTTTTCGGTTGCCGTGCAAATTTCAAGATTATTGGATAGCGGGGGAATTGTTGATTGCTCATTATTTACTACACTGTTCTAGATTTTCCAGAAGTCATCTGTTCCTGGTGGTTTCGGTATAGCTGTGGCTATTCCCCCTTACAATTACTTCTAGCTTCTATATACTTTTGTCTATTTCTACTGGTTTTATATCGGATAAGTTTGCGATATACATGCTGCCTTTGAGCAATGGCAGCTGCGCAACTAGAAGTAAACTATTGGGGAAAGTATAAAACTTACTTGTAGGAACATGTGCTTCAGTTACCGCTTTGAAACATTCAGTGGCTTCATTTATGCACTGTTCAGCAGGAAAAGAAAAGATATTTCTCCATAGAGCATTTCTGATGTGATCCCTGATAGCATCCCAGTCAGCCTTTTTGTACCTATTTACTATGCCTCCCCACGGGACAGAGTTAGACACCAGGGTCGTTTTTTAACGTGGGGAAAAGCCTTATTGTAGTACTTTGTCGTTTTGAGCAATATCTCTCTAACTCGGGGTCGAGAGTTTAGGGTGATGTATATCATTATCATAGCGTAATCAGCATTCCCAAGAGGACAATGAACATTTGTTACACAATCCTAAGGAACTATCGTCAGAAATAGGTCCAGAAGTGATGCTTGCTGGTCCTGACGGTCTGAAAGACGGGTCAGGAACCGTCTGTGTAAAAGAATTGGATATAGAAAAGCTATGTGTGATGCTACTAGCTGTGGCAGTGTAGTTAGAGAAGCCAAGCCAATTTCTGTGGTGGACATTAAAGTCGCTAAATACATGTATTTGGGCGCTAGCGTCCATGAGGAGTGCTACATCTATGCTGCAAGTGACATGATTGGTTATCGTTCAGTCTTGGGTCAAGGGCGAGCGATAAAGTATAAGCAGCTAATTCTGTTTTAAAAAGAACATGAAAGTCTGGACGTCTGATTCTAGTTAAGATTCCCTAGGGAGGGTGTTACGAATATAGACTTCAAGTCTGTGCATGTGTCTGTCAGAGTCCTTTCGACCAAAACGGAAGATAACCAGACATGTTATATATACTTATTAAAAGAGTCTGATTAAAGTGCAGTCTGAGTAAGAGAGTCTTAAGGAGAGATGTGTAAGAGAGATTAATATTTATAAAAAATGTTCATCTTAGAGAGAGAGAGAGAGAGAGAGAGAGAGAGAGAGAGAGAGAGAGAGGGAGGGATGTTGTGAGAGAGAAATTTTTCGTGTTATGAAGTTTCATATATATTAAAATGTTCATACTTAGATGAGTAATGGAAGCTCTTTGAGTGAGGAGATAGTGTTCAGACAGTCTTAGTGTTTATATTGTGTATGTAAGATGTGTATGTAAAGACATTTTAAACCACAGATATATAGACATATAATAACAATTTTCACTTTACCTTTCGGTAGAATCACAACACAAAGACGACGTTTATACAAACACATGATGGGTTTATTTCTTCTCACGACCGGCCGTGGTTTTCTGAGTCAAGAATTCAAAGCTTCACATATTAAGTTTCAAAAGTGACCGTCTCGCTTCTAGACGTTCGAATTCCAAACTGCAGACTATCGTCTGTCGTTCTCAAACTCCGTCTGACTCTCCCCGTTCTTCCTTAATTTCTAACTATATCTAGAACTTTCCATTTTTCCATGACGTCATACACATGTTAAAGCATGTGTCTTCTTTCACGTGTTCTGGACATGCGTGTCCAAAACTTTTCCTTTTTTTTACAAAAGGTATTTTAACCTATTTCTCAGTAACCTATATTTCCAATATGTTAAAAACATGTTTATTAAATTATCTTGTAGCTGCATTCTTTCAATTGAATTTTCATAACAAAATTTACAGTGCACATTCTTTTCTTGAAACTATTTTATCTCTAAGCTAAACAATCGTTTGTTTTACATTTCATTTTCTAATTCTCACACGTAATCTATTTCTAAACCTAAATCACGAGGTTCGAATTTCGTCTATGCTATTTCATTTTCATTTTAACTAAATCTCTCTATTTTTATACTTACATGAAAAGGGACAGCCCTTATCATGTAACATTAACGTGGTTATTAGGGATGGAGGAGTGAAAGTTAGTTTCACTTAGTGCAAAGGAGAGTTTGCTAAGAGAAATGACTCTACCTCGTCTAAGTTAGTTCTAAGTCCACGGATATTTGTAAATGTAAGCCTCAATGGAGGAGACGAAGCGTTGTTCGAGTGTGTGTCTGGTGTAATCGTTATTTTGGATTGAGCTGTAATTTTTATAATTTTAAATATTAACGATGATTTTCCTTTTTTTTTTTTTTTAAATATTTTTGGATATTTTATTGTAACTATCTATAAGCTAACTCCATTCACCTTAGTTAAGATGTGGATTCATTATCCACCCACTCGCTCCTGCTTTAATAGTATCTATACCTCTCTTTTATCGAAACCTTTTAACATACAAATTAAATATTGAAGTTAAGACAGTTGAAAAACTCTCAATCATAATATCACCTACTCATTGTGGAATAAACATTTTCTTCACCTTTTTTCCGCTTTAGTTTAGCGAATACTGTATACATACGGAATACGACCAGGCCTTCACATATAGATAAGAACAAAAGCAACCCCGTATCTTCGTGGTTCAATAATAAAAGAAACATTTTCTAAAGCGCTTATTATACTTAAGTCGCCGTTTATCAAGGCCAAGAGCTAATCAGTGGAAATAGTACATAGGTTTTTCAGGTAGACGGTGAAACTACATCGTGAGAATGACAACGATGTTTGATAAAATGTTATTTAAGAACATGGCTCAACAAAAATTTGTTTACATTGAACTTAATAACGATCAGGTTATTGTTAGCTGAGAAACAGCGCCGTGGTATTGTGTTCCACAGAAAGAAACTTTGCTGTATAAGTATAACACGATCAGCCGGTCACTGGCGTGTGACTGGCTTCACGTGTTACACTAATTGTGTTAGAAGTGGTCTCATGAAGATGTGAAGATAGCCAGTCATTAGGGTCTGTGTATCAAGAAGAAAATCATACCTGAGATGTTGGATGTGGGTGTGGCTCCTTTATTTTCTCAATATGACCTCTTCACCCTGGTGGCATTCTGGTTGGAATTTTCTTTCTTCGTCCTCCGGACCACTTCGTTGTTTAATGGAGGCATTCATGGCAGACTCAATAAAACACACAACACGACACAATCGTAATATTTATGAGAAATCTTAACTATTTTATTTCTATACATAAACATATTACAATATTTTACAAAGCTCGAGGTCTGGTATTAATATTAAACCTCGAGCTTTTAATAAAGTACATACATATATCGGCGCTACTTCAACATTAATTAAGAAAAGAATATCAAACCACATTTCTTCTTTTAAAATCCATAATTCTAATAATACCCAAGGAACTTCTCAAACCACTTTAATTAAAAAACTTAACTCTAACAATACCCCCTTCTCAATCAAATAGACTATCATAAAAAAAGTTAAGCCTTATACTCTAGGCTCTAAGTCATGTCGCCTCTGCACAACTGAAGCTATAACTATAATTACTTCCCCTCAAAGTAACAATATAATAAATTCTAAAAGTGAACTGATCTCTTTCTGTAAACATAAGTCCAAATTTAATTATGGCAATTTTGAAATTACATAGTTATTACTTTTACCTTTTATATAGACATAAAATTTTTTTTCTTTAACTTTATCGTTTTTCTACATACTTCTTAATACTTTATAATTTAATAATCCTTTATTTTAATTCTTTATCTCTTCTTTGCATGGCCGGTTTTTATCTGCATTTTCTGCTTTATTCTTTAAACTTTCCTATCTATCTAATACATCAATCTACCCACACTTTCATATCTTGTATGTATATTTACTTATATTTTACTATATGCATTTACTTACTTTTTTCTTGCTTTTTCCTGTAGATACCGGCCATCCTCTCCCCTTAAATAATTTTTATTTTTTATTTTATATTTTATATTTTATTTTTTTATTTTTTATTTATTGTTTATTTATTATTTATTTTCTATTTATTATTACTAATTTTATTTATTTATTTTCCATTTAGTGTCTTCTAACAACTCTTGCTGATATTTTTTTAAGTGATGACCTCTACATTTCAGTTGACCTATATTATTTTGCCCTATATATTTTTTCGCGCCTTTAACATTTCCTGTCTGGGCCATTTTGACATTTGTTTCTCTATTTTATATTTAACTCTATAAACCATTTTTTCCTCTTTTTCTTCCCTGATCTTTCTTATTTATATTTATATCTCAGCAGTAGAGTGAAAAGCATATCTTATTTTTCTTTTATTAATATTATTAGAATTTTTTCCTTTTTTCCTTGTACACATTTTTGGGAATTATTCCATGGATTTCTGCCTTTTGGTCATTATGGACCATCTTCTTCCAGTTACGGGATTTCCTTGGATTTTACTTGTGCAAATGGAAATTCAATTAACTTTCTTGAAGTTATATATTTGGATTTTACCGTCACTGGATTATTTATCTTCCACCAGACTATCCATTCATGTGTAATCACCTTTTTCTTCACCATATTCCCTCTGCTTCACTTTTTTGTTATCAAGTAAGATCTATGACTTACTTGTTGTTTCATCAAATACTTTTGAATGCAAAATCCGATCCCGCATTTTGCTAATTCCTACCCTCTGATAAGAAGGAGAGTATTTCTTCGAAACTCCGCAGATTAAGGACTATCCACTTATCTAGTGTTTCCTTTTCAGATTAAATATGTTTTTAACTCATTTCAAAGTGTTTTTAACACATTTTATTAATTGTTTGCTCGTATTATAAGCTCTATCTCCTATTTGGTTTTATCGAGCTTTTACATCTGGCTGAGATAACTTTATAAATATTAATTCTTTAATATTTATAATATACTTTAATTTTACCATCTTGGATCATTTTGATAAATTTAATTGTAATTTTTATCTTATATATATATGTATGTATATATATATATATATATATATATATATATATATATATATGCGTTAGTGAGAATATTTTTATCTTAAATACTACTCAATTATGCACGATGTAGAAACTGTGATTAAATAAAACTAAATGTAATAGTTAGATAAAGCCAAGCATCCGATAAAAAAACCCATAAAAATGAATAATTAATTAATGAAATTCGTTTTCAAAGGAATATGCAAATTAGTTCACTTAGTTTTAATAATTTTTAAATAGAAAAAATAGGCTTTTCATATCAGTATAAGCGTGACAAAAAACTCAACTTTATATGTGTATAGATGTTGTAATATATTTGTTATTTGTTTTGCTATAACTTAGTTGATGTTAACTAGCTCCACTAGAGCCTTTGTGAGTTACTTCCAATTGCATAAGCATGGGTTTCCGGCCTTTCTATATTGCTATGACTTCACCTTTAGGGATGTGTACACATATTTGCATATACACACAAATACGCATACGCACACATATATTTATTAATATATAAAATAATTATCCACGGACACATAATTCGCTATAGTACCGCTCATCAACGTGGCTAAATATGGAGGTTCTGTGATTTTTAGTTCAGATCCTATTATACTCAGCCACACTGAAGATTCATTATGCCGTGAAACACGTGCCCGTGGTTAACTTTTATAAATATATGTAGTTGTTTCAGTATATAATTCAAAACGATTGAGGTTTCGTCGTAGTGTATATATTTGTTTCAGTATTTAGCAGAACTTTTTTCTTGAAGTGAAACAAACGTGTTCAACCTTTGTTAGCGATTGTAAAATACTTTTGGTATATATAACCGTACGTAAGTAGATTACTCTTGTGTACGTACACACACATGCGTTTGGTAAGTAGAAACGTGTGCTTCAGCTGCAGAACTTGAAGATAAACCCTTTTTATTTTCATCTTCGATCATTACAATGAGAAAATCGAATAAAGAACTGAGAATTGAGAATTTGATTTAATAACGATTTCTACAAGAAGGAAAAATTAAGGGAAGCAATCTCGAATAAAATTTTTCCGATTTTATTGTTTCTTTTGTATTAGTTTCCGTATTTTGGGTTTCATATTGTTTGTTATACATGTGTTTTGCCCCCTCCCTCATACCAAGTCAAATCTTTCCCCACCGAACTAGGGATGGTGGCAATGTGGTAGTATCAAACCTATGCCGACTGAAACTTCGGTTACTTGCAGGGATATCCATGGCGGATAGATGCTGTATTATGACTAAAATATATACAGTGTCGAACGATAAAATTGTCGCCCTAGAAAAAAGACATGATTCCATTTCCGTTTGATGAAAACCGGTTTTCTTTTTTTGTTGTTATAGACCATCTACTAGTTGGCCAATCGTGTACCAATCCAAAGAGTGATAGGAGCTTTCTATTATTTCTGAGCTTTCTATTATGTCTTAGCTTTCTATTATGCCTCAGTGTTCAACGAATGAGATCGAAGATGCCCTCCTGTACAACTCATGCTCTCTACCGATTCAAGTTATGACAACAGAACCATTGCCAGCACCTTCAAAATGCATTGTTGGATTTCCACGAATAGCAGGGTCGTGCCCAGGGTGACGAAAAACAAAGTTTCTAGCTACAGTAATGGCCAGGTTTCAAGTAAAGGCCACATCACCCCACTCAACATTTTCGAAGTCAGCCTGAAAGTCAACACCAAAGTGTACCTAGACATGCTGAAGAGTGTGATGATCCCATGATGTAATCAGGTGGTCGCTGGCAGACTCTGGGTGTGGCAGCAGGACTCTGCACATACCCACACGTCCAAAGAGCCCCAGGCTTGGCTTCAGAAGGAGTACTACGACTTTATACCCTTCTCTCACTCGTCTCCTCCTTCCCCGACTTGAACCCACTGGACTATTTTGTTTAGACATACGTCGAGAACATCACCAACATGACCTCCAATAACACTAAAGCAAGTCTGATCACCGCCATCCGCCGAGTATCCGTCGAACTGCTGCTGACGCTTGTGGAAAAGGCATGCTCCAAGTTCCGGAACCATCTCGAGGCGGTGATTGAAGCGGAAAGCGACTACATTTAATAGATGCTAGCTCTACTACATTATCAAGTGACCGGAATTTTTTTTTAAATAAAAGTTTAAAAATAAAACTGTAGTGTTGTTTTCTGTAGGGCGATAACCCTGTAGGAAACAGTATTAGAAACAGCCGTCCTTTAGTACTCTGCCTCTAAAGGGGCTACCAAAGAATTGTTAGGCGTATGCCAGCAAATCAATGGAAGAAAATTAACAGCAATGCCTCTGTTCTATTCCTTTGTGTATTCTGGGCAAACCTTACTTGACTTCACATGAGATAATACATGCATTAATTGTAGGAAGGTAAAACAATTTTCTCTGGATATATATGATACTAACCTATTGAATGAAAAAAGGATTTCTGTGAATTAAAAAAATGATTTGCTGGACCATACTACTGTTGGTGTCGGAATAAAAACCTAAAATCCCACTCACGAAAAACGAGGAGGACCTTAAGCAGACTAAACTATCCTGAGATGTATACTTTATGAGTTTTATACAGAACTCTGACTCAAACCACAACTACAAAAAAGTACATAGTGTTGTAATTATGATTGACGAAACATGACATTGGTTACAGTTTTAGTTTCAGATGAGAGATGCATAATTGATTAGCGAGTTTAATCAGATAAGGTAGGACAAAATTACGGCAAAGATAGGACAAATTTATATATATATATATATATATATATATATATATATATATATATATATATATATATATATATATATATCCGAGGGTAAATCAAAAAGTTTTAAGACAAGTGATATAAATTCAATCTAAATGAAAATAGAGCAACAAAACAAGGTTTAATTGCACTACTGATTACTTAGCAACAAATTTGACAAGTTACAGCATTCTAAATCTTTTATTCTTTTTTTTTCAGATAATATTTTATAATATTAACTTTTTGACAAAATGAGCCAATTTGAAGTTCGTGCAAACGTTAAATTTCTAACAAAACTGGAATGGAAACCGACGGAAATCATTAAAGCTCTACTAAATGTTTATGGAGACTCGTCACCTTCTAGAGCTGTTGTTTATCGTTGGATCAGACGATTCAAGGATGGTAGGAGTGATCGTCAAGATGACCAAAGAGAAGGTAGGTCTTCAACATCAAAAAATACTCAAAACATCGAGCTTGTCAGGAATCTTGTTGAAGAAGATCGGAGAATAACAGTGAATGAGATTGCTAAGGAGCTTGACATTTCATTTGGGTCAACCTTTTCAATTCTGAAAGAAGATCTTGGCCTGAGTAAGCTTTCTGCTCGTTGGGTGCCTAAAGCGTTGCAGCAGAATCAGTTGAATCTGAGATCAGATCTTTCATAGGCCCTTCTGACTAGAATTGAAGCAAATGAGGCACACTTTTTTGAACGGGTCATAACCGGTGATGAAACACGGATTTACCTGTACGATACTGAAAGCAAAGTTCAGTCTAAACAATGGTTACCAAGAGGATCAGCAGGCCCTATCAAGTTCAAAGCAGAAAGGTCAGCTCAAAAAATAATGGCAACTGTTTTTTGGGATAAAGATGGAATCGTTTTATTAGATTTTCTTGAAGGACAGAAAACTATCACCGCAAGCTATTACGAAGGAGTTTTGAGAAAGCTGAAGACTTAATTGGCTAAGAAACGACGAGGAAAGCTCCATCGTCAAATTCTGTTCCATCATGACAACGCTCCAGCACACACGGCCAAGACTGTAAGAACAATTTTACGCGAGTTTCGCTGGGAAATCCTTTCACACCCTCCCTATAGTCCTGATTTAGCACCTAGTGATTTCTTCCTATCTCCAAAACTGAAGGAACATTGTAAAGGAATAAGATTTCAATCCATAAATGAAGCAAAGAAAGAGGTTGTGACCTGGTTCACTAGACAAATTCCAGAATTTTATGAAGAAGGAATTTATCGATGGCAACATCGCTTACAGAAGTGTATTGAGTAAGGCGGATCGTATGTAGAAAAATAAAGTTTTCAACTTCCATAAATAAAGTTTTTCTTCAATTTGTCTCAGAACTTTTTGATTTACCCTCGTATATCGTATATATATATATATATATATATATATATATATATATATATATATATATATATATATATATATATATATACTAGCATTTCAGCCCGGCGTTGCCCGAGTGTTTGGAGGTGTATGCTGAGCAAAAACAAAAAAAAAGAAAAGGGTTACTTTTTTAAACTTTGACCCCTATTATGACCCCTTAACATTTATTCTTTTGGGCTTAAATCAAGTTATTAAGTTAGATCCATGTTCAAGGAATCTATATCTAAAATTTCAAATATGTAGACACAAAATTGTCGGAGGAGTTTGGTAGAGTTCTCAAAGGTCAAATCGTTGAACTTTGACCCCTTAACAGCCAAATGTCTGGCCGAAAACCGATCACAAAGATTTTCCCAAATCTCAGTATCCTGCATATCAAATTTCGAGTCTGTAGACTAAAAATTGACAGAGTTATTGCGTAGGGAAATGTACATAGACAGATACGCACGTTCACTTACATATATCTATGAATCCGGTTTTCTTTTATGTGTATCGATATTCATATTAAAAACCCCCTTTTCTATTTATTTAAAAAGAAAATACAATTTTCTTATATCTTGGTTGTGGAATTGCATTCACTAGCAAACGATCTAGCTAATTTGCATATTCTTTTAAACATTCATTTTAATTAATTCCCTATTAATTGCTTCGGGTTCTTAATGGGATAATCATCTTTAGTTAACTATTACCTGTAATTATATTCATGCAGATATTCTACATGATTTATACTTGCATAATATTTGCGAAAAAAGTTTATAGTAAACACAAAATTGTTTCCATATATATTTATGTATGCGTATATACTTTTGTTAAACAAATCTATCTATCTATCTATCTATCTATCTATCTATCTATTATTTTTCTATATATCTATAAAAGTGAACGTGTCTGTGTGTGTGTGTTTGTGTACATTTCCCTACGCAATAACTCCGTCAATTTTTAGTCTATAGACTCAAAATTTGATATACAGGGTACTGAGATATGGGAAAATCGATGTGATTGGTTTTTGGCCAGAAACTTGACGATTAAGGGGTAAAAATTCAACGATTTGACCTTTGAGAACCCTACCAAACTCCTCCGACGATTTTTGGTCTACGCACTTGAAATTTTAGATATAGGTTCCTTGAACATGGATCTAACTTAATAACTTGATTTGAGCACAAAACAATAAATGTTAAGGGGTCATAATAGGGGTCAAAGTTAAAAAAAAATTGACCTCTGCGGTCTCTTCCAAATTACTCAGACAATTTCTGGTCTAAATATTTGAAATTTTACATAAAGAGTATTCAGAGATAGAACAAGCTTTTTCATCAGTTTGGGTCGAAAAATTTTAGTTACAATATACACATGCATGTATGTATGTCTGTTTGCATGTCTGCCTTAAACTTTCAATAGAGGCGTCGGGTTTTACCAAGATCAGTATCGTTTTAAAGTTCCACCTTTCATACGACTAATATCGAAAAATTGGCTAAAAGCATTAATACCTTCCCCTTCAACTAGGCACTTTTCTACAGGGGATGGTCACTTTTTTCGCCGATATTTTTGAAAGTTATCCTCTCCTTTAGATTGTCTAGCCTTAATTTAAAAAAAATGTCGCTTCCGGTTTGGCGGTGGTCGTAACAGCATAAACGTTAGGTTTTACCCCGTTCTTTTCCTCCTTTGCGGTACGGGTTCGAGCCTTCCTTCCTACTACCACTTTTTCTTTTTGCTCAACATACACACCCAAACACCCGGGCAAAGTTCTTGTAAGGAGTTGAGTTTTAACCTCCTCTTCACCCACGCTACACCCCCACTCACTGACCGAAAGAAGGAAAGAAGGAAAAAGAGACAACCGTGCTTCGCTCAATTTTTTCCCTGAGCAAACTGTCCACACAGCTGTAAATGTCGGCGTTTTTAATAAAAAGGAAAATTGCGTCTATTTTTTTTTTATTTAACGTTACTATATAATAGCATATATTGTAGTCAGGAGTTTATTTGATAATTAATCTTTATAGAAACAAGAATTTACGGCTAGAGTTTATCTTATTCGTTGCCTACAGAATTTGAGACTCAAATACGAAACAAACACCATCTATTTGAGTTAATTTCCTTCAGGGGACAGCAAGCAGAAAAAAGGGCAGCAAACCTAACACCGGTTCCAAACTGTGGCCCATGACACTCCTATTTCCCTAGAGAGTTTGAGTTGTTTAATTTGTTTTTCCCGTTGTTGTTGTTTTTTTTTTTTTTTTTTTTTTTTTAACTACAGACCACTAGTGAACCAAAAAATACCAAGAATCGTGCATCAACTCCATCATCGTATAGGCGATCAAGGCCAGACTATTAAACTTTGTTGGATGTTCCGAAATCAGAACAGCCTAGAACTACACTTACGTACCTGTGAGACTTCGGAATGTTCACTTGTGTCAAATGTGACAAATAAACATTCAGCATTACTTGATCAATGGCCGAAATTTTTAGCACTCACCATTATTTTATTAATTTACTTGATTTTTGGAATGTGAAAAATAAGCACTCAGCATAGCTTGAGCAATGTACGTGGTTTTCTGAATACTTTGTTTATTTACGTGATTTTTGAAATGTGTAAATAAGCATTCAACATTACTTGATAAATTGAGTTGATTTTGGAAATGTGACAAATAAGCACTCAGAAGTACTTCATCAATTTACCTGATTTTTTAAATATGACAAATAAGCGGTTCGCATTACTTGATTAACGTACGTTATATTTGGAATATGACAAATGATCACCCAGTATTAGTTGATTAATATACCTGCTTTCTGAATGTGAGAAATACGCGCTAAGCATAACTTAAGCGACATACGTGACTGTTGAAATATGCGAAATAAGCACTCAGCATTATTTGATCAATCACGTGATTTTGGGAATGTGACAAATAAGCACTCAACATTATTTGATCAATGTTTGTAATTTTAGGAATGTGACAAGCATATACTCAGCATTACTATATCAATTTACGTGTATTTTTTGGAATGTGACAAATAAGCACTCAAGGTTACGTGATTTTAAAAATGTGAGAAATAAGCAGTCATCATTACTTGATCAATGAACGTGATTTTTGGAATTTGACAAATACGAATTCAGCATTACTTAATCTATCACGTGATTTTGGAATTGTGGCAAATAAATATCCAGCATTATTTGATCAGTGTTCGCGATTTTCAGAATGTGACCAACAAGCACTCAGCGTTACTTGATCAATTTACGTCTTTTGGAGATAGTGACAAATAAGCACTAAGAATCATTTCATAAATTGATCTGATTTTTGGAACGTGACAAATAAGCAGTTAGGATGACTTGATCAATGTAAAATAAATAGGAATGTGACAGATAAATAGCTTGCATTACTTGATTAATGTACGTAATTTTTGGTATGTGATAAATGAACACTCAACATTAATTGATTTATTTACGTGATTCTTGAGAACTAAGAACAGTATTATTTGATCAATCACGTGATTTTGGGAATGCGAAAAATAAGCATTCAGTATTACTTGATCAATGTATATAGTT
Organism: Euprymna scolopes; assembly: GCF_053919585.1. Classification (NCBI taxonomy): domain Eukaryota; kingdom Metazoa; phylum Mollusca; class Cephalopoda; order Sepiida; family Sepiolidae; genus Euprymna; species Euprymna scolopes. Next base: position 54,525,624 of record NC_136493.1, on the reverse strand, counting down.
TTGGAATGCGTCAAATTAGCACTCAGAATAAATGAGAAATTTGCGCGATTTTAAAATTGTGAGAAATAAGTACTTAGTATTACTTGATCGATGTACGTGATTTTAGGAATGTGAGAAATAAGCACTCAGTATTATTTGATCAATGCACGTTATTTTTTGGCACGTGACAAATAAACAATCAACATTAAATGATCAATGTACGTGATTTTTACAATTTTACAAACAAGCACTCAGCATTTACGTGATATTGATAACGACACAAATAAACAATTAGTATTTCTTGATAAATTTACGTGATTTTGGGAATGTGACATATAAGTATCACGCATTACTTGATAAGTAAAAGTTATTTTTGGAATGTGACAAATAAGAAATCAGCATAACTTAATCAATGTACGTGGTTTTTGGAATGTGACAGTTAGGCACTCAGTATTACTTGCTCAGTTTACGTAATTTTCGGAATGTGTGAAATAAGCATTCACCATTATTTGATCGATTTATATAATTTTTGGAATGTAATAAATAACCACCTCATCAATTTTCATGATTTTTGGAATCAGCAGATTTTTTTTTCAGATTTATACATTTAAAAAGTAATTGATTATTGTATGTGATTTTTGGAATATAACATCTTTTCTCCGCGTGGTGTTCATAAAAACTAATTGATCATCGTATATGATTTTTGGATTATGACATCTACGCTCAGTGTCGTACATCATAAAGGGGTTTTATGCATTTTTTAATTAGAAGATAAAGCCCGGAAGGAAACTACACTATATAATACAGTTACTTGGCCTTTTGGCTAAGATCAAAGTGTAATATCTGTTCTCAGCATTCGAATGACTTTTTCTCTACCTAGAAAAGTTTTGGCAATTAGTGCAATGAAAACATTATGAACGAAAATTACATATTTACTAATACTAAACAAAAAAGTGGGGAAAATACTTGAGAAAATTGCCGTGTGACAGCAAAACAGACACTAATTTCTCACACTTCACCCTCACCTAAGAAAAGATGGTTTGGTAATCCCCTACAAACCACTTTTAATAGCAACATAATCGTGCTTATTCTCTCCCCTACCACATCAACACTATGGTTTTAAGACAAATGATCTGGCTTCCGGGAAATGACTTATACATTGTTTTATTATAAAGTGTTTGTTTTTCATATTGGTACTATACTGTAGACACACTTATTATTACTACACAACAAATAAATATTCCAAAGTACAGTTAGTGATTAGGCAACATTTGCTTAACTATAGACTAATCAAGAAATTGGATTGAGTAACGGATGCTTAATTTTAACTAATACATAAACAAAAATGGAGATAATGCATGGGATGAACCTATTTGGCTTTTTGGCTAAGATTAAAGTGTAGTATCTGTTCTCAGCATTTCAATGAACTCATCTCCCCATCCAAAATGTTTTGATATTCTGTCATGAATGCAGTAAGGATGGCTTGAGTTAAAGTTTAAAAAGCAAAAGTCAAATATCATGCTTCAATTGAGCTTCAAACAGAAACATTCATTTCGGACGCTCCCCTGCCATATTAAAGAATCTACTGTTGATTTTATATGTCGGGTCTTTCGGCTTGTGTCGTAATAACATTTGTCAAATGCACATGTGATGTTAGGCTCTTTAAGGTGTTAACTTTGGTCAAAATTGTCTGTTTCTTCTTGCATTGGATTATTTCGATTATCGATATTTTGCGAAGACATTCTGATACAAAACCTATCTAAGATCACAACCAGGCACATAAAGTACCTTCGTGTGAAACTTCACAAAAATTGGGCCAGCCGTTTTTGAATCCATAGGGAAAGAACTCACACACACAGGGACATACACAAAAAGTTCCTTTTATATAATAGTAGAGATAAATGTTTAAAATGAAGTTCCTAAACCTGAAGCGTTATTCTTACTTAATTGATTTCAAATAACTATGGATAATATTTAATGTAAAGCTAAAATATTTGAAATTTCAAATAAAAGATCGTTTCCATATTGTGCTCAACCCTAAAACCCTTTTAAAATGTCCCAAAGAAACTTGTGGAATATTTACCAAATGATGGCTCCTATCTAATTGTTGAAATTTCGCAAAATTGGATGTGGATTTTCATAAACGGCTTCCAGCAACTATTTCTTGTTTTTGAATAAAACTAAATTAGAATAAATACAACGCACATTGTCCACGCTTACGCTATCAACGATTGTCTAAAATTCATGATAATCGGTTTAATAATTTATGAATGAATCCTATAATAGATATATCTAAACATATACACATATTGTAAATTATAAACACACACACACACACGCACACACACACATATATTCAATTTAAAAAAAATGTATCTTCAGGCATTTGACAATGTTAATTATTATGATTTCACCTTACTTAGCATAAGCCAAATAACCTAGAGATTGTAAGCGCCGACTGTCGTCTAGACGGTTAAGTTCCGATCCTAGCCTGAGGCAGTGGCTTGTATAATACAGCGAAACAGTTCTTTGCAGATGATTATATATATTCAGATTATGAGGTCATAACTTAAAACAATAGTAAGGTATACTTGGGATCGACAAATTGCCAATTCAAAAATAGATTCCGCAACTACCTAACATCCTTCAAGTTACGGATAGGTAATGAGACATACGCCAATAAAATGAGAATAACAATAACAACGATAACTGTAGTAATAACAGAATGGATAATCGAACCAAGAAAAGTAAGCAGATAAACAGCAAAGCAAGTCGGTTTCTATTTAAGTCGGTTTCTATTTAACCCATAGTTGAAACCCTAACAGGTACTACCACTCCTGGTCAGAGTGGACCTGGGAGCAACAGCAATTAAAGGGTGACTCCACACTCCTCAAAGCTCGCAAGCTGGGGCCTTAAATGTAACCGTGATAATATATACGATGCCACTGTTAAACGTTACTTATAAATGCATGTACACTTATATACTCTTGTTCTCAGCCCTGAACCGCCAGTTTATGCTATACTTTTGTAAATATAAATAAAATAAAATAACATAATAGAAAACGTTGCCTTTGCTCTTTATGAAGGTCCGCTACGAAAGCAGACCACACGATAATATTATAAGGCGCCCAATTACAAAATTAATTCCGTCACTGGACCTTTCATCAAACTTATTTCTTGTAAAAGGTAAATGTTATATTGCGCCTTTGGACAGACAGGCAGATAGAAAGAATACAAATATAGCATAGATTAATCGGCTTAGATGAATGCTTCAACTTGTTAGTAATATTTTAAGTTCTCAGACGTTCTTCTCCAGAAAAATCGGCCAAACTACGTAGGCATCAGCCAAGTCTGGTAATACATCAAAATAAAAAAAAAATAGAATACAAAAGCATGAAGATTCAAACTAATGCACTTGTCAGACGATGACATTCATTTCGATCAGATGTTATGAATAAATATTAATCTCTAAAATCTCTAGATAAAATCTATATTAATATTCGTACTCTCTTCTTAACAGTCTCTCTCATACGTTTAACGTTTAGTCTTATCTGGACGCTTAAAATTATGCATAAATTATTGTCCATTTCAAGTAGACATATAGCTTCAGAAAAAAAAAAGAAACAAAAAAAAAATACCAACAACAAAAAAGAAAAAAAAAAGAACGCACGCATCGAAATATTTATTTTCATAGAATATATGAAAACAATGAACATTTCGAACGTGGCCGAATTTGGTCAGACCGGAAGCATAACGCAGCATCTTCGTCTGCAGTTTCATGGAGTCATGGAGAGAAAAATGCTATGTTGGACTTCCGGTTTGACCTGACTGTCGATATTAGCTACTGTTACGATGCTATGGCAATCTCAGATAAAATTAAGAAAAATTGTCTGCGCTTGTACAGACATATAATACGTGAAGACAGAACTGCTCTCGTGTAAATGGGATACTAGCTTTATTATAAATCATAAGTTATCTCCCCTTGGTTGAGACATTATCGACAAGACGGAAACAGAGGATAACAATTAAGGCACTAACATAAGAAGCCCCAGAGATAGATCCATGTTGAAGGCAGAGAATGTTTTCTTCACGAAAGGGCGGTCCTGGACCAATATGCAAATAAATACACTGTATACATTTTCAGATTTGATAAACAGTTGCCTTTTTTTCAATTACCTTGTCACCCATCACTAAACCCATTCTTTTTTTTTTTTTTACAGTTTTCACTATCCCGTTAATGTGTATAAGCATTTACTATATTATATTATTTTTATTTTTTGGAATCGTTTGAAATGAGGCTTCATAATTTGTGCATTCATTTTTTTTGCGGAATGTTTTCATCATCTTTATATTGTTGTTCTTTCACCACGTTTCGGTCAACTCATCCTCTGGCCTTCTTCATGTAGGTAACCGCGATGGAATTACGACTGCTGAGTCTTGTAACTGTTTTTACTATAAACACTGCCTTTTATAGTTTTTGTCTCAATAATATCTATTGTCTCAATATAATACCATTCAGTACTGACCCGAGAATGGAAGATAAGAACAAAAAATTGGATTTATAAGACCATAAAAGTCCAATCTTGATCACCCTTCGTGGCTTGTGGCTTAGTGGATAGAGGCGTTGAGTCTCTCTGGTTCCATGTTAGTATTGCCTGAAGATAACGATTTCAATCCTATTTAAAACAGGCCAGAGAATTTATTGTCGAAAATGTGACGAGAGAACAACTATGGAAGGCAGTAATTACTGAGGACACAATTATAAGACTAAGCATTTCTATCCCGTCGTGGTTAACCACCTGAAGAAAGCCAGAGGATGAGTTTGCCGAAACGTGGTGAAACATCAACAACTATGAAGGTGAGGATAACAGTCCGCAAAAAAAAAACTATCTTGTTTGTTTGTCTGTTAGTTTAAAATTACCAATCAGGTAATCGTAACTATCCTCAGAGCAAAAGATCGAGAGAACGGTCGAAAGAAAATTGGTTGGGTTATCTACATAAAGCTCACAGAATAGTTGGGCTTTATTTTGATTAAATCCAGAACAAACCGCCGAAATCTAAAATTAATTATTATAGTATCGTTAAGGCATTAGATTATTAATAGAATTATCTTTTTTTAAATATAAAATTACAATTAATTTTATGTAAGAAGTATTGTTTTAATCTCAAAACAATCATTGAATATAACCAGCTTCCGAAAATTTAAATCTATTAATAGATGTGAAAAGATTTCATAAGAAATTTAAAGCCAGAAATCATTTTTTATTCGACAGTTTAAATACTTCAAAATTCCTCTTAAATTTTGAACAATTCGGAAGTAAGTCATTATCGTTACAGCTATAAAAAAATAAATATATTGGATTAATTACAGAATGAAATTATGTTTACATAATATTTATATTTTTAAAAGATCGCTTTTATTTCAATAAATAATGACTTAATAGTAAATAAATATATAAATAATAATAATTTGGAAATCATGTAGCGACGTAAATCTTACACACACACACACACACACATATATATGCAGATAATCATATAATGATTAGATCACTCTGACAGACGTTAAAACATTTAAAAATAAATGTTTAAATTTCAACAGTATTTATCGCGATTAAGGGTGGCCGAATGGATTGGGTTATTGCTAATGGAGTAAGAGATAGCTTCTATTTCTGGGTTCGGATCTATCGACCGGTGTTAATTGTGACACCCTGCACTGATGATTCCCGAAAGGATGAAACACTAGTGTCTGTGAGTATTTAATAATTATTATAGTAAATAATATTTATATATATATATATATATATATATATATATATATATATATATATATAAACACAAGATGTGATCACATTATTTTACAAAGATTTACAGGGATTTCGTTGTCTACGGGTCAGATAGTTTAAATGTTCGCTGAAATGACATATTTGTAGAGGGTTAACACGTTATCATCATTATTTAACATTCTCTTCGGAGGTATGCTTGAGCAATTCTTATTTTACCTACTCAGCTGAAAAGATACTTACAGTGTGTCCAAAAACAATGCACGGCTTAACATTATGTACACAATGGAACTACTTACGCGAAATCCCACGAAAGCAAGACGAAAAGTTTGATTGTCAGGAAATCATAGTACGTGCTGGCGATAAAGAAAGGCTGCACGCTAAGATATTGGTGAACAGAAAACTTATAAATTCATTGGCAACAGTAACCACGAACATTAACCATAAAAATAAAGGAAAAAAGCAAAATTAGTTGTTAAAAAGTTACAAAAAGAAAAAGGGGAGAAAAAGAAATAAAGTAAAAAGTCCAGAAAATAAAAGAATAACAAGAAAAGAGAGAAAACAGCAAATAAAGTAGTCCAAGAAATATAAGAAAGAAATAATGAGTGAAAGAAGCAAAGACAGTATCCTAAAAATATAAGAAGAAAAGAAGAAAAATAAAGAAGCGAAAAAGTATCCAAAGAAATATTAGGAAAAAAAAGGAGAGTTAGATGCAAAAAAAGTAGACCAGAAAATATAAGAAAGTAAAAAGGAGTGAAAGAAGCAAAAAAAGTAGCCAAAGAATTTCAAGGCAGAAAGAAAAACAGAAGGACCAAAAAAAAAAAAAAATAGCCCAAGAAATATGAAAAAGAAAGAAAAAAAAGAAGAGAATCAAACAGAAAATGTAATCCAAGAAATAGAAGACAGAAAGAAAATACAAAAAGTAGATACAGTAGGACAAAAATATATGACGGAAAGAAGGAAAGAAAGATATTACGGAAGTAGACTTCGAAATATAAGAAAAAAGGAGAAAGAGAAGTAAAAAAACAAACAAATTATAAATAATAAAAAAGAGAAAACAAAGAAAGTAGCCAAAGAAATATAATAAATAAAGTAGAGAAATTAACAAAAAATAAAGCTGAAAAATTATTATAAATAAAGAAGAAGAGAAAGAAGCAAAAAAGAAGACCATGAAATAAAAGAGATAAAGAAAGAGAGAGAGAAAGAGAGAGAGAGAGAGAGAGAGAGAGAAAAGCAAAGAAAGAAATAACTATGAAAAGAAGCAAAGAAATGAGCCCAGGAAATATATAAAAGAACAAAGAAGAGAAATGGACAAAGATTGTGGCCTAAGAAATATAAGATAGAAAGAACGTGAGAAAGAAGCAAAGAGTTAAAATATAAGAAAGAAATAAGCAAAGAAATAAGCAAAGAAATATGAAAAAAAAACAAAGGATTAGAAGATAGAAAGAAAGTTGCCCTAGAAATATATGAAAGGAAAAATGAGAAAAATAGCTCAACAAATGTAAGAAACAAAACAGACAAATAAGAACATAAAACCAAGAATATACGAAAGAAGGAGGGCAAGCAGCAAAGAAAGAAAATTAGAAATAAGCAAAGAATGTAGCCCAAGAAATTTAATAAAGAAAAGAGAAGAGAAATAAGCAGAAAAAGTAGCACAAGAAATAAAAAGAAAAACAAAAAAACGAGAATTAAGCAAGGGAAGAAGTCCAAAAGAATATAAAAAAGAAAGGAGAGACCGATAAAAAAAAGTAGCCTAAGGACTATAAGAATTAAGCAGAAAATGTAACACAATAAATATAAGAAAGAAAGAAGAAAATTAAGCAAAGAAAGTAACCCAAAGAAAATAAAAACGAAACGAAATAACGATGCAAAGAAAGCAGCCCACAAAATATAAGAAAGATGCAAAGAAAGCAGCTTAAGAAATAAAAGAAAGAAAGAAAGAAGAAATATAAGCAAAAAAGCAGGCCAAGAAATATAAGAAAGATGGACGGAAAAAAGCTAAGAAAGTAGGCCAAGAAATATAAGAAAAAAAAATGAAGTATAAAAAGAGGATATATATAAGAAAGAAAGTAGGAGAGAAAGATGCAAATAATGTAGCTCAAAAATATAAAAAAAGAAAGAAGAAAGAGATAAGAAGAGATAGTAGCCCAAGAAATATAAGAAAGAAATAAGAAGGAAAAGAAACAAAGAAAAGAGCCCATAAATATAAGAAAGAAAGAAGAATACTATTTAACAAAACAATGTAGCCTAAGAAATATCAGAAACAAAAAAAGTAAGCAAAGAAAATAGACTAAAAAAATGTAAAAAAGAAAAAAAAAGGGAAAGAAACAAAGATAGTATTCCGATAAATACAAGAAAGAAATGAGAAAAAGATGCAAAGAAAGAAGCTCTAGACATATAAGAAGCGAAGATAGTAGACAAAGAAATTAAGAAAGAAATGAGAAAAAGATGCAAAGAAAGAAGCTCTAGAAATATAAGAAGCGAAGATAGTAGACAAAGAAATTAAGAAAGAAATGAGAAAAAGATGCAAAGAAAGAAGCTCTAGAAATATAAGAAGCGAAGATAGTAGACAAAGAAATTAAGAAAGAAATGAGAAAAAGATGCAAAGAAAGAAGCTCTAGAAATATAAGAAGCAAAGGTAGAAGACAAAGGAATAAAGAAAGAAATGAGAAAAAGATGCAAAGAAAGAAGCTCTAGAAATATAAGAAGCAAAGGTAGAAGACAAAGAAATAAAGAAAGAAATGAGAAAAAGATGCAAAGAAAGAAGCTCTAGAAATATAAGAAGCGAAGATAGTAGACAAAGAAATTAAGAAAGAAATGAGAAAAAGATGCAAAGAAAGAAGCTCTAGAAATATAAGAAGCAAAGGTAGAAGACAAAGAAATTAAGAAAGAAATGAGAAAAAGATGCAAAGAAAGAAGCTCTAGAAATATAAGAAGCGAAGATAGTAGACAAAGAAATAAAGAAAGAAATGAGAAAAAGATGCAAAGAAAGAAGCTCTAGAAATATAAGAAGCGAAGATAGTAGACAAAGAAATTAAGAAAGAAATGAGAAAAAGGTGCAAAGAAAGAAGCTCTAGACATATAAGAAGCAAAGGTAGAAGACAAAGAAATAAAGAAAGAAATGAGAAAAAGATGCAAAGAAAGAAGCTCTAGAAATATAAGAAGCGAAGATAGTAGACAAACAAATAAAGAAAGAAATGAGAAAAAGATGCAAAGAAAGAAGATCTAGAAATATAAGAAGCGAAGATAGTAGACAAAGAAATTAAGAAAGAAATGAGAAAAAGATGCAAAGAAAGAAGCTCTAGAAATATAAGAAGCGAAGATAGTAGACAAAGAAATAAAGAAAGAAATGAGAAAAAGATGCAAAGAAAGAAGCTCTAGAAATATAAGAAGCGAAGATAGTAGACAAAGAAATAAAGAAAGAAATGAGAAAAAGATGCAAAGAAAGAAGCTCTAGAAATATAAGAAACAAAGGTAGAAGACAAAGAAATAAAGAAAGAAATGAGAAAAAGATGCAAAGAAAGAAGCTCTAGAAATATAAGAAGCAAAGATAGTAGACAAAGAAATAAAGAAAGAAATGAGAAAAAGATGCAAAGAAAGAAGCTCTAGAAATATAAGAAGCAAAGGTAGAAGACAAAGAAATTAAGAATGAAATGAGAAAAAGATGTAAAGAAAGAAGCTCTAGAAATATAAGAAGCAAAGATAGTAGACAAAGAAATAAAGAAAGAAATGAGAAAAAGATGCAAAGAAAGAAGCCCTAGAAATATAAGAAGCGAAGATAGTAGACAAAGAAATTAAGAAAGAAATGAGAAAAAGGTGCAAAGAAAGAAGCTCTAGACATATAAGAAGCAAAGGTAGAAGACAAAGAAATAAAGAAAGAAATGAGAAAAAGATGCAAAGAAAGAAGCTCTAGAAATATAAGAAGCGAAGATAGTAGACAAACAAATAAAGAAAGAAATGAGAAAAAGATGCAAAGAAAGAAGATCTAGAAATATAAGAAGCGAAGATAGTAGACAAAGAAATTAAGAAAGAAATGAGAAAAAGATGCAAAGAAAGAAGCTCTAGAAATATTAGAAGCAAAGATAGTAGACAAAGAAATAAAGAAAGAAATTAGAAAAAGATGCAAAGAAAGAAGCTCTAGAAATATAAGAAGCAAAGGTAGAAGACAAAGAAATTAAGAAAGAAATGAGAAAAAGATGTAAAGAAAGAAGCTCTAGAAATAGAAGAAGCAAAGATAGTAGACAAAGAAATAAAGAAAGAAATGAGAAAAAGATGCAAAGAAAGAAGCTCTAGAAATATAAGAAGCGAAGATAGTAGACAAAGAAATTAAGAAAGAAATGAGAAAAAGATGCAAAGAAAGAAGCTCTAGAAATACAAGAAGCAAAGGTAGAAGACAAAGAAATAAAGAAAGAAATGAGAAAAAGATGCAAAGAAAGAAGCTCTAGAAATATAAGAAGCGAAGATAGTAGACAAAGAAATTAAGAAAGAAATGAGAAAAAGATGCAAAGAAAGAAGCTCTAGAAATATAAGAAGCAAAGATAGTAGACAAAGAAATTAAGAAAGAAATGAGAAAAAGATGCAAAGAAAGAAGCTCTAGAAATATAAGAAGCGAAGACAGTAGAAAAAGAAATAAAGAAAGAAATGAGAAAAAGATGCAAAGAAAGAAGCTCTAGAAATATAAGAAGCAAAGGTAGAAGACAAAGAAATAAAGAAAGAAATGAGAAAAAGATGCAAAGAAAGAAGCTCTAGAAATATAAGAAGCAAAGATAGTAGACAAACAAATAAAGAAAGAAATGAGAAAAAGATGCAAAGAAAGAAGCTCTAGAAATATAAGAAGCAAAGATAGTAGAAAAAGAAATAAAGAAAAAAAAGAGAAAAAGATGCAAAGAAAGAAGCTCTAGAAATATAAGAAGCGAAGATAGTAGACAAAGAAATTAAGAAAGAAATGAGAAAAAGATGCAAAGAAAGAAGCTCTAGAAATATAAGAAGCAAAGGTAGAAGACAAAGAAATAAAGAAAGAAATGAGAAAAAGATGCAAAGAAAGAAGCTCTAGAAATATAAGAAGCGAAGATAGTAGACAAAGAAATAAGGAAAGAAATGAGAAAAAGATGCAAAGAAAGAAGCTCTAGAAGTATAAGAAGCAAAGATAGTCGACAAAGAAATAAAGAAAGAAATGAGAAAAAGATGCAAAGAAAGAAGCTCTAGAAATATAAGAAGCGAAGATAGTAGACAAACAAATAAAGAAAGAAATGAGAAAAAGATGCAAAGAAAGAAGCTCTAGAAATATAAGAAGCAAAGGTAGAAGACAAAGAAATAAAGAAAGAAATGAGAAAAAGATGCAAAGAAAGAAGCTCTAGAAATATAAGAAGCGAAGATAGTAGACAAAGAAATTAAGAAAGAAATGAGAAAAAGATGCAAAGAAAGAAGCTCTAGAAATATAAGAAGCAAAGGTAGAAGACAAAGAAATAAAGAAAGAAATGAGAAAAAGATGCAAAGAAAGAAGCTCTAGAAATATAAGAAGCGAAGATAGTAGACAAAGAAATTAAGAAAGAAATGAGAAAAAGATGCAAAGAAAGAAGCTCTAGAAATATAAGAAGCAAAGATAGTAGACAAAGAAATAAAGAAAGAAATGAGAAAAAGATGCAAAGAAAGAAGCTCTAGAAATATAAGAAGCGAAGATAGTAGACAAAGAAATAAAGAAAGAAATGATAAAAAGATGCAAAGAAAGAAGCTCTAGAAATATAAGAAGCAAAGGTAGAAGACAAAGAAATTAAGAAAGAAATGAGAAAAAGGTGCAAAGAAAGAAGCTCTAGAAATATAAGAAGCAAAGGTAGAAGACAAAGAAATAAAGAAAGAAATGAGAAAAAGATGCAAAGAAAGAAGCTCTAGAAATATAAGAAGCGAAGATAGTAGACAAAGAAATTAAGAAAGAAATGAGAAAAAGATGCAAAGAAAGAAGCTCTAGAAATATAAGAAGCAAAGATAGTAGACAAAGAAATTAAGAAAGAAATGAGAAAAAGATGCAAAGAAAGAAGCTCTAGAAATATAAGAAGCGAAGATAGTAGACAAAGAAATAAAGAAAGAAATGAGAAAAAGATGCAAAGAAAGAAGCTCTAGAAATATAAGAAGCAAAGGTAGAAGACAAAGAAATAAAGAAAGAAATGAGAAAAAGATGCAAAGAAAGAAGCTCTAGAAATATAAGAAGCGAAGATAGTAGACAAACAAAAAAAGAAAGAAATGAGAAACAGATGCAAAGAAAGAAGCTCTAGAAATATAAGAAGCAAAGATAGTAGACAAAGAAATAAAGAAAGAAATGAGAAAAAGATGCAAAGAAAGAAGCTCTAGAAATATAAGAAGCGAAGATAGTAGACAAAGAAATTAAGAAAGAAATGAGAAAAAGATGCAAAGAAAGAAGCTCTAGAAATATAAGAAGCAAAGGTAGAAGACAAAGAAATAAAGAAAGAAATGAGAAAAAGATGCAAAGAAAGAAGCTCTAGAAATATAAGAAGCGCAGATAGTAGACAAAGAAATAAAGAAAGAAATGAGAAAAATATGCAAAGAAAGAAGCTCTAGAAATATAAGAAGCAAAGGTAGAAGACAAAGAAATTAAGAAAGAAATGAGAAAAAGGTGCAAAGAAAGAAGCTCTAGAAATATAAGAAGCAAAGGTAGAAGACAAAGAAATAAAGAAAGAAATGAGAAAAAGATGCAAAGAAAGAAGCTCTAGAAATATAAGAAGCGAAGATAGTAGACAAAGAAATTAAGAAAGAAATGAGAAAAAGATGCAAAGAAAGAAGCTCTAGAAATATAAGAAGCAAAGATAGTAGACAAAGAAATTAAGAAAGAAATGAGAAAAAGATGCAAAGAAAGAAGCTCTAGAAATATAAGAAGCGAAGATAGTAGACAAAGAAATAAAGAAAGAAATGAGAAAAAGATGCAAAGAAAGAAGCTCTAGAAATATAAGAAGCAAAGGTAGAAGACAAAGAAATAAAGAAAGAAATGAGAAAAAGATGCAAAGAAAGAAGCTCTAGAAATATAAGAAGCGAAGATAGTAGACAAAGAAATAAAGAAAGAAATGAGAAAAAAATGCAGAGAAAGAAGCTCTAGAAATATAAGAAGCAAAGGTAGAAGACAAAGAAATTAAGAAAGAAATGAGAAAAAGGTGCAAAGAAAGAAGCTCTAGAAATATAAGAAGCAAAGGTAGAAGACAAAGAAATTAAGAAAGAAATGAGAAAAAGATGCAAAGAAAGAAGCTCTAGAAATATAAGAAGCAAAGGTAGAAGACAAAGAAATTAAGAAAGAAATGAGAAAAAGATGTAAAGAAACAAGCTCTAGAAATATAAGAAGCAAAGATCGTAGACAAAGAAATTAAGAAAGAAATGAGAAAAAGATGCAAAGAAAGAAGCTCTAGAAATATAAGAAGCGAAGATAGTAGACAAAGAAATAAAGAAAGAAATGAGAAAAAGATGCAAAGAAAGAAGATCTAGAAATATAAGAAGCAAAGGTAGAAGACAAAGAAATTAAGAAAGAAATGAGAAAAAGGTGCAAGGAAAGAAGCTCTAGAAATATAAGAAGCAAAGGTAGAAGACAAAGAAATTAAGAAAGAAATGAGAAAAAGATGCAAAGAAAGAAGCTCTAGAAATATAAGAAGCAAAGGTAGAAGACAAAGACATTAAGAAAGAAATGAGAAAAAGATGCAAAGAAAGAAGCTCTAGAAATATAAGAAGCAAAGGTAGAAGACAAAGAAATAAAGAAAAAAATGAGAAAAAGGTGCAAAGAAAGAAGCTCTAGAAATATAAGAAGCAAAGATAGTAGACAAAGAAATAAAGAAAGAAATGAGAAAAAGATGCAAAGAAAGAAGCTCTAGAAATATAAGAAGCAAAGGTAGAAGACAAAGAAATTAAGAAAGAAATGAGAAAAAGATGTAAAGAAAGAAGCTCTAGAAATATAAGAAGCGAAGATAGTAGACAAACAAATAAAGAAAGAAATGAGAAAAAGATGCAAAGAAAGAAGCTCTAGAAATATAAGAAGCGAAGATAGTAGACAAACAAATAAAGAAAGAAATGAGAAAAAGATGCAAAGAAAGAAGCTCTAGAAATATAAGAAGCAAAGATAGTAGACAAAGAAATAAAGAAAGAAATGAGAAAAAGATGCAAAGAAAGAAGCTGTAGAAATATAAGAAGCGAAGATAGTAGACAAACAAATAAAGAAAGAAATGAGAAAAAGATGCAAAGAAAGAAGCTCTAGAAATATAAGAAGCAAAGGTAGAAGACAAAGAAATAAAGAAAGAAATGAGAAAAAGATGCAAAGAAAGAAGATCAAGAAATATAAGAAGCGAAGATAGTAGACAAAGAAATTAAGAAAGAAATGAGAAAAAGATGCAAAGAAAGAAGCTCTAGAAATATAAGAAGCGAAGATAGTAGACAAAGAAATAAAGAAAGAAATTAGAAAAAGATGCAAAGAAAGAAGCTCTAGAAATATAAGAAGCAAAGATAGTAGACAAAGAAATAAATAAAGAAATGAGAAAAAGATGCAAAGAAAGAAGCTCTAGAAATATAAGAAGCGAAGATAGTAGACAAAGAAATAAAGAAAGAAATGAGAAAAAAATGCAGAGAAAGAAGCTCTAGAAATATAAGAAGCAAAGGTAGAAGACAAAGAAATAAAGAAAGAAATGAGAAAAAGGTGCAAAGAAAGAAGCTCTAGAAATATAAGAAGCAAAGGTAGAAGACAAAGAAATTAAGAAAGAAATGAGAAAAAGATGCAAAGAAAGAAGCTCTAGAAATATAAGAAGCAAAGGTAGAAGACAAAGAAATTAAGAAAGAAATGAGAAAAAGATGTAAAGAAACAAGCTCTAGAAATATAAGAAGCAAAGATCGTAGACAAAGAAATTAAGAAAGAAATGAGAAAAAGATGCAAAGAAAGAAGCTCTAGAAATATAAGAAGCGAAGATAGTAGACAAAGAAATAAAGAAAGAAATGAGAAAAAGATGCAAAGAAAGAAGATCTAGAAATATAAGAAGCAAAGGTAGAAGACAAAGAAATTAAGAAAGAAATGAGAAAAAGGTGCAAGGAAAGAAGCTCTAGAAATATAAGAAGCAAAGGTAGAAGACAAAGACATTAAGAAAGAAATGAGAAAAAGATGCAAAGAAAGAAGCTCTAGAAATATAAGAAGCAAAGGTAGAAGACAAAGAAATAAAGAAAGAAATGAGAAAAAGGTGCAAAGAAAGAAGCTCTAGAAATATAAGAAGCAAAGATAGTAGACAAAAAAATAAAGAAAGAAATGAGAAAAAGATGCAAAGAAAGAAGCTCTAGAAATATAAGAAGCAAAGGTAGAAGACAAAGAAATTAAGAAAGAAATGAGAAAAAGATGTAAAGAAAGAAGCTCTAGAAATATAAGAAGCGAAGATAGTAGACAAACAAATAAAGAAAGAAATGAGAAAAAGATGCAAAGAAAGAAGCTCTAGAAATATAAGAAGCGAAGATAGTAGACAAACAAATAAAGAAAGAAATGAGAAAAAGATGCAAAGAAAGAAGCTCTAGAAATATAAGAAGCAAAGATAGTAGACAAAGAAATAAAGAAAGAAATGAGAAAAAGATGCAAAGAAAGAAGCTGTAGAAATATAAGAAGCGAAGATAGTAGACAAACAAATAAAGAAAGAAATGAGAAAAAGATGCAAAGAAAGAAGCTCTAGAAATATAAGAAGCAAAGGTAGAAGACAAAGAAATAAAGAAAGAAATGAGAAAAAGATGCAAAGAAAGAAGATCTAGAAATATAAGAAGCGAAGATAGTAGACAAAGAAATTAAGAAAGAAATGAGAAAAAGATGCAAAGAAAGAAGCTCTAGAAATATAAGAAGCGAAGATAGTAGACAAAGAAATAAAGAAAGAAATTAGAAAAAGATGCAAAGAAAGAAGCTCTAGAAATATAAGAAGCAAAGGTAGAAGACAAAGAAATAAGGAAAGAAATGAGAAAAAGATGTAAAGAAAGAAGCTCTAGAAATATAAGAAGCAAAGATAGTAGACAAAGAAATAAAGAAAGAAATGAGAAAAAGATGCAAAGAAAGAAGCTCTAGAAATATAAGAAGCGAAGATAGTAGACAAAGAAATTAAGAAAGAAATGAGAAAAAGATGCAAAGAAAGAAGCTCTAGAAATACAAGAAGCAAAGGTAGAAGACAAAGAAATAAAGAAAGAAATGAGAAAAAGATGCAAAGAAAGAAGCTCTAGAAATATAAGAAGCGAAGATAGTAGACAAAGAAATTAAGAAAGAAATGAGAAAAAGATGCAAAGAAAGAAGCTCTAGAAATATAAGAAGCAAAGGAAGAAGACAAAGAAATAAAGAAAGAAATGAGAAAAAGATGCAAAGAAAGAAGCTCTAGAAATATAAGAAGCAAAGATAGTAGACAAAGAAATAAAGAAAGAAATGAGAAAAAGATGCAAAGAAAGAAGCTCTAGAAATATAAGAAGCAAAGATAGTAGACAAAGAAATAAAGAAAAAAAAGAGAAAAAGATGCAAAGAAAGAAGCTCTAGAAATATAAGAAGCAAAGGTAGAAGACAAAGAAATTAAGAAAGAAAAAAGAAAAAGATGCAAAGAAAGAAGCTCTAGAAATATAAGAAGCAAAGGTAGAAGACAAAGAAATTAAGAAAGAAATGAGAAAAAGATGCAAAGAAAGAAGCTCTAGAAATATAAGAAGCAAAGGTAGAAGACAAAGAAATTAAGAAAGAAATGAGAAAAAGATGCAAAGAAAGAAGCTCTAGAAATATAAGAAGCGAAGACAGTAGACAAAGAAATAAAGAAAGAAATGAGAAAAAGATGCAAAGAAAGAAGCTCTAGAAATATAAGAAGCAAAGGTAGAAGACAAAGAAATAAAGAAAGAAATGAGAAAAAGATGCAAAGAAAGAAGCTCTAGAAATATTAGAAGCAAAGATAGTAGACAAACAAATAAAGAAAGAAATGAGAAAAAGATGCAAAGAAAGAAGCTCTAGAAATATAAGAAGCAAAGATAGTAGAAAAAGAAATAAAGAAAAAAAGAGAAAAAGATGCAAAGAAAGAAGCTCTAGAAATATAAGAAGCGAAGATAGTAGACAAAGAAATTAAGAAAGAAATGAGAAAAAGATGCAAAGAAAGAAGCTCTAGAAATATAAGAAGATAAGGTAGAAGACAAAGAAATAAAGAAAGAAATGAGAAAAAGATGCAAAGAAAGAAGCTCTAGAAATATAAGAAGCAAAGGTAGAAGACAAAGAAATAAAGAAAGAAATGAGAAAAAGATGCAAAGAAAGAAGCTCTAGAAATATAAGAAGCGAAGATAGTAGACAAAGAAATAAAGAAAGAAATGAGAAAAAGATGCAAAGAAAGAAGCTCTAGAAATATAAGAAGCGAAGATAGTAGACAAAGAAATAAAGAAAGAAATGAGAAAAAGGTGCAAAGAAAGAAGCTCTAGAAATATAAGAAGCGAAGATAGTAGACAAAGAAATTAAGAAAGAAATGAGAAAAAGATGCAAAGAAAGAAGCTCTAGAAATATAAGAAGCAAAGATAGTAGACAAAGAAATAAAGAAAGAAATGAGAAAAAGATGCAAAGAAAGAAGCTCTAGAAATATAAGAAGCGAAGATAGTAGACAAACAAATAAAAAAACAAATGAGAAAAAGATGCAAAGAAAGAAGCTCTAGAAATATAAGAAGCAAAGGTAGAAGACAAAGAAATTAAGAAAGAAATGAGAAAAAGATGCAAAGAAAGAAACTCTAGAAATATAAGAAGCGAAGATAGTAGACAAAGAAATTAAGAAAGAAATGAGAAAAAGGTGCAAAGAAAGAAGCTCTAGAAATATAAGAAGCAAAGGTAGAAGACAAAGAAATTAAGAAAGAAATGAGAAAAAGATGCAAAGAAAGAAGCTCTAGAAATATAAGAAGCAAAGGTAGAAGACAAAGAAATTAAGAAAGAAATGAGAAAAAGATGCAAAGAAAGAAGCTCTAGAAATATAAGAAGCGAAGACAGTAGACAAAGAAATAAAGAAAGAAATGAGAAAAAGATGCAAAGAAAGAAGCTCTAGAAATATAAGAAGCAAAGGTAGAAGACAAAGAAATAAAGAAAGAAATGAGAAAAAGATGCAAAGAAAGAAGCTCTAGAAATATAAGAAGCAAAGATAGTAGACAAAGAAATAAAGAAAGAAATGAGAAAAAGATGCAAAGAAAGAAGCTCTAGAAATATAAGAAGCAAAGATAGTAGAAAAAGAAATAAAGAAAAAAAAGAGAAAAAGATGCAAAGAAAGAAGCTCTAGAAATATAAGAAGCGAAGATAGTAGACAAAGAAATTAAGAAAGAAATGAGAAAAAGATGCAAAGAAAGAAGCTCTAGAAATATAAGAAGCAAAGGTAGAAGAAAAAGAAATAAAGAAAGAAATGAGAAAAAGATGCAAAGAAAGAAGCTCTAGAAATATAAGAAGCGAAGATAGTAGACAAAGAAATTAAGAAAGAAATGAGAAAAAGATGCAAAGAAAGAAGCTCTAGAAATATAAGAAGCAAAGATAGTCGACAAAGAAATAAAGAAAGAAATGAGAAAAAGATGCAAAGAAAGAAGCTCTAGAAATATAAGAAGCGAAGATAGTAGACAAACAAATAAAGAAAGAAATGAGAAAAAGATGCAAAGAAAGAAGCTCTAGAAATATAAGAAGCAAAGGTAGAAGACAAAGAAATAAAGAAAGAAATGAGAAAAAGATGCAAAGAAAGAAGCTCTAGAAATATAAGAAGCGAAGACAGTAGACAAAGAAATTAAGAAAGAAATGAGAAAAAGATGCAAAGAAAGAAGCTCTAGAAATATAAGAAGCAAAGGTAGAAGACAAAGAAATAAAGAAAGAAATGAGAAAAAGATGCAAAGAAAGAAGCTCTAGAAATATAAGAAGCGAAGATAGTAGACAAAGAAATTAAGAAAGAAATGAGAAAAAGATGCAAAGAAAGAAGCTCTAGAAATATAAGAAGCAAAGATAGTAGACAAAGAAAAAAAGAAAGAAATGAGAAAAAGATGCAAAGAAAGAAGCTCTAGAAATATAAGAAGCGAAGATAGTAGACAAAGAAATAAAGAAAAGAATGAGAAAAAGATGCAAAGAAAGAAGCTCTAGAAATATAAGAAGCAAAGGTAGAAGACAAAGAAATAAAGAAAGAAATGAGAAAAAGATGCAAAGAAAGAAGCTCTAGAAATATAAGAAGCGAAGACAGTAGACAAACAAATAAAGAAAGAAATGAGAAACAGATGCAAAGAAAGAAGCTCTAGAAATATAAGAAGCAAAGATAGTAGACAAAGAAATAAAGAAAGAAATGAGAAAAAGATGCAAGGAAAGAAGCTCTAGAAATATAAGAAGCGAAGATAGTAGACAAAGAAATTAAGAAAGAAATGAGAAAAAGATGCAAAGAAAAAAGCTCTAGAAATATAAGAAGCAAAGGTAGAAGACAAAGAAATAAAGAAAGAAATGAGAAAAAGATGCAAAGAAAGAAGCTCTAGAAATATAAGAAGCGAAGATAGTAGACAAAGAAATAAAGAAAGAAATGAGAAAAAGATGCAAAGAAAGAAGCTCTAGAAATATAAGAAGCGAAGATAGTAGACAAACAAATAAAGAAAGAAATGAGAAAAAGATGCAAAGAAAGAAGCTCTAGAAATATAAGAAGCAAAGGTAGAAGACAAAGAAATAAAGAAAGAAATGAGAAAAAGATGCAAAGAAAGAAGCTCTAGAAATATAAGAAGCGAAGATAGTAGACAAAGAAATAAAGAAAGAAATGAGAAAAAGATGCAAAGAAAGAAGCTCTAGAAATATAAGAAGCAAAGGTAGAAGACAAAGAAATTAAGAAAGAAATGAGAAAAAGATGCAAAGAAAGAAGCTCTAGAAATATAAGAAGCGAAGATAGTAGACAAAGAAATTAAGAAAGAAATGAGAAAAAGATGCAAAGAAAGAAGCTCTAGAAATATAAGAAGCAAATATAGTAGACAAAGAAATAAAGAAAGAAATGAGAAAAAGATGCAAAGAAAGAAGCTCTAGAAATATAAGAAGCGATTATAGTAGACAAAGAAATAAAGAAAGAAATGAGAAAAAGATGCAAAGAAAGAAGCTCTAGAAATATAAGAAGCAAAGGTAGAAGACAAACAAATTAAGAAAGAAATGAGAAAAAGGTGCAAAGAAAGAAGCTCTAGAAATATAAGAAGCAAAGGTAGAAGACAAAGAAATTAAGAAAGAAATGAGAAAAAGATGCAAAGAAAGAAGCTCTAGAAATATAAGAAGCAAAGGTAGAAGACAAAGAAATTAAGAAAGAAATGAGAAAAAGATGCAAAGAAAGAAGCTCTAGAAATATAAGAAGCAAAGATAGTAGACAAAGAAATAAAGAAAGAAATGAGAAAAAGATGCAAAGATAGAAGCTCTAGAAATATAAGAAGCAAAGGTAGAAGACAAAGAAATTAAGAAAGAAATGAGAAAAAGGTGCAAAGAAAGAAGCTCTAGAAATATAAGAAGCAAAGATAGTAGACAAAGAAATAAAGAAAGAAATGAGAAAAAGATGCAAAGAAATAAGCTCTAGAAATATAAGAAGCAAAGGTAGAAGACAAAGAAATTAAGAAAGAAATGAGAAAAAGATGCAAAGAAAGAAGCTCTAGAAATATAAGAAGCAAAGGTAGAAGACAAAGAAATAAAGAAAGAAATGAGAAAAAGATGCAAAGAAAGAAGCTCTAGAAATATAAGAAGCGAAGATAGTAGACAAAGAAATAAAGAAAGAAATGAGAAAAATATGCAAAGAAAGAAGCTCTAGAAATATAAGAAGCGAAGATAGTAGACAAACAAATAAAGAAAGAAATGAGAAAAAGATGCAAAGAAAGAAGCTCTAGAAATATAAGAAGCAAAGGTAGAAGACAAAGAAATAAAGAAAGAAATGCGAAAAAGATGCAAAGAAAGAAGCTCTAGAAATATAAGAAGCGAAGATAGTAGACAAAGAAATAAAGAAAGAAATGAGAAAAAGATGCAAAGAAAGAAGCTCTAGAAATATAAGAAGCAAAGGTAGAAGACAAAGAAATTAAGAAAGAAATGAGAAAAAGATGCAAAGAAAGAAGCTCTAGAAATATAAGAAGCGAAGATAGTAGACAAAGAAATTAAGAAAGAAATGAGAAAAAGATGCAAAGAAAGAAGCTCTTGAAATATAAGAAGCAAAGATAGTAGACAAAGAAATAAATAAAGAAATGAGAAAAAGATGCAAAGAAAGAAGCTCTAGAAATATAAGAAGCGAAGATAGTAGACAAAGAAATAAAGAAAGAAATGAGAAAAAAATGCAGAGAAAGAAGCTCTAGAAATATAAGAAGCAAAGGTAGAAGACAAAGAAATTAAGAAAGAAATGAGAAAAAGGTGCAAAGAAAGAAGCTCTAGAAATATAAGAAGCAAAGGTAGAAGACAAAGAAATTAAGAAATAAATGAGAAAAAGATGCAAAGAAAGAAGCTCTAGAAATATAAGAAGCAAAGGTAGAAGACAAAGAAATTAAGAAAGAAATGAGAAAAAGATGTAAAGAAACAAGCTCTAGAAATATAAGAAGCAAAGATCGTAGACAAAGAAATTAAGAAAGAAATGAGAAAAAGATGCAAAGAAAGAAGCTCTAGAAATATAAGAAGCAAAGGTAGAAGACAAAGAAATTAAGAAAGAAATGAGAAAAAGATGCAAAGAAAGAAGCTCTAGAAATATAAGAAGCAAAGGTAGAAGACAAAGAAATTAAGAAAGAAATGAGAAAAAGGTGCAAAGAAAGAAGCTCTAGAAATATAAGAAGCAAAGATAGTAGACAAAGAAATAAAGAAAGAAATGAGAAAAAGATGCAAAGAAAGAAGCTCTAGAAATATAAGAAGCAAAGGTAGAAGACAAAGAAATTAAGAATGAAATGAGAAAAAGATGTAAAGAAAGAAGCTCTAGAAATATAAGAAGCAAAGATAGTAGACAAAGAAATAAAGAAAGAAATGAGAAAAAGATGCAAAGAAAGAAGCCCTAGAAATATAAGAAGCGAAGATAGTAGACAAAGAAATTAAGAAAGAAATGAGAAAAAGATGCAAAGAAAGAAGCTCTAGAAATATAAGAAGCAAAGGTAGAAGACAAAGAAATCAAGAAAGAAATGAGAAAAAGATGCAAAGAAAGAAGCTCTAGAAATATAAGAAGCAAAGACAGTAGACAAAGAAATAAAGAAAGAAATGAGAAAAAGATGCAAAGAAAGAAGCTCTAGAAATATACGAAGCAAAGGTAGAAGACAAAGAAATTAAGAAAGAAATGAGAAAAAGATGCAAAGAAAGAAGCTCTAGAAATATAAGAAGCAAAGATAGTAGACAAAGAAATAAAGAAAGAAATGAGAAAAAGATGCAAAGAAAGAAGCTCTAGAAATATAAGAAGCGAAGATAGTAGACAAAGAAATAAAGAAAGAAATGAGAAAAAGATGCAAAGAAAGAAGCTCTAGAAATATAAGAAACAAAGGTAGAAGACAAAGAAATAAAGAAAGAAATGAGAAAAAGATGCAAAGAAAGAAGCTCTAGAAATATAAGAAGCGAAGATAGTAGACAAAGAAATAAAGAAAGAAATGAGAAAAAGATGCAAAGAAAGAAGCTCTAGAAATATAAGAAGCAAAGGTAGAAGACAAAGAAATAAAGAAAGAAATGAGAAAAAGATGCAAAGAAAGAAGCTCTAGAAATATAAGAAGCGAAGATAGTAGACAAAGAAATAAAGAAAGAAATGAGAAAAAGATGCAAAGAAAGAAGCTCTAGAAATATAAGAAGCGAAGATAGTAGACAAACAAATAAAGAAAGAAATGAGAAAAAGATGCAAAGAAAGAAGCTCTAGAAATATAAGAAGCAAAGGTAGTAGACAAAGAAATTAAGAAAGAAATGAGAAAAAGATGCAAAGAAAGAAGCTCTAGAAATATAAGAAGCGAAGATAGTAGACAAAGAAATAAAGAAAGAAATGAGAAAAAGATGCAAAGAAAGAAGCTCTGGAAATATAAGAAGCAAAGGTAGAAGACAAAGAAATAAAGAAAGAAATGAGAAAAAGATGCAAAGAAAGAAGCTCTAGAAATATAAGAAGCGAAGATAGTAGACAAAGAAATAAAGAAAGAAATGAGAAAAAGATGCAAAGAAAGAAGCTCTAGAAATATAAGAAGCAAAGATAGTAGACAAAGAAATAAAGAAAGAAATGAGAAAAAGATGCAAAGAAAGAAGCTCTAGAAATATAAGAAGCGAAGATAGTAGACAAAGAAATAAAGAAAGAAATGAGAAAAAGATGCAAAGAAAGAAGCTCTAGAAATATAAGAAGCAAAGGTAGAAGACAAACAAATTAAGAAAGAAATGAGAAAAAGGTGCAAAGAAAGAAGCTCTAGAAATATAAGAAGAAAAGGTAGAAGACAAAGAAATTAAGAAAGAAATGAGAAAATAATGCAAAGAAAGAAGCTCTAGAAATATAAGAAGCAAAGGTAGAAGACAAAGAAATTAAGAAAGAAATGAGAAAAAGATGTAAAGAAAGAAGCTCTAGAAATATAAGAAGCAAAGATAGTAGACAAAGAAATAAAGAAAGAAATGAGAAAAAGATGCAAAGAAAGAAGCTCTAGAAATATAAGAAGCGAAGATAGTAGACAAAGAAATAAAGAAAGAAATGAGAAAAAGATGCAAAGAAAGAAGATCTAGAAATATAAGAAGCAAAGGTAGAAGACAAAGAAATTAAGAAAGAAATGAGAAAAAGATGCAAAGAAAGAAGCTCTAGAAATATAAGAAG
Source organism: Euprymna scolopes (assembly GCF_053919585.1). Lineage (NCBI taxonomy): Eukaryota > Metazoa > Mollusca > Cephalopoda > Sepiida > Sepiolidae > Euprymna > Euprymna scolopes. Next base: position 54,502,106 of record NC_136493.1, on the reverse strand, counting down.
CAAAGGTAGAAGACAAAGAAATTAAGAAAGAAATGAGAAAAAGATGCAAAGAAAGAAGCTCTAGAAATATAAGAAACGAAGACAGTAGACAAAGAAATAAAGAAAGAAATGAGAAAAAGATGCAAAGAAAGAAGCTCTAGAAATATAAGAAGCAAAGGTAGAAGACAAAGAAATAAAGAAAGAAATGAGAAAAAGATGCAAAGAAAGAAGCTCTAGAAATATAAGAAGCAAAGATAGTAGACAAACAAATAAAGAAAGAAATGAGAAAAAGATGCAAAGAAAGAAGCTCTAGAAATATAAGAAGCAAAGGTAGAAGACAAAGAAATCCAGAAAGAAATGAGAAAAAGATGCAAAGAAAGAAGCTCTAGAAATATAAGAAGCAAAGGTAGAAGACAAAGAAATCAAGAAAGAAATGAGAAAAAGATGCAAAGAAAGAAGCTCTAGAAATATAAGAAGCAAAGACAGTAGACAAAGAAATAAAGAAAGAAATGAGAAAAAGATGCAAAGAAAGAAGCTCTAGAAATATAAGAAGCAAAGGTAGAAGACAAAGAAATTAAGAAAGAAATGAGAAAAAGATGCAAAGAAAGAAGCTCTAGAAATATAAGCAGCAAAGATAGTAGACAAAGAAATAAAGAAAGAAATGAGAAAAAGAGGCAAAGAAAGAAGCTCTAGAAATATAAGAAGCGAAGATAGTAGACAAAGAAATAAAGAAAGAAATGAGAAAAAGATGCAAAGAAAGAAGCTCTAGAAATATAAGAAGCAAAGGTAGAAGACAAAGAAATAAAGAAAGAAATGAGAAAAAGATGCAAAGAAAGAAGCTCTAGAAATATAAGAAGCGAAGATAGTAGACAAACAAATAAAGAAAGAAATGAGAAACAGATGCAAAGAAAGAAGCTCTAGAAATATAAGAAGCAAAGATAGTAGACAAAGAAATAAAGAAAGAAATGAGAAAAAGATGCAAAGAAAGAAGCTCTAGAAATATAAGAAGCGAAGATAGTAGACAAAGAAATAAAGAAAGAAATGAGAAAAAGATGCAAAGAAAGAAGCTCTAGAAATATAAGAAGCAAAGGTAGAAGACAAAGAAATAAAGAAAGAAATGAGAAAAAGATGCAAAGAAAGAAGCTCTAGAAATATAAGAAGCGAAGATAGTAGACAAAGAAATAAAGAAAGAAATGAGAAAAAGATGCAAAGAAAGAAGCTCTAGAAATATAAGAAGCAAAGATAGTAGACAAAGAAATAAAGAAAGAAATGAGAAAAAGATGCAAAGAAAGAAGCTCTAGAAATATAAGAAGCGAAGATAGTAGACAAAGAAATAAAGAAAGAAATGAGAAAAAGATGCAAAGAAAGATGCTCTAGAAATATAAGAAGCAAAGGTAGAAGACAAAGAAATAAAGAAAGAAATGAGAAAAAGATGCAAAGAAAGAAGCTCTAGAAATATAAGAAGCGAAGATAGTAGACAAAGAAATAAAGAAAGAAATGAGAAAAAGATGCAAAGAAAGAAGCTCTAGAAATATAAGAAGCGAAGATAGTAGACAAACAAATAAAGAAAGAAATGAGAAAAAGATGCAAAGAAAGAAGCTCTAGAAATATAAGAAGCAAAGGTAGTAGACAAAGAAATTAAGAAAGAAATGAGAAAAAGATGCAAAGAAAGAAGCTCTAGAAATATAAGAAGCGAAGATAGTAGACAAAGAAATAAAGAAAGAAATGAGAAAAAGATGCAAAGAAAGAAGCTCTGGAAATATAAGAAGCAAAGGTAGAAGACAAAGAAATAAAAAAGAAATGAGAAAAAGATGCAAAGAAAGAAGCTCTAGAAATATAAGAAGCGAAGATAGTAGACAAAGAAATAAAGAAAGAAATGAGAAAAAGATGCAAAGAAAGAAGCTCTAGAAATATAAGAAGCAAAGATAGTAGACAAAGAAATAAAGAAAGAAATGAGAAAAAGATGCAAAGAAAGAAGCTCTAGAAATATAAGAAGCGAAGATAGTAGACAAAGAAATAAAGAAAGAAATGAGAAAAAGATGCAAAGAAAGAAGCTCTAGAAATATAAGAAGCAAAGGTAGAAGACAAACAAATTAAGAAAGAAATGAGAAAAAGGTGCAAAGTAAGAAGCTCTAGAAATATAAGAAGAAAAGGTAGAAGACAAAGAAATTAAGAAAGAAATGAGAAAAAGATGCAAAGAAAGAAGCTCTAGAAATATAAGAAGCAAAGGTAGAAGACAAAGAAATTAAGAAAGAAATGAGAAAAAGATGCAAAGAAAGAAGCTCTAGAAATATAAGAAACGAAGACAGTAGACAAAGAAATAAAGAAAGAAATGAGAAAAAGATGTAAAGAAAGAAGCTCTAGAAATATAAGAAGCAAAGATAGTAGACAAAGAAATAAAGAAAGAAATGAGAAAAAGATGCAAAGAAAGAAGCCCTAGAAATATAAGAAGCGAAGACAGTAGACAAAGAAATTAAGAAAGAAATGAGAAAAAGATGCAAAGAAAGAAGCTCTAGAAATATAAGAAGCAAAGGTAGAAGACAAAGAAATCAAGAAAGAAATGAGAAAAAGATGCAAAGAAAGAAGCTCTAGAAATATAAGAAGCAAAGACAGTAGACAAAGAAATAAAGAAAGAAATGAGAAAAAGATGCAAAGAAAGAAGCTCTAGAAATATAAGAAGCAAAGGTAGAAGACAAAGAAATTAAGAAAGAAATGAGAAAAAGATGCAAAGAAAGAAGCTCTAGAAATATAAGCAGCAAAGATAGTAGACAAAGAAATAAAGAAAGAAATGAGAAAAAGAGGCAAAGAAAGAAGCTCTAGAAATATAAGAAGCGAAGATAGTAGACAAAGAAATAAAGAAAGAAATGAGAAAAAGATGCAAAGAAAGAAGCTCTAGAAATATAAGAAGCAAAGGTAGAAGACAAAGAAATAAAGAAAGAAATGAGAAAAAGATGCAAAGAAAGAAGCTCTAGAAATATAAGAAGCGAAGATAGTAGACAAACAAATAAAGAAAGAAATGAGAAACAGATGCAAAGAAAGAAGCTCTAGAAATATAAGAAGCAAAGATAGTAGACAAAGAAATAAAGAAAGAAATGAGAAAAAGATGCAAAGAAAGAAGCTCTAGAAATATAAGAAGCGAAGATAGTAGACAAAGAAATAAAGAAAGAAATGAGAAAAAGATGCAAAGAAAGAAGCTCTAGAAATATAAGAAGCAAAGGTAGAAGACAAAGAAATAAAGAAAGAAATGAGAAAAAGATGCAAAGAAAGAAGCTCTAGAAATATAAGAAGCGAAGATAGTAGACAAAGAAATAAAGAAAGAAATGAGAAAAAGATGCAAAGAAAGAAGCTCTAGAAATATAAGAAGCAAAGATAGTAGACAAAGAAATAAAGAAAGAAATGAGAAAAAGATGCAAAGAAAGAAGCTCTAGAAATATAAGAAGCGAAGATAGTAGACAAAGAAATAAAGAAAGAAATGAGAAAAAGATGCAAAGAAAGATGCTCTAGAAATATAAGAAGCAAAGGTAGAAGACAAAGAAATAAAGAAAGAAATGAGAAAAAGATGCAAAGAAAGAAGCTCTAGAAATATAAGAAGCGAAGATAGTAGACAAAGAAATAAAGAAAGAAATGAGAAAAAGATGCAAAGAAAGAAGCTCTAGAAATATAAGAAGCGAAGATAGTAGACAAACAAATAAAGAAAGAAATAAGGAAAAGATGCAAAGAAAGAAGCTCTAGAAATATAAGAAGCAAAGGTAGTAGACAAAGAAATTAAGAAAGAAATGAGAAAAAGATGCAAAGAAAGAAGCTCTAGAAATATAAGAAGCGAAGATAGTAGACAAAGAAATAAAGAAAGAAATGAGAAAAAGATGCAAAGAAAGAAGCTCTGGAAATATAAGAAGCAAAGGTAGAAGACAAAGAAATAAAGAAAGAAATGAGAAAAAGATGCAAAGAAAGAAGCTCTAGAAATATAAGAAGCGAAGATAGTAGACAAAGAAATAAAGAAAGAAATGAGAAAAAGATGCAAAGAAAGAAGCTCTAGAAATATAAGAAGCAAAGATAGTAGACAAAGAAATAAAGAAAGAAATGAGAAAAAGATGCAAAGAAAGAAGCTCTAGAAATATAAGAAGCGAAGATAGTAGACAAAGAAATAAAGAAAGAAATGAGAAAAAGATGCAAAGAAAGAAGCTCTAGAAATATAAGAAGCAAAGGTAGAAGACAAACAAATTAAGAAAGAAATGAGAAAAAGGTGCAAAGAAAGAAGCTCTAGAAATATAAGAAGAAAAGGTAGAAGACAAAGAAATTAAGAAAGAAATGAGAAAAAGATGCAAAGAAAGAAGCTCTAGAAATATAAGAAGCAAAGGTAGAAGACAAAGAAATTAAGAAAGAAATGAGAAAAAGATGTAAAGAAAGAAGCTCTAGAAATATAAGAAGCAAAGATAGTAGACAAAGAAATAAAGAAAGAAATGAGAAAAAGATGCAAAGAAAGAAGCTCTAGAAATATAAGAAGCGAAGATAGTAGACAAAGAAATAAAGAAAGAAATGAGAAAAAGATGCAAAGAAAGAAGATCTAGAAATATAAGAAGCAAAGGTAGAAGACAAAGAAATTAAGAAAGAAATGAGAAAAAGATGCAAAGAAAGAAGCTCTAGAAATATAAGAAGCAAAGGTAGAAGACAAAGAAATTAAGAAAGAAATGAGAAAAAGATGCAAAGAAAGAAGCTCTAGAAATATAAGAAACGAAGACAGTAGACAAAGAAATAAAGAAAGAAATGAGAAAAAGATGCAAAGAAAGAAGCTCTAGAAATATAAGAAGCAAAGGTAGAAGACAAAGAAATAAAGAAAGAAATGAGAAAAAGATGCAAAGAAAGAAGCTCTAGAAATATAAGAAGCAAAGATAGTAGACAAACAAATAAAGAAAGAAATGAGAAAAAGATGCAAAGAAAGAAGCTCTAGAAATATAAGAAGCAAAGGTAGAAGACAAAGAAATCCAGAAAGAAATGAGAAAAAGATGCAAAGAAAGAAGCTCTAGAAATATAAGAAGCGAAGATAGTAGACAAACAAATAAGGAAAGAAATGAGAAAAAGATGCAAAGAAAGAAGCTCTAGAAATATAAGAAGCAAAGGTAGAAGACAAAGAAATAAAGAAAGAAATGAGAACAAGATGCAAAGAAAGAAGCTCTAGAAATATAAGAAGCGAAAATAGTAGACAAAGAAATTAAGAAAGAAATGAGAAAAAGATGCAAAGAAAGAAGCTCTAGAAATATAAGAAGCAAAGATAGTAGACAAAGAAATAAAGAAAGAAATGAAAAAAAGGTGCAAAGACAGATGTTCTAGAAATATAAGAAGCGAAGATAGTAGACAAAGAAATAAAGAAAGAAATGAGAAAAAGATGCAAAGAAAGAAGCTCTAGAAATATAAGAAGCAAAGGTAGAAGACAAAGAAATAAAGAAAGAAATGAGAAAAAGATGCAAAGAAAGAAGCTCTAGAAATGTAAGAAGCGAAGATAGTAGACAAGGAAATTAAGAAAGAAATGAGAAAAAGATGCAAAGAAAGAAGCTCTAGAAATATAAGAAGCAAAGGTAGAAGACAAAGAAATAAAGAAAGAAATGAGAAAAAGACGCAAAGAAAGAAGCTCTAGAAATATAAGAAGCGAAGATAGTAGACAAAGTAATTAAGAAAGAAATGAGAAAAAGATGCAAAGAAAGAAGCTCTAGAAATATAAGAAGCAAAGATAGTAGACAAAGAAATAAAGAAAGAAATGAGAAAAAGATGCAAAGAAAGAAGCTCTAGAAATATAAGAAGCGAAGATAGTAGACAAACAAATAAAGAAAGAAATGAGAAAAAGATGCAAAGAAAGAAGCTCTAGAAATATAAGAAGCAAAGGTAGAAGACAAAGAAATAAAGAAAGAAATGAGAAAAAGATGCAAAGAAAGAAGATCTAGAAATATAAGAAGCGAAGATAGTAGACAAAGAAATTAAGAAAGAAATGAGAAAAAGATGCAAAGAAAGAAGCTCTAGAAATATAAGAAGCAAAGGTAGAAGACAAAGAAATAAAGAAAGAAATGAGAAAAAGATGCAAAGAAAGAAGCTCTAGAAATATAAGAAGCGAAGATAGTAGACAAAGAAATTAAGAAAGAAATGAGAAAAAGATGCAAAGAAAGAAGCTCTAGAAATATAAGAAGCAAAGATAGTAGACAAAGAAATAAAGAAAGAAATGAGAAAAAGATGCAAAGAAAGAAGCTCTAGAAATATAAGAAGCGAAGATAGTAGACAAAGAAATTAAGAAAGAAATGAGAAAAAGATGCAAAGAAAGAAGCTCTAGAAATATAAGAAGCAAAGGTAGAAGACAAAGAAATAAAGAAAGAAATGAGAAAAAGATGCAAAGAAAGAAGCTCTAGAAATATAAGAAGCGAAGATAGTAGACAAAGAAATAAAGAAAGAAATGAGAAAAAGATGCAAAGAAAGAAGCTCTAGAAATATAAGAAGCAAAGATAGTAGACAAAGAAATAAAGAAAGAAATGAGAAAAAGATGCAAAGAAAGAAGCTCTAGAAATATAAGAAGCGAAGATAGTAGACAAAGAAATAAAGAAAGAAATGATAAAAAGATGCAAAGAAAGAAGCTCTAGAAATATAAGAAGCAAAGGTAGAAGACAAAGAAATTAAGAAAGAAATGAGAAAAAGGTGCAAAGAAAGAAGCTCTAGAAATATAAGAAGCAAAGGTAGAAGACAAAGAAATAAAGAAAGAAATGAGAAAAAGATGCAAAGAAAGAAGCTCTAGAAATATAAGAAGCGAAGATAGTAGACAAAGAAATTAAGAAAGAAATGAGAAAAAGATGCAAAGAAAGAAGCTCTAGAAATATAAGAAGCAAAGATAGTAGACAAAGAAATTAAGAAAGAAATGAGAAAAAGATGCAAAGAAAGAAGCTCTAGAAATATAAGAAGCGAAGATAGTAGACAAAGAAATAAAGAAAAGAATGAGAAAAAGATGCAAAGAAAGAAGCTCTAGAAATATAAGAAGCAAAGGTAGAAGACAAAGAAATAAAGAAAGAAATGAGAAAAAGATGCAAAGAAAGAAGCTCTAGAAATATAAGAAGCGAAGATAGTAGACAAACAAAAAAAGAAAGAAATGAGAAAAAGATGCAAAGAAAGAAGCTCTAGAAATATAAGAAGCAAAGATAGTAGACAAAGAAATAAAGAAAGAAATGAGAAAAAGATGCAAAGAAAGAAGCTCTAGAAATATAAGAAGCGAAGATAGTAGACAAAGAAATTAAGAAAGAAATGAGAAAAAGATGCAAAGAAAGAAGCTCTAGAAATATAAGAAGCAAAGGTAGAAGACAAAGAAATAAAGAAAGAAATGAGAAAAAGATGCAAAGAAAGAAGCTCTAGAAATATAAGAAGCGAAGATAGTAGACAAAGAAATAAAGAAAGAAATGAGAAAAATATGCAAAGAAAGAAGCTCTAGAAATATAAGAAGCGAAGATAGTAGACAAACAAATAAAGAAAGAAATGAGAAAAAGATGCAAAGAAAGAAGCTCTAGAAATATAAGAAGCAAAGGTAGAAGACAAAGAAATAAAGAAAGAAATGAGAAAAAGATGCAAAGAAAGAAGCTCTAGAAATATAAGAAGCGAAGATAGTAGACAAAGAAATAAAGAAAGAAATGAGAAAAAGATGCAAAGAAAGAAGCTCTAGAAATATAAGAAGCAAAGGTAGAAGACAAAGAAATTAAGAAAGAAATGAGAAAAAGATGCAAAGAAAGAAGCTCTAGAAATATAAGAAGCGAAGATAGTAGACAAAGAAATTAAGAAAGAAATGAGAAAAAGATGCAAAGAAAGAAGCTCTAGAAATATAAGAAGCAAAGATAGTAGACAAAGAAATAAATAAAGAAATGAGAAAAAGATGCAAAGAAAGAAGCTCTAGAAATATAAGAAGCGAAGATAGTAGACAAAGAAATAAAGAAAGAAATGAGAAAAAGATGCAGAGAAAGAAGCTCTAGAAATATAAGAAGCAAAGGTAGAAGACAAAGAAATTAAGAAAGAAATGAGAAAAAGGTGCAAAGAAAGAAGCTCTAGAAATATAAGAAGCAAAGGTAGAAGACAAAGAAATTAAGAAAGAAATGAGAAAAAGATGCAAAGAAAGAAGCTCTAGAAATATAAGAAGCAAAGGTAGAAGACAAAGAAATTAAGAAAGAAATGAGAAAAAGATGTAAAGAAACAAGCTCTAGAAATATAAGAAGCAAAGATCGTAGACAAAGAAATTAAGAAAGAAATGAGAAAAAGATGCAAAGAAAGAAGCTCTAGAAATATAAGAAGCGAAGATAGTAGACAAAGAAATAAAGAAAGAAATGAGAAAAAGATGCAAAGAAAGAAGATCTAGAAATATAAGAAGCAAAGGTAGAAGACAAAGAAATTAAGAAAAAAATGAGAAAAAGATGCAAAGAAAAAAGCTCTAGAAATATAAGAAGCGAAGATAGTAGACAAAGAAATAAAGAAAGAAATGAGAAAAAGATGCAAAGAAAGAAGCTCTAGAAATATAAGAAGCAAAGGTAGAAGACAAAGAAATAAAGAAAGAAATGAGAAAAAGATGCAAAGAAAGAAGCTCTAGAAATATAAGAAGCGAAGATAGTAGACAAACAAATAAAGAAAGAAATGAGAAAAAGATGCAAAGAAAGAAGCTCTAGAAATATAAGAAGCGAAGATAGTAGACAAACAAATAAAGAAAGAAATGAGAAAAAGATGCAAAGAAAGAAGCTCTAGAAATATAAGAAGCAAAGGTAGTAGACAAAGAAATTAAGAAAGAAATGAGAAAAAGATGCAAAGAAAGAAGCTCTAGAAATATAAGAAGCGAAGATAGTAGACAAAGAAATAAAGAAAGAAATGAGAAAAAGATGCAAAGAAAGAAGCTCTGGAAATATAAGAAGCAAAGGTAGAAGACAAAGAAATAAAGAAAGAAATGAGAAAAAGATGCAAAGAAAGAAGCTCTAGAAATATAAGAAGCGAAGATAGTAGACAAAGAAATAAAGAAAGAAATGAGAAAAAGATGCAAAGAAAGAAGCTCTAGAAATATAAGAAGCAAAGATAGTAGACAAAGAAATAAAGAAAGAAATGAGAAAAAGATGCAAAGAAAGAAGCTCTAGAAATATAAGAAGCGAAGATAGTAGACAAAGAAATAAAGAAAGAAATGAGAAAAAGATGCAAAGAAAGAAGCTCTAGAAATATAAGAAGCAAAGGTAGAAGACAAAGAAATAAAGAAAGAAATGAGAAAAAGATGCAAAGAAAGAAGCTCTAGAAATACAAGAAGCGAAGATAGTAGACAAAGAAATAAAGAAAGAAATGAGAAAAAGATGCAAAGAAAGAAGCTCTAGAAATATAAGAAGCGAAGATAGTAGACAAACAAATAAAGAAAGAAATGAGAAAAAGATGCAAAGAAAGAAGCTCTAGAAATATAAGAAGCAAAGGTAGTAGACAAAGAAATTAAGAAAGAAATGAGAAAAAGATGCAAAGAAAGAAGCTCTAGAAATATAAGAAGCGAAGATAGTAGACAAAGAAATAAAGAAAGAAATGAGAAAAAGATGCAAAGAAAGAAGCTCTGGAAATATAAGAAGCAAAGGTAGAAGACAAAGAAATAAAGAAAGAAATGAGAAAAAGATGCAAAGAAAGAAGCTCTAGAAATATAAGAAGCGAAGATAGTAGACAAAGAAATAAAGAAAGAAATGAGAAAAAGATGCAAAGAAAGAAGCTCTAGAAATATAAGAAGCAAAGATAGTAGACAAAGAAATAAAGAAAGAAATGAGAAAAAGATGCAAAGAAAGAAGCTCTAGAAATATAAGAAGCGAAGATAGTAGACAAAGAAATAAAGAAAGAAATGAGAAAAAGATGCAAAGAAAGAAGCTCTAGAAATATAAGAAGCAAAGGTAGAAGACAAACAAATTAAGAAAGAAATGAGAAAAAGGTGCAAAGAAAGAAGCTCTAGAAATATAAGAAGCAAAGGTAGAAGACAAAGAAATTAAGAAAGAAATGAGAAAAAGATGCAAAGAAAGAAGCTCTAGAAATATAAGAAGCAAAGGTAGAAGACAAAGAAATTAAGAAAGAAATGAGAAAAAGATGTAAAGAAAGAAGCTCTAGAAATATAAGAAGCAAAGATAGTAGACAAAGAAATAAAGAAAGAAATGAGAAAAAGATGCAAAGAAAGAAGCTCTAGAAATATAAGAAGCGAAGATAGTAGACAAAGAAATAAAGAAAGAAATGAGAAAAAAGATGCAAAGAAAGAAGATCTAGAAATATAAGAAGCAAAGGTAGAAGACAAAGAAATTAAGAAAAAAATGAGAAAAAGATGCAAAGAAAGAAGCTCTAGAAATATAAGAAGCAAAGGTAGAAGACAAAGAAATTAAGAAAGAAATAAGAAAAAGATGCAAAGAAAGAAGCTCTAGAAATATAAGAAGCAAAGGTAGAAGACAAAGAAATTAAGAAAGAAATGAGAAAAAGATGCAAAGAAAGAAGCTCTAGAAATATAAGAAACGAAGACAGTAGACAAAGAAATAAAGAAAGAAATGAGAAAAAGATGCAAAGAAAGAAGCTCTAGAAATATAAGAAGCAAAGGTAGAAGACAAAGAAATAAAGAAAGAAATGAGAAAAAGATGCAAAGAAAGAAGCTCTAGAAATATAAGAAGCAAAGATAGTAGACAAACAAATAAAGAAAGAAATGAGAAAAAGATGCAAAGAAAGAAGCTCTAGAAATATAAGAAGCAAAGGTAGAAGACAAAGAAATCAAGAAAGAAATGAGAAAAAGATGCAAAGAAAGAAGCTCTAGAAATATAAGAAGCGAAGATAGTAAACAAACAAATAAGGAAAGAAATGAGAAAAAGATGCAAAGAAAGAAGCTCTAGAAATATAAGAAGCAAAGGTAGAAGACAAAGAAATAAAGAAAGAAATGAGAAAAAGATGCAAAGAAAGAAGCTCTAGAAATATAAGAAGCGAAGATAGTAGACAAATAAATTAAGAAAGAAATGAGAAAAAGATGCAAAGAAAGAAGCTCTAGAAATATAAGAAGCAAAGATAGTAGACAAAGAAATAAAGAAAGAAATGAAAAAAAGGTGCAAAGAAAGATGTTCTAGAAATATAAGAAGCGAAGATAGTAGACAAAGAAATAAAGAAAGAAATGAGAAAAAGATGCAAAGAAAGAAGCTCTAGAAATATAAGAAGCAAAGGTAGAAGACAAAGAAATAAAGAAAGAAATGAGAAAAAGATGCAAAGAAAGAAGCTCTAGAAATGTAAGAAGCGAAGATAGTAGACAAGGAAATTAAGAAAGAAATGAGAAAAAGATGCAAAGAAAGAAGCTCTAGAAATATAAGAAGCAAAGGTAGAAGACAAAGAAATAAAGAAAGAAATGAGAAAAAGACGCAAAGAAAGAAGCTCTAGAAATATAAGAAGCGAAGATAGTAGACAAAGAAATTAAGAAAGAAATGAGAAAAAGATGCAAAGAAAGAAGCTCTAGAAATATAAGAAGCAAAGATAGTAGACAAAGAAATAAAGAAAGAAATGAGAAAAAGATGCAAAGAAAGAAGCTCTAGAAATATAAGAAGCGAAGATAGTAGACAAAGAAATAAAGAAAGAAATGATAAAAAGATGCAAAGAAAGAAGCTCTAGAAATATAAGAAGCAAAGGTAGAAGACAAAGAAATTAAGAAAGAAATGAGAAAAAGGTGCAAAGAAAGAAGCTCTAGAAATATAAGAAGCAAAGGTAGAAGACAAAGAAATAAAGAAAGAAATGAGAAAATGATGCAAAGAAAGAAGCTCTAGAAATATAAGAAGCGAAGATAGTAGACAAAGAAATAAAGAAAGAAATGAGAAAAAGATGCAAAGAAAGAAGCTCTAGAAATATAAGAAGCGAAGATAGTAGACAAAGAAATTAAGAAAGAAATGAGAAAAAGATGCAAAGAAAGAAGCTCTAGAAATATAAGAAGCAAAGGTAGAAGACAAAGAAATAAAGAAAGAAATGAGAAAAAGATGCAAAGAAAGAAGCTCTAGAAATATAAGAAGCGAAGATAGTAGACAAAGAAATTAAGAAAGAAATGAGAAAAAGATGCAAAGAAAGAAGCTCTAGAAATATAAGAAGCAAAGATAGTAGACAAAGAAATAAAGAAAGAAATGAGAAAAAGATGCAAAGAAAGAAGCTCTAGAAATATAAGAAGCGAAGATAGTAGACAAAGAAATAAAGAAAGAAATGATAAAAAGATGCAAAGAAAGAAGCTCTAGAAATATAAGAAGCAAAGGTAGAAGACAAAGAAATTAAGAAAGAAATGAGAAAAAGGTGCAAAGAAAGAAGCTCTAGAAATATAAGAAGCGAAGATAGTAGACAAAGAAATTAAGAAAGAAATGAGAAAAAGATGCAAAGAAAGAAGCTCTAGAAATATAAGAAGCAAAGATAGTAGACAAAGAAATAAAGAAAGAAATGAGAAAAAGATGCAAAGAAAGAAGCTCTAGAAATATAAGAAGCGAAGATAGTAGACAAACAAATAAAAAAAGAAATGAGAAAAAGATGCAAAGAAAGAAGCTCTAGAAATATAAGAAGCAAAGGTAGAAGACAAAGAAATTAAGAAATAAATGAGAAAAAGATGCAAAGAAAGAAACTCTAGAAATATAAGAAGCGAAGATAGTAGACAAAGAAATAAAGAAAGAAATGAGAAAAAGATGCAAAGAAAGAAGCTCTAGAAATATAAGAAGCAAAGGTAGAAGACAAAGAAATAAAGAAAGAAATGAGAAAAAGATGCAAAGAAAGAAGCTCTAGAAATATAAGAAGCGAAGATAGTAGACAAAGAAATAAAGAAAGAAATGAGAAAAAGATGCAAAGAAAGAAGCTCTAGAAATATAAGAAGCAAAGGTAGAAGACAAAGAAATAAAGAAAGAAATGAGAAAAAGATGCAAAGAAAGAAGCTCTAGAAATATAAGAAGCGAAGATAGTAGACAAAGAAATTAAGAAAGAAATGAGAAAAAGATGCAAAGAAAGAAGCTCTAGAAATATAAGAAGCAAAGGTAGAAGACAAAGAAATAAAGAAAAAAATGAGAAAAAGATGCAAAGAAAGAAGCTCTAGAAATATAAGAAGCGAAGATAGTAGACAAAGAAATAAAGAAAGAAATGAGAAAAAGATGCAAAGAAAGAAGCTCTAGAAATATAAGAAGCAAAGGTAGAAGACAAACAAATTAAGAAAGAAATGAGAAAAAGGTGCAAGGAAAGAAGCTCTAGAAATATAAGAAGCAAAGGTAGAAGACAAAGAAATTAAGAAAGAAATGAGAAAAAGATGCAAAGAAAGAAGCTCTAGAAATATAAGAAGCAAAGGTAGAAGACAAAGAAATTAAGAAAGAAATGAGAAAAAGATGTAAAGAAAGAAGCTCTAGAAATATAAGAAGCAAAGATAGTAGACAAAGAAATAAAGAAAGAAATGAGAAAAAGATGCAAAGAAAGAAGCTCTAGAAATATAAGAAGCAAAGATAGTAGACAAAGAAATAAAGAAAGAAATGAGAAAAAGATGCAAAGAAAGAAGATCTAGAAATATAAGAAGCAAAGGTAGAAGACAAAGAAATTAAGAAAAAAATGAGAAAAAGATGCAAAGAAAGAAGCTCTAGAAATATAAGAAGCAAAGGTAGAAGACAAAGAAATTAAGAAAGAAATGAGAAAAAGATGCAAAGAAAGAAGCTCTAGAAATATAAGAAGCAAAGGTAGAAGACAAAGAAATTAAGAAAGAAATGAGAAAAAGATGCAAAGAAAGAAGCTCTAGAAATATAAGAAACGAAGACAGTAGACAAAGAAATAAAGAAAGAAATGAGAAAAAGATGCAAAGAAAGAAGCTCTAGAAATATAAGAAGCAAAGGTAGAAGACAAAGAAATAAAGAAAGAAATGAGAAAAAGATGCAAAGAAAGAAGCTCTAGAAATATAAGAAGCAAAGATAGTAGACAAACAAATAAAGAAAGAAATGAGAAAAAGATGCAAAGAAAGAAGCTCTAGAAATATAAGAAGCAAAGATAGTAGAAAAAGAAATAAAGAAAAAAAAGAGAAAAAGATGTAAAGAAAGAAGCTCTAGAAATATAAGAAGCGAAGATAGTAGACAAACAAATAAGGAAAGAAATGAGAAAAAGATGCAAAGAAAGAAGCTCTAGAAATATAAGAAGCAAAGGTAGAAGACAAAGAAATAAAGAAAGAAATGAGAAAAAGATGCAAAGAAAGAAGCTCTAGAAATATAAGAAGCGAAGATAGTAGACAAAGAAATTAAGAAAGAAATGAGAAAAAGATGCAAAGAAAGAAGCTCTAGAAATATAAGAAGCAAAGATAGTAGACAAAGAAATAAAGAAAGAAATGAAAAAAAGGTGCAAAGAAAGAAGTTCTAGAAATATAAGAAGCGAAGATAGTAGACAAAGAAATAAAGAAAGAAATGAGAAAAAGATGCAAAGAAAGAAGCTCTAGAAATATAAGAAGCAAAGGTAGAAGACAAAGAAATAAAGAAAGAAATGAGAAAAAGATGCAAAGAAAGAAGCTCTAAAAATGTAAGAAGCGAAGATAGTAGACAAGGAAATTAAGAAAGAAATGAGAAAAAGATGCAAAGAAAGAAGCTCTAGAAATATAAGAAGCAAAGGTAGAAGACAAAGAAATAAAGAAAGAAATGAGAAAAAGACGCAAAGAAAGAAGCTCTAGAAATATAAGAAGCGAAGATAGTAGACAAAGAAATTAAGAAAGAAATGAGAAAAAGATGCAAAGAAAGAAGCTCTAGAAATATAAGAAGCAAAGATAGTAGACAAAGAAATAAAGAAAGAAATGAGAAAAAGATGCAAAGAAAGAAGCTCTAGAAATATTAGAAGCGAAGATAGTAGACAAAGAAATAAAGAAAGAAATGATAAAAAGATGCAAAGAAAGAAGCTCTAGAAATATAAGAAGCAAAGGTAGAAGACAAAGAAATTAAGAAAGAAATGAGAAAAAGGTGCAAAGAAAGAAGCTCTAGAAATATAAGAAGCAAAGGTAGAAGACAAAGAAATAAAGAAAGAAATGAGAAAAAGATGCAAAGAAAGAAGCTCTAGAAATATAAGAAGCGAAGATAGTAGACAAAGAAATTAAGAAAGAAATGAGAAAAAGATGCAAAGAAAGAAGCTCTAGAAATATAAGAAGCGAAGATAGTAGACAAAGAAATTAAGAAAGAAATGAGAAAAAGATGCAAAGAAAGAAGCTCTAGAAATATAAGAAGCGAAGATAGTAGACAAAGAAATAAAGAAAGAAATGAGAAAAAGATGCAAAGAAAGAAGCTCTAGAAATATAAAAAGCAAAGGTAGAAGACAAAGAAATAAAGAAAGAAATGAGAAAAAGATGCAAAGAAAGAAGCTCTAGAAATATAAGAAGCGAAGATAGTAGACAAACAAATTAAGAAAGAAATGAGAAAAAGATGCAAAGAAAGAAGCTCTAGAAATATAAGAAGCAAAGATAGTAGACAAAGAAATAAAGAGAGAAATGAGAAAAAGATGCAAAGAAAGAAGCTCTAGAAATATAAGAAGCGAAGATAGTAGACAAAGAAATAAAGAAAGAAATGAGAAAAAGATGCAAAGAAAGAAGCTCTAGAAATATAAGAAGCAAAGGTAGATGACAAAGAAATAAAGAAAGAAATGAGAAAAAGGTGCAAAGAAAGAAGCTCTAGAAATATAAGAAGCGAAGATAGTAGACAAAGAAATTAAGAAAGAAATGAGAAAAAGATGCAAAGAAAGAAGCTCTAGAAATATAAGAAGCAAAGATAGTAGACAAAGAAATAAAGAAAGAAATGAGAAAAAGATGCAAAGAAAGAAGCTCTTGAAATATAAGAAGCGAAGATAGTAGACAAACAAATAAAAAAAGAAATGAGAAAAAGATGCAAAGAAAGAAGCTCTAGAAATATAAGAAGCAAAGGTAGAAGACAAAGAAATTAAGAAATAAATGAGAAAAAGATGCAAAGAAAGAAACTCTAGAAATATAAGAAGCGAAGATAGTAGACAAAGAAATAAAGAAAGAAATGAGAAAAAGATGCAAAGAAAGAAGCTCTAGAAATATAAGAAGCAAAGGTAGAAGACTAAGAAATAAAGAAAGAAATGAGAAAAAGATGCAAAGAAAGAAGCTCTAGAAATATAAGAAGCGAAGATAGTAGACAAAGAAATAAAGAAAGAAATGAGAAAAAGATGCAAAGAAAGAAGCTCTAGAAATATAAGAAGCAAAGGTAGAAGACAAAGAAATAAAGAAAGAAATGAGAAAAAGATGCAAAGAAAGAAGCTCTAGAAATATAAGAAGCGAAGATAGTAGACAAAGAAATAAAGAAAGAAATGAGAAAAAGATGCAAAGAAAGAAGCTCAAGAAATATAAGAAGCAAAGGTAGAAGACAAAGAAATAAAGAAAAAAATGAGAAAAAGATGCAAAGAAAGAAGCTCTAGAAATATAAGAAGCGAAGATAGTAAACAAAGAAATTAAGAAAGAAATGAGAAAAAGATGCAAAGAAAGAAGCTCTAGAAATATAAGAAGCAAAGATAGTAGACAAAGAAATAAAGAAATAAATGAGAAAAAGATGCAAAGAAAGAAGCTCTAGAAATATAAGAAGCGAAGATAGTAGACAAAGAAATAAAGAAAGAAATGAGAAAAAGATGCAAAGAAAGAAGCTCTAGAAATATAAGAAGCAAAGGTAGAAGACAAAGAAATAAAGAAAGAAATGAGAAAAAGATGCAAAGAAAGAAGCTCTAGAAATATAAGAAGCGAAGATAGTAGACAAAGAAATAAAGAAAGAAATGAGCAAAAGATGCAAAGAAAGAAGCTCTAGAAATATAAGAAGCGAAGATAGTAGACAAAGAAATAAAGAAAGAAATGAGAAAAAGATGCAAAGAAAGAAGCTCTAGAAATATAAGAAGCAAAGGTAGAAGACAAAGAAATAAAGAAAGAAATGAGAAAAAGATGCAAAGAAAGAAGCTCTAGAAATATAAGAAGCGAAGATAGTAGACAAACAAATTAAGAAAGAAATGAGAAAAAGATGCAGAGAAAGAAGCTCTAGAAATATAAGAAGCAAAGATAGTAGACAAAGAAATAAAGAAAGAAATGAGAAAAAGATGCAAAGAAAGAAGCTCTAGAAATATAAGAAGCGAAGATAGTAGACAAAGAAATAAAGAAAGAAATGAGAAAAAGATGCAAAGAAAGAAGCTCTAGAAATATAAGAAGCAAAGGTAGATGACAAAGAAATAAAGAAAGAAATGAGAAAAAGGTGCAAAGAAAGAAGCTCTAGAAATATAAGAAGCGAAGATAGTAGACAAAGAAATTAAGAAAGAAATGAGAAAAAGATGCAAAGAAAGAAGCTCTAGAAATATAAGAAGCAAAGATAGTAGACAAAGAAATAAAGAAAGAAATGAGAAAAAGATGCAAAGAAAGAAGCTCTAGAAATATAAGAAGCGAAGATAGTAGACAAACAAATAAAAAAAGAAATGAGAAAAAGATGCAAAGAAAGAAGCTCTAGAAATATAAGAAGCAAAGGTAGAAGACAAAGAAATTAAGAAATAAATGAGAAAAAGATGCAAAGAAAGAAACTCTAGAAATATAAGAAGCGAAGATAGTAGACAAAGAAATAAAGAAAGAAATGAGAAAAAGATGCAAAGAAAGAAGCTCTAGAAATATAAGAAGCAAAGGTAGAAGACAAAGAAATAAAGAAAGAAATGAGAAAAAGATGCAAAGAAAGAAGCTCTAGAAATATAAGAAGCGAAGATAGTAGACAAAGAAATTAAGAAAGAAATGAGAAAAAGGTGCAAAGAAAGAAGCTCTAGAAATATAAGAAGCAAAGGTAGAAGACAAAGAAATTAAGAAAGAAATGAGAAAAAGATGCAAAGAAAGAAGCTCTAGAAATATAAGAAGCAAAGGTAGAAGACAAAGAAATTAAGAAAGAAATGAGAAAAAGATGTAAAGAAAAAGCTCTAGAAATAGTAGAAGCAAAGATAGTAGACAAAGAAATAAAGAAATAAATGAGAAAAAGATGCAAAGAAAGAAGCTCTAGAAATATAAGAAGCGAAGATAGTAGACAAAGAAATAAAGAAAGAAATGAGAAAAAGATGCAAAGAAAGAAGCTCTAGAAATATAAGAAGCAAAGGTAGAAGACAAAGAAATAAAGAAAGAAATGAGAAAAAGATGCAAAGAAAGAAGCTCTAGAAATATAAGAAGCGAAGATAGTAGACAAAGAAATAAAGAAAGAAATGAGAAAAAGATGCAAAGAAAGAAGCTCTAGAAATATAAGAAGCGAAGATAGTAGACAAAGAAATAAAGAAAGAAATGAGAAAAAGATGCAAAGAAAGAAGCTCTAGAAATATAAGAAGCAAAGGTAGAAGACAAAGAAATAAAGAAAGAAATGAGAAAAAGATGCAAAGAAAGAAGCTCTAGAAATATAAGAAGCGAAGATAGTAGACAAACAAATTAAGAAAGAAATGAGAAAAAGATGCAAAGAAAGAAGCTCTAGAAATATAAGAAGCAAAGATAGTAGACAAAGAAATAAATAAAGAAATGAGAAAAAGATGCAAAGAAAGAAGCTCTTGAAATATAAGAAGCGAAGATAGTAGACAAACAAATAAAAAAAGAAATGAGAAAAAGATGCAAAGAAAGAAGCTCTAGAAATATAAGAAGCAAAGGTAGAAGACAAAGAAATTAAGAAATAAATGAGAAAAAGATGCAAAGAAAGAAACTCTAGAAATATAAGAAGCGAAGATAGTAGACAAAGAAATAAAGAAAGAAATGAGAAAAAGATGCAAAGAAAGAAGCTCTAGAAATATAAGAAGCAAAGGTAGAAGACAAAGAAATAAAGAAAGAAATGAGAAAAAGATGCAAAGAAAGAAGCTCTAGAAATATAAGAAGCGAAGATAGTAGACAAAGAAATAAAGAAAGAAATGAGAAAAAGATGCAAAGAAAGAAGCTCTAGAAATATAAGAAGCAAAGGTAGAAGACAAAGAAATAAAGAAAGAAATGAGAAAAAGATGCAAAGAAAGAAGCTCTAGAAATATAAGAAGCGAAGATAGTAGACAAAGAAATAAAGAAAGAAATGAGAAAAAGATGCAAAGAAAGAAGCTCTAGAAATATAAGAAGCAAAGGTAGAAGACAAAGAAATAAAGAAAAAAATGAGAAAAAGATGCAAAGAAAGAAGCTCTAGAAATATAAGAAGCGAAGATAGTAAACAAAGAAATTAAGAAAGAAATGAGAAAAAGATGCAAAGAAAGAAGCTCTAGAAATATAAGAAGCAAAGATAGTAGACAAAGAAATAAAGAAATAAATGAGAAAAAGATGCAAAGAAAGAAGCTTTAGAAATATAAGAAGCGAAGATAGTAGACAAAGAAATAAAGAAAGAAATGAGAAAAAGATGCAAAGAAAGAAGCTCTAGAAATATAAGAAGCAAAGGTAGAAGACAAAGAAATAAAGAAAGAAATGAGAAAAAGATGCAAAGAAAGAAGCTCTAGAAATATAAGAAGCGAAGATAGTAGACAAAGAAATAAAGAAAGAAATGAGAAAAAGATGCAAAGAAAGAAGCTCTAGAAATATAAGAAGCGAAGATAGTAGACAAAGAAATAAAGAAAGAAATGAGAAAAAGATGCAAAGAAAGAAGCTCTAGAAATATAAGAAGCAAAGGTAGAAGACAAAGAAATAAAGAAAGAAATGAGAAAAAGATGCAAAGAAAGAAGCTCTAGAAATATAAGAAGCAAAGGTAGAAGACAAAGAAATAAAGAAAAAAATGAGAAAAAGATGCAAAGGAAGAAGCTCTAGAAATATAAGAAGCGAAGATAGTAAACAAAGAAATTAAGAAAGAAATGAGAAAAAGATGCAGAGAAAGAAGCTCTAGAAATATAAGAAGCAAAGATAGTAGACAAAGAAATAAAGAAAGAAATGAGAAAAAGATGCAAAGAAAGAAGCTCTAGAAATATAAGAAGCGAAGATAGTAGACAAAGAAATAAAGAAAGAAATGAGAAAAAGATGCAAAGAAAGAAGCTCTAGAAATATAAGAAGCAAAGGTAGATGACAAAGAAATAAAGAAAGAAATGAGAAAAAGGTGCAAAGAAAGAAGCTCTAGAAATATAAGAAGCGAAGATAGTAGACAAAGAAATTAAGAAAGAAATGAGAAAAAGATGCAAAGAAAGAAGCTCTAGAAATATAAGAAGCAAAGATAGTAGACAAAGAAATAAAGAAAGAAATGAGAAAAAGATGCAAAGAAAGAAGCTCTAGAAATATAAGAAGCGAAGATAGTAGACAAACAAATAAAAAAAGAAATGAGAAAAAGATGCAAAGAAAGAAGCTCTAGAAATATAAGAAGCAAAGGTAGAAGACAAAGAAATTAAGAAATAAATGAGAAAAAGATGCAAAGAAAGAAACTCTAGAAATATAAGAAGCGAAGATAGTAGACAAAGAAATAAAGAAAGAAATGAGAAAAAGATGCAAAGAAAGAAGCTCTAGAAATATAAGAAGCAAAGGTAGAAGACAAAGAAATAAAGAAAGAAATGAGAAAAAGATGCAAAGAAAGAAGCTCTAGAAATATAAGAAGCGAAGATAGTAGACAAACAAATTAAGAAAGAAATGAGAAAAAGGTGCAAAGAAAGAAGCTCTAGAAATATAAGAAGCAAAGGTAGAAGACAAAGAAATTAAGAAAGAAATGAGAAAAAGATGCAAAGAAAGAAGCTCTAGAAATATAAGAAGCAAAGGTAGAAGACAAAGAAATTAAGAAAGAAATGAGAAAAAGATGTAAAGAAAAAGCTCTAGAAATAGTAGAAGCAAAGATAGTAGACAAAGAAATAAAGAAATAAATGAGAAAAAGATGCAAAGAAAGAAGCTCTAGAAATATAAGAAGCGAAGATAGTAGACAAAGAAATAAAGAAAGAAATGAGAAAAAGATGCAAAGAAAGAAGCTCTAGAAATATAAGAAGCAAAGGTAGAAGACAAAGAAATAAAGAAAGAAATGAGAAAAAGATGCAAAGAAAGAAGCTCTAGAAATATAAGAAGCGAAGATAGTAGACAAAGAAATAAAGAAAGAAATGAGAAAAAGATGCAAAGAAAGAAGCTCTAGAAATATAAGAAGCGAAGATAGTAGACAAAGAAATAAAGAAAGAAATGAGAAAAAGATGCAAAGAAAGAAGCTCTAGAAATATAAGAAGCAAAGGTAGAAGACAAAGAAATAAAGAAAGAAATGAGAAAAAGATGCAAAGAAAGAAGCTCTAGAAATATAAGAAGCGAAGATAGTAGACAAACAAATTAAGAAAGAAATGAGAAAAAGATGCAAAGAAAGAAGCTCTAGAAATATAAGAAGCAAAGATAGTAGACAAAGAAATAAAGAAAGAAATGAGAAAAAGATGCAAAGAAAGAAGCTCTAGAAATATAAGAAGCGAAGATAGTAGACAAAGAAATAAAGAAAGAAATGAGAAAAAGATGCAAAGAAAGAAGCTCTAGAAATATAAGAAGCAAAGGTAGATGACAAAGAAATAAAGAAAGAAATGAGAAAAAGGTGCAAAGAAAGAAGCTCTAGAAATATAAGAAGCGAAGATAGTAGACAAAGAAATTAAGAAAGAAATGAGAAAAAGATGCAAAGAAAGAAGCTCTAGAAATATAAGAAGCAAAGATAGTAGACAAAGAAATAAAGAAAGAAATGAGAAAAAGATGCAAAGAAAGAAGCTCTAGAAATATAAGAAGCGAAGATAGTAGACAAACAAATAAAAAAAGAAATGAGAAAAAGATGCAAAGAAAGAAGCTCTAGAAATATAAGAAGCAAAGGTAGAAGACAAAGAAATATAGAAATAAATGAGAAAAAGATGCAAAGAAAGAAACTCTAGAAATATAAGAAGCGAAGATAGTAGACAAAGAAATAAAGAAAGAAATGAGAAAAAGATGCAAAGAAAGAAGCTCTAGAAATATAAGAAGCAAAGGTAGAAGACAAAGAAATAAAGAAAGAAATGAGAAAAAGATGCAAAGAAAGAAGCTCTAGAAATATAAGAAGCGAAGATAGTAGACAAACAAATTAAGAAAGAAATGAGAAAAAGGTGCAAAGAAAGAAGCTCTAGAAATATAAGAAGCAAAGGTAGAAGACAAAGAAATTAAGAAAGAAATGAGAAAAAGATGCAAAGAAAGAAGCTCTAGAAATATAAGAAGCAAAGGTAGAAGACAAAGAAATTAAGAAAGAAATGAGAAAAAGATGTAAAGAAAAAGCTCTAGAAATATAAGAAGCAAAGATAGTAGACAAAGAAATAAAGAAAGAAATGAGAAAAAGATGCAAAGAAAGAAGCTCTAGAAATATAAGAAGCGAAGATAGTAGACAAAGAAATAAAGAAAGAAATGAGAAAAAGATGCAAAGAAAGAAGATCTAGAAATATAAGAAGCAAAGGTAGAAGACAAAGAAATTAAGAAAAAAATGAGAAAAAGATGCAAAGAAAGAAGCTCTAGAAATATAAGAAGCAAAGGTAGAAGACAAAGAAATTAAGAAAGAAATGAGAAAAAGATGCAAAGAAAGAAGCTCTAGAAATATAAGAAGCAAAGGTAGAAGACAAAGAAATTAAGAAAGCAATGAGAAAAAGATGCAAAGAAAGAAGCTCTAGAAATATAAGAAACGAAGACAGTAGACAAAGAAATAAAGAAAGAAATGAGAAAAAGATGCAAAGAAAGAAGCTCTAGAAATATAAGAAGCAAAGGTAGAAGACAAAGAAATAAAGAAAGAAATGAGAAAAAGATGCAAAGAAAGAAGCTCTAGAAATATAAGAAGCAAAGATAGTAGACAAACAAATAAAGAAAGAAATGAGAAAAAGATGCAAAGAAAGAAGCTCTAGAAATATAAGAAGCAAAGATAGTAGAAAAAGAAATAAAGAAAAAAAAGAGAAAAAGATGTAAAGAAAGAAGCTCTAGAAATATAAGAAGCGAAGATAGTAGACAAACAAATAAGGAAAGAAATGAGAAAAAGATGCAAAGAAAGAAGCTCTAGAAATATAAGAAGCAAAGGTAGAAGACAAAGAAATAAAGAAAGAAATGAGAAAAAGATGCAAAGAAAGAAGCTCTAGAAATATAAGAAGCGAAGATAGTAGACAAAGAAATTAAGAAAGAAATGAGAAAAAGATGCAAAGAAAGAAGCTCTAGAAATATAAGAAGCAAAGATAGTAGACAAAGAAATAAAGAAAGAAATGAAAAAAAGGTGCAAAGAAAGAAGCTCTAGAAATATAAGAAGCGAAGATAGTAGACAAAGAAATTAAGAAAGAAATGAGAAAAAGATGCAAAGAAAGAAGCTCTAGAAATATAAGAAGCAAAGGTAGAAGACAAAGAAATAAAGAAAGAAATGAGAAAAAGATGCAAAGAAAGAAGCTCTAGAAATGTAAGAAGCGAAGATAGTAGACAAGGAAATTAAGAAAGAAATGAGAAAAAGATGCAAAGAAAGAAGCTCTAGAAATATAAGAAGCAAAGGTAGAAGACAAATAAATAAAGAAAGAAATGAGAAAAAGACGCAAAGAAAGAAGCTCTAGAAATATAAGAAGCGAAGATAGTAGACAAAGAAATTAAGAAAGAAATGAGAAAAAGATGCAAAGAAAGAAGCTCTAGAAATATAAGAAGCAAAGATATTAGACAAAGAAATAAAGAAAGAAATGAGAAAAAGATGCAAAGAAAGAAGCTCTAGAAATATAAGAAGCGAAGATAGTAGACAAAGAAATAAAGAAAGAAATGAGAAAAAGATGCAAAGAAAGAAGCTCTAGAAATATAAGAAGCAAAGGTAGAAGACAAAGAAATTAAGAAAGAAATGAGAAAAAGGTGCAAAGAAAGAAGCTCTAGAAATATAAGAAGCAAAGGTAGAAGACAAAGAAATAAAGAAAGAAATGAGAAAAAGATGCAAAGAAAGAAGCTCTAGAAATATAAGAAGCGAAGATAGTAGACAAAGAAATTAAGAAAGAAATGAGAAAAAGATGCAAAGTAAGAAGCTCTAGAAATATAAGAAGCAAAGATAGTAGACAAAGAAATTAAGAAAGAAATGAGAAAAAGATGCAAAGAAAGAAGCTCTAGAAATATAAGAAGCGAAGATAGTAGACAAAGAAATAAAGAAAGAAATGAGAAAAAGATGCAAAGAAAGAAGCTCTAGAAATATAAGAAGCAAAGGTAGAAGACAAAGAAATAAAGAAAGAAATGAGAAAAAGATGCAAAGAAAGAAGCTCTAGAAATATAAGAAGCGAAGATAGTAGACAAACAAATTAAGAAAGAAATGAGAAAAAGATGCAAAGAAAGAAGCTCTAGAAATATAAGAAGCAAAGATAGTAGACAAAGAAATAAAGAGAGAAATGAGAAAAAGATGCAAAGAAAGAAGCTCTAGAAATATAAGAAGCGAAGATAGTAGACAAAGAAATAAAGAAAGAAATGAGAAAAAGATGCAAAGAAAGAAGCTCTAGAAATATAAGTAGCAAAGGTAGATGACAAAGAAATAAAGAAAGAAATGAGAAAAAGATGCAAAGAAAGAAGCTCTAGAAATATAAGAAGCAAAGATAGTAGACAAACAAATAAAGAAAGAAATGAGAAAAAGATGCAAAGAAAGAAGCTCTAGAAATATAAGAAGCGAAGATAGTAGAAAAAGAAATAAAGAAAGAAATGAGAAAAAGATGCAAAGAAAGAAGCTCTAGAAATATAAGAAGCAAAGATAGTAGACAAAGTAATAAAGAAAGAAATGAGAAAAAGATGCAAAGAAAGAAGCTCTAGAAATATAAGAAGCGAAGATAGTAGACAAACAAATAAAAAAAGAAATGAGAAAAAGATGCAAAGAAAGAAGCTCTAGAAATATAAGAAGCAAAGGTAGAAGACAAAGAAATTAAGAAATAAATGAGAAAAAGATGCAAAGAAAGAAACTCTAGAAATATAAGAAGTGAAGATAGTAGAAAAAGAAATAAAGAAAGAAATGAGAAAAAGATGCAAAGAAAGAAGCTCTAGAAATATAAGAAGCAAAGGTAGAAGACAAAGAAATAAAGAAAGAAATGAGAAAAAGATGCAAAGAAAGAAGCTCTAGAAATATAAGAAGCGAAGATAGTAGACAAAGAAATAAAGAAAGAAATGAGAAAAAGATGCAAAGAAAGAAGCTCTAGAAATATAAGAAGCAAAGGTAGAAGACAAAGAAATAAAGAAAGAAATGAGAAAAAGATGCAAAGAAAGAAGCTCTAGAAATATAAGAAGCGAAGATAGTAGACAAAGAAATTAAGAAAGAAATGAGAAAAAGATGCAAAGAAAGAAGCTCTAGAAATATAAGAAGCAAAGGTAGAAGACAAAGAAATAAAGAAAAAAATGAGAAAAAGATGCAAAGAAAGAAGCTCTAGAAATATAAGAAGCGAAGATAGTAAACAAAGAAATTAAGAAAGAAATGAGAAAAAGATGCAAAGAAAGAAGCTCTAGAAATATAAGAAGCAAAGATAGTAGACAAAGAAA
Organism: Euprymna scolopes; assembly: GCF_053919585.1. Classification (NCBI taxonomy): domain Eukaryota; kingdom Metazoa; phylum Mollusca; class Cephalopoda; order Sepiida; family Sepiolidae; genus Euprymna; species Euprymna scolopes. Next base: position 54,476,704 of record NC_136493.1, on the reverse strand, counting down.
TAAAGAAATAAATGAGAAAAAGATGCAAAGAAAGAAGCTCTAGAAATATAAGAAGCGAAGATAGTAGACAAAGAAATAAAGAAAGAAATGAGAAAAAGATGCAAAGAAAGAAGCTCTAGAAATATAAGAAGCGAAGATAGTAAACAAAGAAATTAAGAAAGAAATGAGAAAAAGATGCAAAGAAAGAAGCTCTAGAAATATAAGAAGCAAAGATAGTAGACAAAGAAATAAAGAAATAAATGAGAAAAAGATGCAAAGAAAGAAGCTCTAGAAATATAAGAAGCGAAGATAGTAGACAAAGAAATAAAGAAAGAAATGAGAAAAAGATGCAAAGAAAGAAGCTCTAGAAATATAAGAAGCAAAGGTAGATGACAAAGAAATAAAGAAAGAAATGAGAAAAAGGTGCAAAGAAAGAAGCTCTAGAAATATAAGAAGCGAAGATAGTAGACAAAGAAATTAAGAAAGAAATGAGAAAAAGATGCAAATAAAGAAGCTCTAGAAATATAAGAAGCAAAGATAGTAGACAAAGAAATAAAGAAAGAAATGAGAAAAAGATGCAAAGAAAGAAGCTCTAGAAATATAAGAAGCGAAGATAGTTGACAAAAAAATAAAAAAAGAAATGAGAAAAAGATGCAAAGAAAGAAGCTCTAGAAATATAAGAAGCAAAGGTAGAAGACAAAGAAATTAAGAAAGAAATGAGAAAAAGATGCAAAGAAAGAAACTCTAGAAATATAAGAAGCGAAGATAGTAGACAAAGAAATAAAGAAAAAAATGAGAAAAAGATGCAAAGAAAAAAGCTCTAGAAATATAAGAAGCAAAGGTAGAAGACAAAGAAATAAAGAAAGAAATGAGAAAAAGATGCAAAGAAAGAAGCTCTAGAAATATAAGAAGCGAAGATAGTAGACAAACAAATTAAGAAAGAAATGAGAAAAAGGTGCGAAGAAAGAAGCTCTAGAAATATAAGAAGCAAAGGTAGAAGACAAAGAAATAAAGAAAGAAATGAGAAAAAGATGCAAAGAAAGAAGCTCTAGAAATATAAGAAGCAAAGGTAGAAGACAAAGAAATTAAGAAAGAAATGAGAAAAAGATGTAAAGAAAGAAGCTCTAGAAATATAAGAAGCAAAGATAGTAGACAAAGAAATAAAGAAAGAAATGAGAAAAAGATGCAAAGAAAGAAGCTCTAGAAATATAAGAAGCGAAGATAGTAGACAAAGAAATAAAGAAAGAAATGAGAAAAAGATGCAAAGAAAGAAGATCTAGAAATATAAGAAGCAAAGGTAGAAGACAAAGAAATTAAGAAAAAAATGAGAAAAAGATGCAAAGAAAGAAGCTCTAGAAATATAAGAAGCAAAGGTAGAAGACAAAGAAATTAAGAAAGAAATAAGAAAAAGATGCAAAGAAAGAAGCTCTAGAAATATAAGAAGCAAAGGTAGAAGACAAAGAAATTAAGAAAGAAATGAGAAAAAGATGCAAAGAAAGAAGCTCTAGAAATATAAGAAACGAAGACAGCAGACAAAGAAATAAAGAAAGAAATGAGAAAAAGATGCAAAGAAAGAAGCTCTAGAAATATAAGAAGCAAAGGTAGAAGACAAAGAAATAAAGAAAGAAATGAGAAAAAGATGCAAAGAAAGAAGCTCTAGAAATATAAGAAGCGAAGATAGTAGACAAAGAAATAAAGAAAGAAATGAGAAAAAGATGCAAAGAAAGAAGCTCTAGAAATATAAGAAGCAAAGATAGTAGACAAAGAAATAAAGAAAGAAATGAAAAAAAGGTGCAAAGAAAGAAGTTCTAGAAATATAAGAAGCGAAGATAGTAGACAAAGAAATAAAGAAAGAAATGAGAAAAAGATGCAAAGAAAGAAGCTCTAGAAATATAAGAAGCAAAGGTAGAAGACAAAGAAATAAAGAAAGAAATGAGAAAAAGATGCAAAGAAAGAAGCTCTAGAAATGTAAGAAGCGAAGATAGTAGACAAGGAAATTAAGAAAGAAATGAGAAAAAGATGCAAAGAAAGAAGCTCTAGAAATATAAGAAGCAAAGGTAGAAGACAAAGAAATAAAGAAAGAAATGAGAAAAAGACGCAAAGAAAGAAGCTCTAGAAATATAAGAAGCGAAGATAGTAGACAAAGAAATTAAGAAAGAAATGAGAAAAAGATGCAAAGAAAGAAGCTCTAGAAATATAAGAAGCAAAGATAGTAGACAAAGAAATAAAGAAAGAAATGAGAAAAAGATGCAAAGAAAGAAGCTCTAGAAATATAAGAAGCGAAGATAGTAGACAAAGAAATAAAGAAAGAAATGATAAAAAGATGCAAAGAAAGAAGCTCTAGAAATATAAGAAGCAAAGGTAGAAGACAAAGAAATTAAGAAAGAAATGAGAAAAAGATGCAAAGAAAGAAGCTCTAGAAATATAAGAAGCAAAGGTAGAAGACAAAGAAATAAAGAAAGAAATGAGAAAAAGATGCAAAGAAAGAAGCTCTAGAAATATAAGAAGCGAAGATAGTAGACAAAGAAATTAAGAAAGAAATGAGAAAAAGATGCAAAGAAAGAAGCTCTAGAAATATAAGAAGCAAAGATAGTAGACAAAGAAATTAAGAAAGAAATGAGAAAAAGATGCAAAGAAAGAAGCTCTAGAAATATAAGAAGCGAAGATAGTAGACAAAGAAATAAAGAAAGAAATGAGAAAAAGATGCAAAGAAAGAAGCTCTAGAAATATAAGAAGCAAAGGTAGATGACAAAGAAATAAAGAAAGAAATGAGAAAAAGGTGCAAAGAAAGAAGCTCTAGAAATATAAGAAGCGAAGATAGTAGACAAAGAAATTAAGAAAGAAATGAGAAAAAGATGCAAAGAAAGAAGCTCTAGAAATATAAGAAGCAAAGATAGTAGACAAAGAAATAAAGAAAGAAATGAGAAAAAGATGCAAAGAAAGAAGCTCTAGAAATATAAGAAGCGAAGATAGTAGACAAACAAATAAAAAAAGAAATGAGAAAAAGATGCAAAGAAAGAAGCTCTAGAAATATAAGAAGCAAAGGTAGAAGACAAAGAAATTAAGAAATAAATGAGAAAAAGATGCAAAGAAAGAAACTCTAGAAATATAAGAAGCGAAGATAGTAGACAAAGAAATAAAGAAAGAAATGAGAAAAAGATGCAAAGAAAGAAGCTCTAGAAATATAAGTAGCAAAGGTAGAAGACAAAGAAATAAAGAAAGAAATGAGAAAAAGATGCAAAGAAAGAAGCTCTAGAAATATAAGAAGCGAAGATAGTAGACAAAGAAATAAAGAAAGAAATGAGAAAAAGATGCAAAGAAAGAAGCTCTAGAAATATAAGAAGCAAAGGTAGAAGACAAAGAAATAAAGAAAGAAATGAGAAAAAGATGCAAAGAAAGAAGCTCTAGAAATATAAGAACGAAGATAGTAGACAAAGAAATTAAGAAAGAAATGAGAAAAAGATGCAAAGAAAGAAGCTCTAGAAATATAAGAAGCAAAGGTAGAAGACAACGAAATAAAGAAAGAAATGAGAAAAAGATGCAAAGAAAGAAGCTCTAGAAATATAAGAAGCGAAGATAGTAAACAAAGAAATTAAGAAAGAAATGAGAAAAAGATGCAAAGAAAGAAGCTCTAGAAATATAAGAAGCAAAGATAGTAGACAAACAAATAAAGAAAGAAATGAGAAAAAGATGCAAAGAAAGAAGCTCTAGAAATATAAGAAGCGAAGATAGTAGAAAAAGAAATAAAGAAAGAAATGAGAAAAAGATGCAAAGAAAGAAGCTCTAGAAATATAAGAAGCAAAGGTAGAAGACAAAGAAATAAAGAAAGAAATGAGAAAAAGATGCAAAGAAAGAAGCTCTAGAAATATAAGAAGCGAAGATAGTAGACAAAGAAATAAAGAAAGAAATGAGAAAAAGATGCAAAGAAAGAAGCTCTAGAAATATAAGAAGCGAAGATAGTAGACAAACAAATAAAGAAAGAAATGAGAAAAATATGCAAAGAAAGAAGCTCTAGAAATATAAGAAGCAAAGGTAGTAGACAAAGAAATTAAGAAAGAAATGAGAAAAAGATGCAAAGAAAGAAGCTCTAGAAATATAAGAAGAAAAGATAGTAGACAAAGAAATAAAGAAAGAAATGAGAAAAAGATGCAAAGAAAGAAGCTCTAGAAATATAAGAAGCGAAGATAGTAGACAAAGAAATAAAGAAAGAAATGAGAAAAAGATGCAAAGAAAGAAGCTCTAGAAATATAAGAAGCAAAGGTAGAAGACAAACAAATTAAGAAAGAAATGAGAAAAAGGTGCAAAGAAAGAAGCTCTAGAAATATAAGAAGCAAAGGTAGAAGACAAAGAAATTAAGAAAGAAATGAGAAAAAGATGCAAAGAAAGAAGCTCTAGAAATATAAGAAGCAAAGGTAGAAGACAAAGAAATCAAGAAAGAAATGAGAAAAAGATGTAAAGAAAGAAGCTCTAGAAATATAAGAAGCAAAGATAGTAGACAAAGAAATAAAGAAAGAAATGAGAAAAAGATGCAAAGAAAGAAGCTCTAGAAATATAAGCAGCGAAGATAGTAGACAAACAAATAAAGAAAGAAATGAGAAAAAGATGCAAAGAAAGAAGATCTAGAAATATAAGAAGCAAAGGTAGAAGACAAAGAAATTAAGAAAGAAATGAGAAAAAGATGCAAAGAAAGAAGCTCTAGAAATATAAGAAGCAAAGGTAGAAGACAAAGAAATTAAGAAAGAAATGAGAAAAAGGTGCAAGGAAAGAAGCTCTAGAAATATAAGAAGCAAAGGTAGAAGACAAAGAAATTAAGAAAGAAATGAGAAAAAGATGCAAAGAAAGAAGCTCTAGAAATATAAGAAGCAAAGCTAGAAGACAAAGACATTAAGAAAGAAATGAGAAAAAGATGCAAAGAAAGAAGCTCTAGAAATATAAGAAGCAAAGGTAGAAGACAAAGAAATTAAGAAAGAAATGAGAAAAAGGTGCAAAGAAAGAAGCTCTAGAAATATAAGAAGCAAAGATAGTAGACAAAGAAATAAAGAAAGAAATGAGAAAAAGATGCAAAGAAAGAAGCTCTAGAAATATAAGAAGCAAAGGTAGAAGACAAAGAAATTAAGAACGAAATGAGAAAAAGATGTAAAGAAAGAAGCTCTAGAAATATAAGAAGCGAAGATAGTAGACAAAGAAATAAAGAAAGAAATTAGAAAAAGATGCAAAGAAAGAAGCTCTAGAAATATAAGAAGCAAAGGTAGAAGACAAAGAAATAAAGAAAGAAATGAGAAAAAGATGCAAAGAAAGAAGCTCTAGAAATATAAGAAGCGAAGATAGTAGAAAAGGAAATTAAGAAAGAAATGAGAAAAAGATGCAAAGAAAGAAGCTCTAGAAATATAAGAAGAAAAGGTAGAAGACAAAGAAATAAAGAAAGAAATGAGAAAAAGACGCAAAGAAAGAAGCTCTAGAAATATAAGAAGCGAAGATAGTAGACAAAGAAATTAAGAAAGAAATGAGAAAAAGATGCAAAGAAAGAAGCTCTAGAAATATAAGAAGCAAAGATAGTAGACAAAGAAATAAAGAAAGAAATGAGAAAAAGATGCAAAGAAAGAAGCTCTAGAAATATAAGAAGCGAAGATAGTAGACAAAGAAATAAAGAAAGAAATGATAAAAAGATGCAAAGAAAGAAGCTCTAGAAATATAAGAAGCAAAGGTAGAAGACAAAGAAATTAAGAAAGAAATGAGAAAAAGGTGCAAAGAAAGAAGCTCTAGAAATATAAGAAGCAAAGGTAGAAGACAAAGAAATAAAGAAAGAAATGAGAAAAAGATGCAAAGAAAGAAGCTCTAGAAATATAAGAAGCGAAGATAGTAGACAAAGAAATTAAGAAAGAAATGAGAAAAAGATGCAAAGAAAGAAGCTCTAGAAATATAAGAAGCAAAGATAGTAGACAAAGAAATTAAGAAAGAAATGAAAAAAAGATGCAAAGAAAGAAGCTCTAGAAATATAAGAAGCGAAGATAGTAGACAAAGAAATAAAGGAAGAAATGAGAAAAAGATGCAAAGAAAGAAGCTCTAGAAATATAAGAAGCAAAGGTAGAAGACAAAGAAATTAAGAAAGAAATGAGAAAAAGATGCAAAGAAAGAAGCTCTAGAAATATAAGAAGCAAAGATAGTAGACAAAGAAATAAAGAAAGAAATGAGAAAAAGATGCAAAGAAAGAAGCTCTAGAAATATAAGAAGCGAAGATAGTAGACAAACAAATAAAAAAAGAAATGAGAAAAAGATGCAAAGAAAGAAGCTCTAGAAATATAAGAAGCAAAGGTAGAAGACAAAGAAATTAAGAAAGAAAAAAGAAAAAGATGCAAAGAAAGAAACTCTAGAAATATAAGAAGCGAAGATAGTAGACAAAGAAATTAAGAAAGAAATGAGAAAAAGATGCAAAGAAAGAAGCTCTAGAAATATAAGAAGCGAAGATAGTAGACAAAGAAATTAAGAAAGAAATGAGAAAAAGATGCAAAGAAAGAAGCTCTAGAAATATAAGAAGCACAGGTAGAAGACAAAGAAATAAAGAAAGAAATGAGAAAAAGATGCAAAGAAAGAAGCTCTAGAAATATAAGAAGCGAAGATAGTAGACAAAGAAATTAAGAAAGAAATGAGAAAAAGATGCAAAGAAAGAAGCTCTAGAAATATAAGAAGCAAAGGTAGAAGACAAAGAAATAAAGAAAGAAATGAGAAAAAGATGCAAAGAAAGAAGCTCTAGAAATATAAGAAGCGAAGATAGTAAACAAAGAAATTAAGAAAGAAATGAGAAAAAGATGCAAAGAAAGAAGCTCTAGAAATATAAGAAGCAAAGATAGTAGACAAAGAAATAAAGAAAGAAATGAGAAAAAGATGCAAAGAAAGAAGCTCTAGAAATATAAGAAGCGAAGATAGTAGACAAAGAAATAAAGAAAGAAATGATAAAAAGATGCAAAGAAAGAAGCTCTAGAAATATAAGAAGCAAAGGTAGAAGACAAAGAAATTAAGAAAGAAATGAGAAAAAGGTGCAAAGAAAGAAGCTCTAGAAATATAAGAAGCAAAGGTAGAAGACAAAGAAATAAAGAAAGAAATGAGAAAAAGATGCAAAGAAAAAAGCTCTAGAAATATAAGAAGCGAAGATAGTAGACAAAGAAATTAAGAAAGAAATGAGAAAAAGATGCCAAGAAAAGAGGCTCTAGATATATAAGAAGCAAAGATAGTAGACAAAGAAATTAAGAAAGAAATGAGAAAAAGATGCAAAGAAAGAAGCTCTAGAAATATAAGAAGCGAAGATAGTAGACAAACAAATAAAGAAAGAAATGAGAAAAAGATGCAAAGAAAGACTCTCTAGAAATATAAGAAGCAAAGGTAGTAGACAAAGAAATAAAGAAAGAAATGAGAAAAAGATGCAAAGAAAGAAGCTCTAGAAATATAAGAAGCGAAGATAGTATACAAACAAATAAAGAAAGAAATGAGAAAAAGATGCAAAGAAAGAAGCTCTAGAAATATAAGAAGCAAAGATAGTAGACCAGGAAATAAAGAAAGAAATGAGAAAAAGATGCAAAGAAAGAAGCTCTAGAAATATAAGAAGCGAAGATAGTAGACAAAGAAATAAAGAAAGAAATGAGAAAAAGATGCAAAGAAAGAAGCTCTAGAAATATAAGAAGCAAAGGTAGAAGACAAAGAAATAAAGAAAGAAATGAGAAAAAGATGCAAAGAAAGAAGCTCTAGAAATATAAGAAGCGAAGATAGTAGACAAAGAAATTAAGAAAGAAATGAGAAAAAGATGCAAAGAAAGAAGCTATAGAAATATAAGAAGCAAAGATAGTAGACAAAGAAATAAAGAAAGAAATGAGAAAAAGATGCAAAGAAAGAAGCTCTAGAAATATAAGAAGCGAAGATAGAAGACAAACAAATAAAGAAAGAAATGAGAAAAAGATGCAAAGAAAGAAGCTCTAGAAATATAAGAAGCAAAGGTAGAAGACAAAGAAATAAAGAAAGAAATGAGAAAAAGATGCAAAGAAAGAAGCTCTAGAAATATAAGAAGCGAAGATAGTAGACAAACAAATAAAGAAAGAAATGAGAAAAAGATGCAAAGAAAGAATCTCTAGAAATATAAGAAGCAAAGGTAGAAGACAAAGAAATAAAGAAAGAAATGAGAAAAAGGTGCAAAGAAAGAAGCTCTAGAAATATAAGAAGCGAAGATAGTAGACAAAGAAATTAAGAAAGAAATGAGAAAAAGATGCAAAGAAAGAAGCTCTAGAAATATAAGAAGTTAAGATAGTAGACAAAGAAATAAAGAAAGAAATGAGAAAAAGATGCAAAGAAAGAAGCTCTAGAAATATAAGAAGCGAAGATAGTAGACAAAGAAATAAATAAAGAAATGAGAAAAAGATGCAAAGAAAGAAGCTCTAGAAATATAAGAAGCAAAGGTAGAAGACAAAGTAATTAAGAAAGAAATGAGAAAAAGGTGCAAAGAAAGAAGCTCTAGAAATATAAGAAGCAAAGATAGTAGACAAAGAAATAAAGAAAGAAATGAGAAAAAGATGCAAAGAAAGAAGCTCTAGAAATATAAGAAGCGAAGATAGTAGACAAAGAAATAAAGAAAGAAATGAGAAAAAGATGCAAAGAAAGAAGCTCTAGAAATATAAGAAGCAAAGATAGTAGACAAAGAAATAAAGAAAGAAATGAGAAAAAGATGCAAAGAAAGAAGCTCTAGAAATATAAGAAGCGAAGATAGTAGACAAAGAAATAAAGAAAGAAATGAGAAAAAGATGCAAAGAAAGAAGCTCTAGAAATATAAGAAGCAAAGGTAGAAGACAAAGAAATTAAGAAAGAAAAAAGAAAAAGATGCAAAGAAAGAAGCTCTAGAAATATAAGAAGCAAAGGTAGAAGAAAAAGAAATTAAGAAAGAAATGAGAAAAAGGTGCAAAGAAAGAAGCTCTAGAAATATAAGAAGCAAAGGTAGAAGACAAAGAAATTAAGAAAGAAATGAGAAAAAGATGCAAAGAAAGAAGCTCTAGAAATATAAGAAGCAAAGGTAGAAGACAAAGAAATTAAGAAAGAAATGAGAAAAAGATGCAAAGAAAGAAGCTCTAGAAATATAAGAAGCAAAGGTAGAAGACAAAGAAATTAAGAAAGAAATGAGAAAAAGGTGCAAAGAAAGAAGCTCTAGAAATATAAGAAGCAAAGATAGTAGACAAAGAAATAAAGAAAGAAATGAGAAAAAGATGCAAAGAAAGAAGCTCTAGAAATATAAGGAGCAAAGGTAGAAGACAAAGAAATTAAGAAAGAAATGAGAAAAAGATGTAAAGAAAGAAGCTCTAGAAATATAAGAAGCGAAGACAGTAGACAAACAAATAAGGAAAGAAATGAGAAAAAGATGCAAAGAAAGAAGCTCTAGAAATATAAGAAGCAAAGGTAGAAGACAAAGAAATAAAGAAAGAAATGAGAAAAAGATGCAAAGAAAGAAGCTCTAGAAATATAAGAAGCGAAGATAGTAGACAAAAAAATTAAGAAAGAAATGAGAAAAAGATGCAAAGAAAGAAGCTCTAGAAATATAAGAAGCAAAGATAGTAGACAAAGAAATAAAGAAAGAAATGAAAAAAAGATGCAAAGAAAGAAGTTCTAGAAATATAAGAAGCGAAGATAGTAGACAAAGAAATAAAGAAAGAAATGAGAAAAAGATGCAAAGAAAGAAGCTCTAGAAATATAAGAAGCAAAGGTAGAAGACAAAGAAATAAAGAAAGAAATGAGAAAAAGATGCAAAGAAAGAAGCTCTAGAAATATAAGAAGCAAAGGTAGAAGACAAAGAAATAAAGAAAGAAATGAGAAAAAGATGCAAAGAAAGAAGCTCTAGAAATATAAGAAGCGAAGATAGTAGACAAAAAAATTAAGAAAGAAATGAGAAAAAGATGCAAAGAAAGAAGCTCTAGAAATATAAGAAGCAAAGATAGTAGACAAAGAAATAAAGAAAGAAATGAAAAAAAGATGCAAAGAAAGAAGTTCTAGAAATATAAGAAGCGAAGATAGTAGACAAAGAAATAAAGAAAGAAATGAGAAAAAGATGCAAAGAAAGAAGCTCTAGAAATATAAGAAGCAAAGGTAGAAGACAAAGAAATAAAGAAAGAAATGAGAAAAAGATGCAAAGAAAGAAGCTCTAGAAATATAAGAAGCGAAGATAGTAGACAAGGAAATTAAGAAAGAAATGAGAAAAAGATGCAAAGAAAGAAGCTCTAGAAATATAAGAAGCAAAGGTAGAAGACAAAGAAATAAAGAAAGAAATGAGAAAAAGATGCAAAGAAAGAAGCTCTGGAAATATAAGAAGCGAAGATAGTAGACAAAGAAATTAAGAAAGAAATGAGAAAAAGATGCAAAGAAAGAAGCTCTAGAAATATAAGAAGCAAAGATAGTAGACAAAGAAATAAAGAAAGAAATGAGAAAAAGATGCAAAGAAAGAAGCTCTAGAAATATAAGAAGCGAAGATAGTAGACAAAGAAATAAAGAAAGAAATGATAAAAAGATGCAAAGAAAGAAGCTCTAGAAATATAAGAAGCAAAGGTAGAAGACAAAGAAATAAAGAAAGAAATGAGAAAAAGATGCAAAGAATGAAGCTCTAGAAATATAAGAAGCGAAGATAGTAGACAAACAAATTAAGAAAGAAATGAGAAAAAGATGCAAAGAAAGAAGCTCTAGAAATATAAGAAGCAAAGATAGTAGACAAAGAAATAAAGAAAGAAATGAGAAAAAGATGCAAAGAAAGAAGCTCTAGAAATATAAGAAGCGAAGATAGTAGACAAAGAAATAAAGAAAGAAATGAGAAAAAGATGCAAAGAAAGAAGCTCTAGAAATATAAGAAGCAAAGGTAGAAGACAAAGAAATAAAGAAAGAAATGAGAAAAAGGTGCAAAGAAAGAAGCTCTAGAAATATAAGAAGCGAAGATAGTAGACAAAGAAATTAAGAAAGAAATGAGAAAAAGATGCAAAGAAAGAAGCTCTAGAAATATAAGAAGCAAAGATAGTAGACAAAGAAATATAGAAAGAAATGAGAAAAAGATGCAAAGAAAGAAGCTCTAGAAATATAAGAAGCGAAGATAGTAGACAAACAAATAAAAAAAGAAATGAGAAAAAGATGCAAAGAAAGAAGCTCTAGAAATATAAGAAGCAAAGGTAGAAGACAAAGAAATTAAGAAATAAATGAGAAAAAGATGCAAAGAAAGAAGCTCTAGAAATATAAGAAGCGAAGATAGTAGACAAAGAAATAAAGAAAGAAATGAGAAAAAGATGCAAAGAAAGAAGCTCTAGAAATATAAGAAGCAAAGGTAGAAGACAAAGAAATAAAGAAAGAAATGAGAAAAAGATGCAAAGAAAGAAGCTCTAGAAATATAAGAAGCGAAGATAGTAGACAAAGAAATTAAGAAAGAAATGAGAAAAAGATGCAAAGAAAGAAGCTCTAGAAATATAAGAAGCAAAGGTAGAAGACAAAGAAATAAAGAAAGAAATGAGAAAAAGATGCAAAGAAAGAAGCTCTAGAAATATAAGAAGCGAAGATAGTAGACAAAGAAATTAAGAAAGAAATGAGAAAAAGATGCAAAGAAAGAAGCTCTAGAAATATAAGAAGAAAAGGTAGAAGACAAAGAAATAAAGAAAGAAATGAGAAAAAGATGCAAAGAAAGAAGCTCTAGAAATATAAGAAGCGAAGATAGTAGACAAAGAAATTAAGAAAGAAATGAGAAAAAGATGCAAAGAAAGAAGCTCTAGAAATATAAGAAGTTAAGATAGTAGACAAAGAAATAAAGAAAGAAATGAGAAAAAGATGCAAAGAAAGAAGCTCTAGAAATATAAGAAGCGAAGATAGTAGACAAAGAAATAAATAAAGAAATGAGAAAAAGATGCAAAGAAAGAAGCTCTAGAAATATAAGAAGCAAAGGTAGAAGACAAAGTAATTAAGAAAGAAATGAGAAAAAGGTGCAAAGAAAGAAGCTCTAGAAATATAAGAAGCAAAGGTAGAAGACAAAGAAATTAAGAAAGAAATGAGAAAAAGATGCAAAGAAAGAAGCTCTAGAAATATAAGAACAAAAGGTAGAAGACAAAGAAATTAAGAAAGAAATGAGAAAAAGATGTAAAGAAAGAAGCTCTAGAAATATAAGAAGCAAAGATAGTAGACAAAGAAATAAAGAAAGAAATGAGAAAAAGATGCAAAGAAAGAAGCTCTAGAAATATAAGAAGCGAAGATAGTAGACAAAGAAATAAAGAAAGAAATGAGAAAAAGATGCAAAGAAAGAAGCTCTAGAAATATAAGAAGCAAAGGTAGAAGACAAAGAAATTAAGAAAGAAAAAAGAAAAAGATGCAAAGAAAGAAGCTCTAGAAATATAAGAAGCAAAGGTAGAAGAAAAAGAAATTAAGAAAGAAATGAGAAAAAGGTGCAAAGAAAGAAGCTCTAGAAATATAAGAAGCAAAGGTAGAAGACAAAGAAATTAAGAAAGAAATGAGAAAAAGATGCAAAGAAAGAAGCTCTAGAAATATAAGAAGCAAAGGTAGAAGACAAAGAAATTAAGAAAGAAATGAGAAAAAGATGCAAAGAAAGAAGCTCTAGAAATATAAGAAGCAAAGGTAGAAGACAAAGAAATTAAGAAAGAAATGAGAAAAAGGTGCAAAGAAAGAAGCTCTAGAAATATAAGAAGCAAAGATAGTAGACAAAGAAATAAAGAAAGAAATGAGAAAAAGATGCAAAGAAAGAAGCTCTAGAAATATAAGGAGCAAAGGTAGAAGACAAAGAAATTAAGAAAGAAATGAGAAAAAGATGTAAAGAAAGAAGCTCTAGAAATATAAGAAGCGAAGACAGTAGACAAACAAATAAGGAAAGAAATGAGAAAAAGATGCAAAGAAAGAAGCTCTAGAAATATAAGAAGCAAAGGTAGAAGACAAAGAAATAAAGAAAGAAATGAGAAAAAGATGCAAAGAAAGAAGCTCTAGAAATATAAGAAGCGAAGATAGTAGACAAAAAAATTAAGAAAGAAATGAGAAAAAGATGCAAAGAAAGAAGCTCTAGAAATATAAGAAGCAAAGATAGTAGACAAAGAAATAAAGAAAGAAATGAAAAAAAGATGCAAAGAAAGAAGTTCTAGAAATATAAGAAGCGAAGATAGTAGACAAAGAAATAAAGAAAGAAATGAGAAAAAGATGCAAAGAAAGAAGCTCTAGAAATATAAGAAGCAAAGGTAGAAGACAAAGAAATAAAGAAAGAAATGAGAAAAAGATGCAAAGAAAGAAGCTCTAGAAATATAAGAAGCGAAGATAGTAGACAAGGAAATTAAGAAAGAAATGAGAAAAAGATGCAAAGAAAGAAGCTCTAGAAATATAAGAAGCAAAGGTAGAAGACAAAGAAATAAAGAAAGAAATGAGAAAAAGATGCAAAGAAAGAAGCTCTGGAAATATAAGAAGCGAAGATAGTAGACAAAGAAATTAAGAAAGAAATGAGAAAAAGATGCAAAGAAAGAAGCTCTAGAAATATAAGAAGCAAAGATAGTAGACAAAGAAATAAAGAAAGAAATGAGAAAAAGATGCAAAGAAAGAAGCTCTAGAAATATAAGAAGCGAAGATAGTAGACAAAGAAATAAAGAAAGAAATGATAAAAAGATGCAAAGAAAGAAGCTCTAGAAATATAAGAAGCAAAGGTAGAAGACAAAGAAATTAAGAAAGAAATGAGAAAAAGGTGCAAAGAAAGAAGCTCTAGAAATATAAGAAGCAAAGGTAGAAGACAAAGAAATAAAGAAAGAAATGAGAAAAAGATGCAAAGAAAGAAGCTCTAGAAATATAAGAAGCGAAGATAGTAGACAAAGAAATTAAGAAAGAAATGAGAAAAAGATGCAAAGAAAGAAGCTCTAGAAATATAAGAAGCAAAGATAGTAGACAAAGAAATTAAGAAAGAAATGAGAAAAAGATGCAAAGAAAGAAGCTCTAGAAATATAAGAAGCGAAGATAGTAGACAAAGAAATAAAGAAAGAAATGAGAAAAAGATGCAAAGAAAGAAGCTCTAGAAATATAAGAAGCAAAGGTAGAAGACAAAGAAATAAAGAAAGAAATGAGAAAAAGATGCAAAGAATGAAGCTCTAGAAATATAAGAAGCGAAGATAGTAGACAAACAAATTAAGAAAGAAATGAGAAAAAGATGCAAAGAAAGAAGCTCTAGAAATATAAGAAGCAAAGATAGTAGACAAAGAAATAAAGAAAGAAATGAGAAAAAGATGCAAAGAAAGAAGCTCTAGAAATATAAGAAGCGAAGATAGTAGACAAAGAAATAAAGAAAGAAATGAGAAAAAGATGCAAAGAAAGAAGCTCTAGAAATATAAGAAGCAAAGGTAGAAGACAAAGAAATTAAGAAAGAAATGAGAAAAAGGTGCAAAGAAAGAAGCTCTAGAAATATAAGAAGCGAAGATAGTAGACAAAGAAATTAAGAAAGAAATGAGAAAAAGATGCAAAGAAAGAAGCTCTAGAAATATAAGAAGCAAAGATAGTAGACAAAGAAATAAAGAAAGAAATGAGAAAAAGATGCAAAGAAAGAAGCTCTAGAAATATAAGAAGCGAAGATAGTAGACAAACAAATAAAAAAAGAAATGAGAAAAAGATGCAAAGAAAGAAGCTCTAGAAATATAAGAAGCAAAGGTAGAAGACAAAGAAATTAAGAAATAAATGAGAAAAAGATGCAAAGAAAGAAGCTCTAGAAATATAAGAAGCGAAGATAGTAGACAAAGAAATAAAGAAAGAAATGAGAAAAAGATGCAAAGAAAGAAGCTCTAGAAATATAAGAAGCAAAGGTAGAAGACAAAGAAATAAAGAAAGAAATGAGAAAAAGATGCAAAGAAAGAAGCTCTAGAAATATAAGAAGCGAAGATAGTAGACAAAGAAATTAAGAAAGAAATGAGAAAAAGATGCAAAGAAAGAAGCTCTAGAAATATAAGAAGCAAAGGTAGAAGACAAAGAAATAAAGAAAGAAATGAGAAAAAGATGCAAAGAAAGAAGCTCTAGAAATATAAGAAGCGAAGATAGTAGACAAAGAAATTAAGAAAGAAATGAGAAAAAGATGCAAAGAAAGAAGCTCTAGAAATATAAGAAGAAAAGGTAGAAGACAAAGAAATAAAGAAAGAAATGAGAAAAAGATGCAAAGAAAGAAGCTCTAGAAATATAAGAAGCGAAGATAGTAAACAAAGTAATTAAGAAAGAAATGAGAAAAAGATGCAAAGAAAAAAGCTCTAGAAATATAAGAAGCAAAGATAGTAGACAAAGAAATAAAGAAAGAAATGAGAAAAAGATGCAAAGAAAGAAGCTCTAGAAATATAAGAAGCGAAGATAGTAGACTAAGAAATAAAGAAAGAAATGATAAAAAGATGCAAAGAAAGAAGCTCTAGAAATATAAGAAGCAAAGGTAGAAGACAAAGAAATTAAAAAAGAAATGAGAAAAAGGTGCAAAGAAAGAAGCTCTAGAAATATAAGAAGCAAAGATAGAAGACAAAGAAATAAAGAAAGAAATGAGAAAAAGATGCAAAGAAAGAAGCTCTAGAAATATAAGAAGCGAAGATAGTAGACAAAGAAATTAAGAAAGAAATGAGAAAAAGATGCCAAGAAAGAAGCTCTAGATATATAAGAAGCAAAGATAGTAGACAAAGAAATTAAGAAAGAAATGAGAAAAAGATGCAAAGAAAGAAGCTCTAGAAATATAAGAAGCGAAGATAGTAGACAAACAAATAAAGAAAGAAATGAGAAAAAGATGCAAAGAAAGAAGCTCTAGAAATATAAGAAGCAAAGGTAGTAGACAAAGAAATAAAGAAAGAAATGAGAAAAAGATGCAAAGAAAGAAGCTCTAGAAATATAAGAAGCGAAGATAGTATACAAACAAATAAAGAAAGAAATGAGAAAAAGATGCAAAGAAAGAAGCTCTAGAAATATAAGAAGCAAAGATAGTAGACCAGGAAATAAAGAAAGAAATGAGAAAAAGATGCAAAGAAAGAAGCTCTAGAAATATAAGGTGCGAAGATAGTAGACAAAGAAATAAAGAAAGAAATGAGAAAAAGATGCAAAGAAAGAAGCTCTAGAAATATAAGAAGCAAAGGTAGAAGACAAAGAAATTAAGAAAGAAATGAGAAAAAGATGCAAAGAAAGAAGCTCTAGAAATATAAGAAGCGAAGATAGTAGACAAAGAAATTAAGAAAGAAATGAGAAAAAGATGCAAAGAAAGAAGCTCTAGAAATATAAGAAGCAAAGATAGTAGACAAAGAAATAAAGAAAGAAATGAGAAAAAGATGCAAAGAAAGAAGCTCTAGAAATATAAGAAGCGAAGATAGTAGACAAAGAAATAAAGAAAGAAATGAGAAAAAGATGCAAAGAAAGAAGCTCTAGAAATATAAGAAGCAAAGGTAGAAGACAAAGAAATAAAGAAAGAAATGAGAAAAAGATGCAAAGAAAGAAGCTCTAGAAATATAAGAAGCGAAGATAGTAGACAAACAAATAAAGAAAGAAATGAGAAAAAGATGCAAAGAAAGAAGCTCTAGAAATATAAGAAGCAAAGGTAGAAGACAAAGAAATAAAGAAAGAAATGAGAAAAAGATGCAAGGAAAGAAGCTCTAGAAATATAAGAAGCGAAGATAGTAGACAAAGAAATTAAGAAAGAAATGAGAAAAAGATGCAAAGAAAGAAGCTCTAGAAATATAAGAAGTTAAGATAGTAGACAAAGAAATAAAGAAAGAAATGAGAAAAAGATGCAAAGAAAGAAGCTCTAGAAATATAAGAAGCGAAGATAGTAGACAAAGAAATAAAGAAAGAAATGAGAAAAAGATGCAAAGAAAGAAGCTCTAGAAATATAAGAAGCAAAGGTAGAAGACAAAGTAATTAAGAAAGAAATGAGAAAAAGGTGCAAAGAAAGAAGCTCTAGAAATATAAGAAGCAAAGGTAGAAGACAAAGAAATTAAGAAAGAAATGAGAAAAAGATGCAAAGAAAGAAGCTCTAGAAATATAAGAAGCAAAGGTAGAAGACAAAGAAATTAAGAAAGAAATGAGAAAAAGATGTAAAGAAAGAAGCTCTAGAAATATAAGAAGCAAAGATAGTAGACAAAGAAATAAAGAAAGAAATGAGAAAAAGATGCAAAGAAAGAAGCTCTAGAAATATAAGAAGCGAAGATAGTAGACAAAGAAATAAAGAAAGAAATGAGAAAAAGATGCAAAGAAAGAAGCTCTAGAAATATAAGAAGCAAAGGTAGAAGACAAAGAAATTAAGAAAGAAAAAAGAAAAAGATGCAAAGAAAGAAGCTCTAGAAATATAAGAAGCAAAGGTAGAAGACAAAGAAATTAAGAAAGAAATGAGAAAAAGGTGCAAAGAAAGAAGCTCTAGAAATATAAGAAGCAAAGATAGTAGACAAAGAAATAAAGAAAGAAATGAGAAAAAGATGCAAAGAAAGAAGCTCTAGAAATATAAGAAGCAAAGGTAGAAGACAAAGAAATTAAGAAAGAAATGAGAAAAAGATGCAAAGAAAGAAGCTCTAGCAATATAAGAAGCAAAGATAGTAGACAAAGAAATAAAGAAAGAAATGAGAAAAAGATGCAAAGAAAGAAGCTCTAGAAATATAAGAAGCGAAGATAGTAGACAAAGAAATAAAGAAAGAAATGAGAAACAGATGCAAAGAAAGAAGCTCTAGAAATATAAGAAGCAAAGGTAGAAGACAAAGAAATTAAGAAAGAAATGAGAAAAAGATGCAAAGAAAGAAGCTCTAGAAATATAAGAAGCAAAGGTAGAAGACAAAGAAATTAAGAAAGAAATGAGAAAAAGATGCAAAGAAAGAAGCTCTAGAAATATAAGCAGCAAAGATAGTAGACAAAGAAATAAAGAAAGAAATGAGAAAAAGAGGCAAAGAAAGAAGCTCTAGAAATATAAGAAGCGAAGATAGTAGACAAAGAAATAAAGAAAGAAATGAGAAAAAGATGCAAAGAAAGAAGCTCTAGAAATATAAGAAGCAAAGGTAGAAGACAAAGAAATAAAGAAAGAAATGAGAAAAAGATGCAAAGAAAGAAGCTCTAGAAATATAAGAAGCGAAGATAGTAGACAAAGAAATAAAGAAAGAAATGAGAAAAAGATGCAAAGAAAGAAGCTCTAGAAATATAAGAAGCAAAGATAGTAGACAAAGAAATAAAGAAATAAATGAGAAAAAGATGCAAAGAAAGAAGCTCTATAAGAGCCAGGTACGTCCAAGGATGGAATACTGTTTCCACATCTGGGCAGGAGCTGCTAGAAAGGACTTGGCCTGCCTTGATAGAGTTCAAAATAGACTTCGTAGCCTCGTAGGAGATGTCCTTTTCTCTTCCTTGCAACCTCTATCTCACAGAAGAGATGTTGCGAGTTTGTCTCTGATGTATCGTTATTTTCATGGAAAGTGTTCGACTGAGCTTCAATCTATGGTCCCCCCTCGCCAAACTTTCACAAGAAACACTCGTCTAGCTGTAATCACTATCAATAATTCCCCCCACTCTTTATCTTTGCCTTAACCTAAACGTAGATTCCATGAACAAAGCTTCTTTTTTAGAACTGCACGCCTGTGGAATTGCCTTCCGTTTTCCTGCTTTCCGGCTGACTACAATATGGCTGTCTTCAAGTCTAACGTAAATAAGTTCTTGATGAGCCGTTCCATATAAGTTATCAAATTTACCAAATTTTCATTACTAATGATTACTATATTGTCCAATTTCTACTGTACACTCTTTAACCCTTATTCTTGAGTGGCCTCTTGGCCTTGATAATGTGGTGATGCCTATGTAAAAAAAGAAATATATATATATATAAGAAGCGAAGTAGTCCAGGAAATAAAGAAAGAAATGAGAAGAAGAAGCAAAAAAAAAAAAAAAATAGCGATACAAGAAATAAAAGGACGAGTGACAAAAGCACCAGAGAAAAGTGTAAAATATTAACTGACCTTTATGTTTCACTATCTTCGGTTAATCTAGATTATCTACTGAGATAGGGCGTTTTCTGAGCTTTATTACTGCCGTGTTGACTCATGACAAAATGGAGCCGAGTATTTTTTTTTGTCACACCATCACTAGAATATATTTCGTACATAGTTAACATGCTCTCTTTATCATATTTGTTGTTTATTTTCAACAGAACATGTTTTTCTAGAGGTCTTCAACACGGTTTAGGAACTGTGTAACCCCTGAATAGTAACCATTCAATATATTAGAAGGAGGCTTTCAGGTGCTATACATTGACTAAGGGTAACTCGAAGCAGTGCAAAGCAGGGCATTCATCTTGACTAGTTATTTAATGAGAACCGTGGTTCACACCACAAAGCGAACTGAAAGCAACCATTGCAGGTGCTCGTCTGAGCTCCAATCCCTCGCCCCCTCACCAATCTTTCACGAGAAACACCCGTCTGGCTGAAACTACTGTCAATAATTTTCCCCACTCTTTATCTGTGCCTAAATCCAAACGTAGATTCCATGAGCAAAGCTTCTTTCTTAGAACTGCACGCCAGTGGAACTCTCTGCCGCTTGCTTGTTTCCCACCTGACTACAACTTGGACGTTTTCAAGTCCAACATAAACACACTCCTGACAAACCGCCCCTTTAAGTAAGACACTCTATCAAAACCCCCAATAATAATGATTACTACAATACTATCTCATTGATTACTGTACACGCAATAACCCTTATCCCTGAGTGGCCTTCGGGCCTTGATAAGTGGTGACCCCCATGTAAAAAAAAAACAAAAAAACAAACAAAACAATTGAAAGAAGATGTGTTAACATACCAATTTAACTGATTAGGAACGTTTTCGATTCAATCAGTGAGCGTTGTCAGCTGTTCATGGAACACAATGGCCAACAATTTGAACACGTTCAATAATTAACTGATTTCTATATTTGTTCACAGTATTTTCATGTATGAAAAATGTTGATTTTCATTTATAAAAAATGTTGATTTTATGGTCATTTAAACAGTGGTATTTTATTAGTCACCTTATATAGAAGTAACAGTTACACTTTATATATATATATATATATATATATATATATATATATATATATATATAAAGCCAGAGTTAGATGTTTTTAATCTATAAACCATTAGTACCACTAGATGCAGCCATTGTGGACACGCCAGGTTTCTAGATTGTGATTATCAGCGCCTAGAACGATTGTGTCAACAATACTACTAGTTACATTAGGAGAAATGCCAGCATAATATACACTCTCTCAAATTACATGTGCCTTTATCTCGCTATAAGGTAAGCTGAGAATTTATTTTCAGATTATCGTCTTTAACCAAAAGCTAAACTTTATTTCCTGTACTATATATAATCAACATACAGTACCGTTTCGCTGTTTCACAGCTCATCAGTGCGGCTAGACAATCAATTACCTCAAGCCAGGATCGAAACCCGAACGCCTAAACGACAGTCGTCTGCTGCTGCTATGCAGGCAGTTAATTAACAATGTTTTGACATCGTCCAAAGTACCTAAGCTCAATTTGTTTACACAAAGAGCATCGCTTCATGCGGTAATGGTAATTTGTATATCACTTCCCAAATGCTCAACCTAAGATAGGGAGCATTATAGTCATCCGAATACAACACTGTTTCGCTGTTTCGCAGCTCATCAGTGCGGCTAGACAAGCAACTACATCAAGCCAGGATCGAAACCTGATCGCCAATAGGTACATATGTATATTTATATACATATATAAATATAAATATATAGTACTGTATATTATTATTTAATCTGTCTACATAAAAATAGATTTTTTATATCGATTTTCAGTATATACTTCAACATTGATGAATGCATGGACAGAGGTAGGTAGTACGTTATGAATATATATATATATATATATATATATATATATATATATATATATATATATATATATTGACCAATTTCTACTGTACACTCTTTAACCCTTATCCTTGAGTGGCCTCTGGGCCTTGATAATGTGGTGATGCCTTTGTAAAAAAAAAAAAAAAAAATATATATATATAATGGATAAACCTACCCAGACTATATATATATATATATATATATATATATATATATATATATATACGTCTTGTCAGACGAGTGCCACTCCCTCAGACACTTAAATCCATGAGCCCAAAAATTACTCCCATCGTCACAGGGCCGTTTTCATAGACAAATACCTGAGGGAGTATCTATACACAGATGATGTCACAGAGTCTTCGCTTGTACGACAGCTAAGTCTCTCTCTGTCGGTTCAAAATGTTGAGATCCAGCAACAAGCATGAACAAGATAGCCAGCAACAAATTAAACTGCAGACCAGCTTACGGCGGGTACTGGTCTCCCGCTTTATGGTTTTTTAAATCAGAGATTTGCTTCTCCTAGAAAGGTTGCCTTCACCACGGCTTACGGGAGCCCTCTCCACTCCAACACACACATACAAACACACACGGTGCTAGTTGGCCACTGACCCCCAAAAAGGGTTCATTCGCCCTTTTGAAGGTCTTGTTTTTAATATATATATATATATAAATGTGTGTCGATTTTAATATATATATATATATATATATATATATATATATATATATATATATATATATATATATATAAATAATAAGGATGTATTCAGTGCGGAATAAGCCTAATAAATAATTATAATAATTTGACCATGGTAATATTAGAGGTCAACAAAACAATTTATATCCATCTCTCAGTAGCTGAGACAGTAACGGCGCTGGAAAGATAAATAACGACTAAGGCTGGGGGGGGGGGTTAAACTTTCTGGTTTTGATTCCAGCGGATGGCACTCAAGTCTAATTTTTTAGTAACTTTTGAAATCGTTACCATATCGTTGATAATAATCAATAAAAAAATATTACTTTCGCTTCCGAGAAAGTAAATCGAATAACTCGTCTCAAACAAATTCACCTCGGTTTGCAACCCTACAACCGTTAACCACGAACATTATACAACAAAAGTTAAAATTTTAAAGACGAGATGAATCTTTTGTGATGCAAGACAAAACGCGACTAACATCTATACAATCCCTACCCCAAGTTGGATCACGCCATGAACGTGCTAACAGCCCCTCAAAATACCGTTTACAAGTCGGCCATCTTTGATTTTTCTACTCCAAACCTCTTATCGTTACCCATCAGGTGGGGTTTCTTGGTTGTCATGGGACGTTTCTAGCTGTACCGGTGGGAACAAACAATGCTCAAACGTTAAGCACTAATTATAATACAGTCGTTTGCCGGGAAGGGTTACTTATTCGGTATACGAACGGCATCAGTCCTATCGGTCTGAACAAACGGTATTCAAAAACGATCAATAGTGTGAACGGTTTGGTTATTTTCCAGATCGTGATTTCCTGGGGTCTTTCTGGCTGTGATGTTTGCTTAGTAGTGAGAGACTTGTAGAAAAAAAAAGAATCTTGATTTTACAATATTATACATTAAAAGAGTTATTAAACTATAAATGTTTTTTTCCCTAGCCTAGGCCACCCTTAGCTAATTCTTTGCGCGGGAGGGAGGCGGTGTGCCCCCTTCCTTTCCCAACCGAGACACCAAAATATGTGTGTTTACTGCATGCTAGTCAGTCGAGAAAGAGTGCAAGTTCTGTAAAAATGGGATCATGGAAAATGTATTGCCGTATCCTTACGCAACAGGCCCCACCACTCAGCAAAAATAATTGTATTACTACGCTGAGAGTGGCACCTAACAAATAGTACCACAGTATTACATACTCGAAAATCATTATTTGTTGAGTGACAATAAATTCTAATTGACAGACTTCTGTTGGTTGAAGCTTCTCTCTTCACTATTGACAATAAGCTTAGCTAAGTGGCCGACTCTAGTTGAGAGCGACTTGAAAGCCCACTTTTCATTAACTGCTACACCGAGGTGTAAGGAACAGCGTCACTCCATTTCCAGGAATACCCCATTTGCCTCTGAATGCTGAGAATTTATTAACCTCTGTCCCATCGACGAAATGTTGCACCCCTCTGCCAAATATTTTAATGGTGAATGCTCCGAAGAACTGCAATCCCTTGTACTCCTTCGACGTAAATACTCCCGACAAATCCGAAAAGCAGCAAAATCCTACCCCTACACAGAGGAGATCCCTAGATGTAAGAAAAGCCTTGTCTTCTTCAAAACTGCTAGACTTTGGAACTCCCTTCCGGGTTTCTGCTTTCCCAACTATACTGACATGCAGAACTTCAAGTGTAATGTCAACAGACATCTCGCTGCCCAACTCCCTACATAGTATCCTTGCAACTTTTGTCCCCGATAGTATCCCCCTACATCAAAGTGGCAATGTGTCTTGTTTGGTGTGAAAATGGAAGTAAAAAAAGTACCATTTTAAAGTTTTTGGTATGACTGGACCCCAGTTTCCGGCTCATTAGATAACACATAGAATTAAAAAAAGTGCCTTACACTTCAATCAAAAGAACAATCTATGGATTAAATAAAGTGTTTATTTCAAATTTTGTATAAGTTTTCGAGTTTGAGAAAAAAAAAAACAGAATTGGAAACACAAGAAGAATGTTATATCGGTGGGAACGTTATAATAAAATACAACTACAATGAGAACAGAAGTTCGAATAATACAAATTATTACACATTTTCAATCCTCATCTCAGAAACTGAGAAACCGTTTGCTTTGTGTGAACATTTCTCATCTTGCAAAGTTATCTACTTCAAATTCCAATACTCAATCAGTTGAAATATTAGAATGCGCTCTAATGCTAATCATAATCCAAATAAAACAAATAGTTAATCTTCTTTGCTTCAGATCTTCATAATCCGATCTTTCTGCGAAACTAAAACGATTATAACAAATTGAGCTTAACAAATTACGTGCTTCGTGAAGAACACATTTGTTGATGTTTTTTGAAACAAGGAATGTTACAATTTGTTACAATTTGACTCACAAATTTACATGGAAACAAAGAATCTGCACATATCAAAACATTCATTAGCAATCATGGAATCATCTGAATAAACTTTTCGATATGCATTCAGAATCGCATCTCTCATAAAATGATCTGATAAATAATTGAAAATAATTACGTATATAAATTGATACGTTTAGAAGGCTAAACCAACATATCTTTTTTTAAAACAAACAAATGTATTTGCTTATATCTGATATATTTCGAGGCTACACATCCTTATCGATGAATAGCCTGTCTTTTTTTTCTGGCCACGTGGTAAATTTCTGCGTGCGAGAGTGTTATTGTTTGTCTTGATAACGGCTCGTAATTTTGAAATAAAAAAATAAAAACAGTCATCAGCAAGGGTGTCGCGTTAGCCGCGCAAAATTGAAATTACCCCATGCGATCAAAAAAAAAAAAGACAGACTTCA
Source organism: Euprymna scolopes (assembly GCF_053919585.1). Classification (NCBI taxonomy): domain Eukaryota; kingdom Metazoa; phylum Mollusca; class Cephalopoda; order Sepiida; family Sepiolidae; genus Euprymna; species Euprymna scolopes. Next base: position 54,452,353 of record NC_136493.1, on the reverse strand, counting down.
TTGAAAAGGATGGGTAACATCGAAATATATCTGAATTATGCAAATGAACTTGTTTATTTAAAAACAAATACGTTGTTGTCAGCCTTCAAAACGTATATATTTATATACTTAATTATTTTCAATTTTCAATCAACACACCACGTTTCAAGTGCAGGCAAAGAAAAAAAAACAGATTTTCTTACATTATTTCGATCTAATATATATATATATATATATATATATATATATATATATATATATATATAATGTTTATTTCAGAACTATATATAAATATTTTTTCATCGCCCCCTGACACGCTATATATATATATATATATATATATATATATATATATATATATATATATGTGTGTGTGTGTGTGTGTGTGTGTGTGTGTGTGTGTGTGTACAAAGTAAGAAATAGCGAAAGAAGGAGGAAGTATTATAAGGTAATTAATTAAAAATTCAATGCCTTTGAAATATGTATATATAATTCTGAAATAATCAGCCGGCACTTTTCCATACCCAATTTCCCACAAGTGATTCAAAAATTTCTGTGTGGATCGAGCAGTCTGCAACTGGACACTCATATTTTGAATAAAGTTTAATGTCTTCACATGGCACCAAAAAGTAGAGTATTTGAGGCAGGCATTTATTTCATCTGCTGGTGTCGATTGAGGAATTGCAGGTAACATTTGCCTGAAATCTCATGCAAGCAATATTACTAATCACGACAGGTGAAATCGGTTGATGAATATTGTTTAAATGGTTCGATAATGTTACCGGATAATCAGGCAGGTTTGATAAAGGAGTACTAGTAAAGGCAGAAAATATGGGTGAGAATAAGGGTAAAAGTATAAAAATACAAAGTAATATACTGCCGGGAATATAAATAATAATAATAATAATAATAATAATAATAATAATAATAATAATAATAATAATAATAATAATAATTATAACAATAATAATAACAATAATAATAACAATAAATAATAATAATAATAATAATAAACAATAATAATAACAATAAATAATAATAATAATAATAATAATAATAATAACAACAGAAATAAGCATACACTATATTGTATTTCCTTGTTTCAAAGTAATCAATAAATCTATATGCATCAGTAGATATTTTTCTATTATCTTTTTCTTTTTGTATCTAAGCCTGCTTTCTACTTGTCTTCAAGTCCAACGTGAACAAATTCTTGATAAGCTATCCCCTTAAGTAAACTAATTTACCAAACTTCCAATATTAACGATTACTACGACATGTTCCCCTTGACCAATGTACACTCATTAACCCTTATCCTCGAATGGCCTCAGGGCCTTGAAAAGTGGTTACTTCTTTTGTAAAAAAAAAGAAGCTCATTATACATGTCGAGATTTTTTTTATTATATCGAAAAGTTTAAAACAAATAAGTATCATAAATATTTTCCTGTAACAACGCCGGAAGAAATCGGATATTTCCACGATTAATAAAAGGAAACAAACAACAACAAAAAAGAAAATATTTGCGTAAAACCAAAGAAAGTTTTAGATTTAGATAATGTTCCATTTATTTGAAACAATCTCTTGTATGTTTTTTTTGGTCCCCCGACAAAAAGAGGATGGACCTGTAAATTCACCCTTGTCCGTTCGTCTGTTCGTCCGTTCTTTTGTCCGCACTTTTCTCAATAACTATGCCTTGGAATTTTTTGAAATTTTGCACGAACATTAAACATGATATGATTAAAAGATGTAACAGAGCGGGTTTTCAAGGAAAACTCCGGTTGCCCGCCCCCTAGTAGCAGAGTAGAAGGAGCCATTCATCTTTGCAGAAGACTTGGCAATATCTTCTATTTATTTAATTCAATTCATGTTGTCTGCAAATCTAAGGCTTTGAATGATGAACTCTCAGGAATGGTGTTTGAAAAAGTTTTTGGTCTCCCGACAAAAGGAGGGTGGACCTGTAAATTAACTCTTGTCCGTTCGTCCCTTCGTTTGTTCGTCCGTTCGCCTGTCCGCACTTTTCTCAATAACTACGCCTTGGAGTTTTTTGAAATTTTGCACAAACAATAAACATGATATGAGTAAAAAAGTAACAGAGTGGATTTTCCGGGAAAACTTCGGTTGCTCCCCTAGGGGTGCTTTTCGGGTTAAAATGGCTTAAATTGACACTTTTGCGAAGAAATGATGTCTTGGATTTTTATAAGACTTTCTGAAAAGTTGTAACTAACTGATTTCTATATAATTTGGTTTGACTATACTTCGCGATGTGCCAAAGGGGCTTTCTTAGGGCTAATAAAAACACTCCAATTTTAGGACTATTTTACCATATTTATCCAAAATTTTCTGTGTATGTCTATTTAGCAGTTTTGCATGGCGCTGAACAAAAATTTAAAAATGTTATGGCCTTGGTGACTGTTCGGGCTAAATGGGGGGGAAAATGATGGACTTAGTCATTTCATTTTTTTTTTTTTGCACGGTGCAAAATTCAAATTTACAAACGTTAAGGCCTAAAACTGCACCGTTTGTTCATTTTCACCAGAATTTGATGTCCTTTGGCGGGGGTAAATGCTGAACTCAGTCATTTTTTAATGCTTCGTTCACTGTGCACTCACGGTGGGGATTATGCATGGTTCATTTGTTTTTCTTATAATTTTTAAGAGAAATTTATCTTGCTTTAGTAGTATTAAATGTTGCCATTAATTTAAGTCTCGATTCCACCACACACACACACACACACACACACACACACACACACACACACACATACATTTATGTGTGTTTGTGTTTGTGTGCCCATGCATCTATAACATGTTTGTTTCAATCCTAACTTTATTGATTTTTATTCAAGATTGATGTGGTAATATCGATCCCAATAAGTTTCCAAAATAGCAAAACGAATAAGTAAATGAACTATTACAAGAACTTAACAAACTTCCTGCGCGAGATTTATTCTTTGGTTTGTATGCAGACATTATTTTGCTCCCTCCTTGATTCATAGAATATCGACCAAATATTCTATTTTAATCTTAACTGACCAAATCATCATCGATTTTTACAGAATGGCATAAACGTATCCAAATTCACTTTGGTGAATACCAGATTATAAGAAGACTGCCGGGGCAATATTCCCGGTATTTTCGACAATAATCTGTATACATTACAGTAAATAATGTTCCTTTTGAATTTATAAACGTCTATCAGCTCATACATATGAGAGAAATTAGCGTTGCTGAATGATATTGGTTATTGGAGTTTCATTGTTTTGTTTTACAGCATATTAACTCTTTTCGAGTTATTTAATGTAAAATCCTGACATTTTGAAAAAGCTCTCATGCTTTAAGTTCTTTATATCTTCAAATATTTATTCATAGTGTTTGGTTTGGTTGTTTTGTAGCGTAAAATTCTTGTATTTATTGTTGACTTTGCTGATGATGTTTGAACTTTACAACGGGAAAAGAAAAAACAAACAATAACATCAATATTTGGTACACTTTAGGTTAGGAATTTCGTACCTTCACACACCCTGATATGTTAACACCAGGCATTTAAGTGTATAAAAAAGAAATTTATCTAATACAAAAATACTGATGATATTGTTTTTTTTTATCTTGTACCCGTGCACAACTCCTTTATAAAGAATGGTGAATAAAAGGACCAATACAATGAATAAATGGCGATTGGTACGAGAAGTGGTGACCTAAGAAAGAAGAGAGGAAAAAGAAAACAAAAGGAATGAAAGAGAGAAAACGAAAGAGGGAGAGAGAGAGAGAGAGAGAGAGAGAGAGAGAATGGAAAGAGATTGTAGAAAAGAGGAGGAAAAGTGAAAGTGAAAAAAGGTCTATTATGAAATTGAAACGTATTCTGATCATGTTGAATTATAAAAAGGCATCGTTAGCAACTAATAACAAAGTTGAGAAATATATATATATATATATATATATATATATATATATATATATATATATATATATATATAATCCCTAAAATCTCTGGCCTTGATGGAGGGGAGACTAAAACTTGTTTCTATGGTTTCAAATGATCTGAAATAACAGCAAGGGGAGACTTGATTCCAAATATTTCTCATTTATACCTCCCCTCTTTTGGAAATAGAGTAAGACTATGAATATATCCAGTATCAAATAATCCTTATACACTGTGAAATTTACTTTATTTAAAAAAAAAAAAACAAAGAGGGAAGAAAGAACACATTAGAAATATTTTGAATCAAATCTCTACTTGATGTTATTTCAGATAATTTAAAACCATCGCAGCAAGTTTTACTCTTCTCTCCACCATAGCCAGAGAATTTGGGGAAATATCAGATATTTTTTTTATTCATATGCAAAACTAAGAAAACAAATGAATATGATTGAAACATTTTATTGTCGTAAAAATGTCCCAAAAAAGGCTCTGAGTGATAGATGATTTCCTTAATGTGCGACCTTAGTGCAAATGTTACATAGCCCAAATACAATTCAGGTCATTACCTTTCCCATAAACGTCTATTTTTTTTAAATCCTGATCAATATATATATATATATATATATATATATATATATATATATATATATATATAGTAATTTATAAAATATATATGGCGATTAAGCTACACTGAATATTCTGCGTTTCATCCAACTATAGGATTCGTCAGGCTTATGCGCGAATTGTGTGGTTGCCTCTTGCTTTTATATATGTTGAGGATTTCTAGTTGGCCAATCAGCTTTCTAGTATCCACCGCGCCCCTTCCTATCAGCCAATGGGCATGCATTTTATCAAACAAAGGATCTGTTTTAGAACTAGGTTAGTGGTTTTAGGTAGACGTTCTCCTTTTTTTATACATATAAATATACCTATGTGTACACACATATACATGCACACATATATACATTATATATATATATATATATATGTATATACATATATGTGTGTGATCGTTTATGTATATTCATGTTTATTTGATTTATTTATTTGTTTGTTTTCTATTGTTATTGTTAGTTTTAAAGCTATTTTGTATCTCTATCCTAGAGTAAGTGTTATTTTGTGAACACAGTTGTTTGCTATTTCCTGCCTACAGTTCAATATTTGCGAAAGAAAATACAAAAAGCATAGTTTATCAAGCAACAATATTTGCGAAAGAAAAACAAAAAGCATAGTTTATCAAGCAACAATATTTGCGAAAGAAAACCCGAATAACAAGAAATATTACATAGGCATGACTTCCTTAGATTTCAAAACCCGATACTATGACCACAAAAGCACATTCAAAAATAAAAAAAACACCGTATAAAAACAACACTAGCGAATAAATACTGGGGACTCAAAGAAAGCGGACATTCGCCGGTAGTCGAATGGAAAATAATGAGACAAGCTACCACATGCAGACATTTAGACGACCCATGTAAATTATGCCTCCATGAAAAATTTTCTATCCTGTACTTTAAAGAACCTCAAAATCTATTAAACTGTAGGCGGGAAATAGCAAACAACTGTGTTCACAAAATAAAACTTACTCTAGGATAGAGATACAAAATAGCTTTAAAACTAACAATAACAATAGAAAACAAACAAATAAATAAATTAAATAAACATGAATATACATAAACGATCACACACATATATGTATATATACATATATATATATGTATATATGTGTGCATGTATATGTGTGTACACATAGGTATATTTATATGTATAAAAAAAGGAGAACGTCTACCTAAAACCACTAACCTAGTTCTAAAACAGATCCTTTGTTTGATAAAATGCATGCCTATTGGCTGATAGGAAGGGGCGCGGTGGATACTAGAAAGCTGATTGGCCAACTAGAAATCTTCAACATATATAAAAGCAAGGGACAACCACACAATTCGCGCATAAGCCTGACGAATCCTATAGTTGGATGAAACGCAGAATATTCAGTGTAGCTTAATCGCCATATATATTTTATAAATTACTAACTAGCTCTACCTACGTATTGAGCACTTTTGAAGTAAATACTTTAAGTTTACGCAAAAATCTATACTTTCGTATATTAAATTTATGTGAATAAATGAAGTAGTTATATATACATACATATATATATATATATATATATATATATATATATATATATATATATATATATATATATATATATATATATTAGAAATAACTTGTGAAACGTAAGTTACTTTTGGACGTTCTCATTTTGAAAATAAATAAATTGTTATAATTCTTTTTCTATCCTTGCAAATGATTTAGTATATTATGGATAACAACTACCAGTTGTCAAAATTTCAGCTTTTCACAGGTGTTATTTCTAACAAATATTAGGTTTTAAAATTTTGTCCATTATATATATATATATATATATATATATATATATATATATATATATATATATATACTTGTGGGCAAATTGAATACTGAAATGCTCACATTTTTGGTTCTATATAACGAAACCAAACAACAAAAAACCTTTGCCTTTGGACGAATCAACTGCCTCATTTTCAACAACCACGACCACAACAATAATGGTGTTTCGGGCAGTATTCCTCTCCACGTACCTGTATGCATGTGAGACATGGATACTGTATAGAAGCTATATGAAAAATCTGGAACGCTTCCAGCAGACCAAACTAAGGCAGATTTTAAAAATTCCTTGGAGAAGCTGCATGACCAATGTTGAAGTCCTGGAATGGGGCTAAGTGACCAGCGTAGATGCTACCATCAACCACTATCTCCTTCGCTGGATAGAAAATCTTCACAGGATAGATGATTCAAGGCTCCCCAAGAAAATGCTGTACGGGGAACTGACCCAATGTATGAGACCACAGGCCACAGGATGCCCAAAAACTACGCTACAAAGATCAATTCAAGCGCACCCTGGCTCTAACAAGTATTAACCCGCCCTCGTGGGAAGAATTTGTCAGGGATAGAAAGATGTGGAGAGGTTCAGCACATGATGGCACCGTGAACTTTGAGGAAAGAAGGAAAGAAAATGAAGAGGCGAGGAGGAGAAAAGAACAGAGTGACGAGAACGACACCGTGCCCCAACCCTACACTGCGAACACTGCCCCTGACTCAACAACCATATCACACACAGGGATCCATTCCAAAGATAGGAGACTGGTGACAAGCAACAGGACCCAATACTCGAATATGAATGGGTGCCAACGATATATATATATATATATATACATATATATATATATATAAAAGTAGTTCTTTCTCCTTTGTCAGAATCATCGCTCGTGCAATGTAAGGACTTGGACCACTCGCGCCGTCTATGAGTCATCAGAGTGGCCCAACTCACATTTAGGTAAAAATGCACTTTCGTATAAATAACTGAATTTATTCAAAAAGTATCGCAAAATACAAACAAATAACTCTCTCTCTCACACACACACACACACACACACACACACACACACACACACACACACACACACATATATATATGAAATAAAATGGAGGTGAAAAGACCTGGATATTCAACGTTTCGCCCGATTTATGCGGGCTTCTTCAAGAGGGATTGTCATTGACGAGAGAGTCGGAGGATTGGGGATATATAGTGTGATGGGGGAGAGCAACGTGTTTTCCTTATGTAAATTAGATGTCATATATACATATATATACATTTTATGAAGGAAAAAAATATAGAGTAAAATATTGTAGTAGATTACGTCTTAAAGCCCCAATCCTCCGACTCTCTTGTCAATGACCATCCCTCTTGAAGAAGCCCGCATAAATCGGGCGAAACGTTGAATATCCAGGTCCTTCCACCTCCATTTTATTTCATATCGTCGGATTTAATCCAGCTCAACAATCACACACACACACACACACACACACACACACACATATATATATACATATATATATATATATATATATATATATATATATATATATATATATATGAGGAGGAGGAGAGAACTGCTTTTTTTCTTGGTCGGAATGTATTCATATCACACTTAGTGTAAACTGGATTTTTACCCTTAATAGTATTTTTTCTATGACTTTACCGGAGAATCTTCCATATATATATTCTCCGTTCAAGTCATAGCAAAAATACTATTAAGGGTAAAAATCCAGTTAACACTAAGTGTGATATGAATACATCCCGACACAGACAAAAAGCAGTTCTCTCCTCTTTGTCAACATCATCATTCGTGCAATGTGAAGACTAAAGAACAAAATAAGGAAACTAAATGTTACGAGTCTGCTGATATTAAACCCAAAGTCTACTTTATGCTCTCCTAAATTTGATAATGTATATATATACACACACATGCACACACACAAACACTTGAGCACGCGCACACACACACACACACACACACACACACACACACACACACACACACACATATATATATGTATATATATATACTGACTCAACTGGTTAGCGTGATCTAATAATTTATAAGCCCTTCTAGAAACACAGGAAAAGAGCGAAGATCGTATTTTATATTCAATAAACAATAGTAAACTTCATTAAATACTAGCAGTCACGTTCGGCGTTGTCCAGGAAAGGAATAATAAGGTCTTTGCTCTCCTGCTTTCAACCGAATTTATAATTTGTTTTTCTATTTACATATCTCTCCCTCCCCAGAGCCCGCCGAAATCCGAGGGGAGGTTTATCCACAGGGGGCACATAAAATTCCCTGAAGCTTATGGCGCAATTAACAACCGGAATTGCTGGCTGGTTGTTTTTGTTTTACGGCATATCAACCCTTTTCAGGTTATTTAAAGCCGAATCCAGTTATTTTGAAGAAATTTTTTTTTATAGAATATGTTTGTTGTTTTCAAGTCGGTTTCTATTTTACCCATAGTTGGGACCCTAACAGGTACTACCACTCCGGGTCAGAGTGGACCTGGGAGCAATGACAATTAAAGGGTGGCTCCACACTCCCCAAAGTCCGCAAGCTGGGGCCTCACCACCGGATATAGTTTAAGGTCATATCCAGGACAAACAACCGGAATTATTGGTTTCCAAGAATAATTACATTGGTGTTGTAATAATTCAGCGCGCGGATGTTACAGCATTTATCCTCAATTAGCTGATAACAACTGCAAGGGTGGACACAATATGGTGACTAGATTTACCAGTGTAGAGTTGTCGTATATTAGCAACTAGATACGCGAGACGAGCGAACGTGAAAAAAATACTAGTTTTTATAAGCGACACTTTCTTTCTCTGTTAGTTCAGTTTATTCTTTCCTCTTTCCTTTTTACTTGTTCTTCTTTTTGTACCGACTGGAAATGGGACGTACTTAAATAAATTACTCTCTCTGACGTCTAAAAAATCGCATCATAATGTCTCGAAATAAATATATTAGCTTACATATCAAGAACATGAGAAGAATTTTCGCTCGTTTGAAACGGCTTGTATATCTCCTTTTAGAACCAACTGCTGTTAATATTAACTGCTTGCAAAGTTTATTTGTTTTTTTTTTACTTAGATAAAAGACCGAAAGCAGCAGCAACAGCAGCAGCAACAGCAGCAGCAACAGTAACAACAATAACAGCAACAACGTTACTAAACAAAGGAGGAAAACGCACCAAAGAATTGCTCTGAACTCTCTTAACGGTAACTGATACTACTCCTCCTACTACTCATACTCATACGCGAACACACAGAATAAAACGGCAAGCAAACAGAAATACAAACAGATATGCACGGTACGTATTAAGGAACATTTAAACGAGCACCCTTTTTTATTGATGCTAACTTTTATAAAGGTCTGGGAACCACTCGAGGATAAGTGTTAGAAAGGTTGCCTTTTGGACGATGACTACCGTCACGAGAGGATTTGAAACAATGAGTTACATGGGTGACGTATGACTTAAGAGGACTTAATTTTCCAAGAGGACGGCTCGAACTATGTTGTAGTAAGTAGGGAAGCAAACTCGTGATATCTTGTTTCACAGAAGAGAACCTTTGTTCTTGGAACATCTGTTTGGGTCTGAGTATAGAGGGAGAGATAGATAAATAGATATATAATAATAGAAAGAGAGAAAGAGAGGAAGAAAAGAAAGGAGAAAGAAACAGACGGAGAGAAAGAAACGTCTTATTGTAGTTTTAGCCAGACGAGTTCCAGCCGTGATTTTCTTTTTACAGGAGTCACCACATATCGGATTCCAGCTCATTATGAACATAAGGATACAGTAGAAAGATACCAGGATTATTCTCTGCCGTATGAAAAAGGCTGTAAAGACGAGAAGAGACTATTTTCTACCATGAATTTACGCCCATCATTTCCAGTCAACTTTCCATTATAACAAATGTTATATTTTGATATAAGCAGTGCTGTTCGCTTCCTGTAAATTATTCGCCGTTATCAAGAAATACTGTTTTGCTTCTCGTTCTTTCACTATTTGCCTCCCTTTATTCACGTATTCTTGCTTCCTTTTAAGCCTGCGGTCACACAACAGTTTTCCACTTTGCACTCAGACTTTTGCATCGTTCTTTTATTCTGCAAGACCTTTCAAGCAATGTCTTTCATCAGTAAAAGGCAAACAAATCAGTGTTACATCGTATTATCCGCCTCTTCACATTCACAAATGGTTGGATCAGTTTAGTTTTGTAGCCACGTCTGGTCATGACTAGGGATAGGACAACAGCATATTCTTTTCATTGTTTTAACTCTCGAGTATGTATCCGTTGATATCTTATATGCTTTTATATAAAGTGATGTAGTTCTTGGCTGATCAACTGCGATTAACTGCGTCGGATATATACTCGAGAGTCAAAAGAATGATAAGAATATGCTGTTCTCATAGCCCTCGTCTTGACAACTTTTGACTGCTCCATTCCTCTTAGGTGATTGCAAGGTTTCTTTTGAACCGGGAATGTAGGCCTTAATAGAAAAGATTTTCATATCAGCATTAGGGGCATTCTCTAGCCATCTTGATCCACAGCTGTAGTCTGATCTCTTCCTGATATAGTCATAAAAGTTCGACATGATTGGAAAAGGTTCTGCTTCGCTTGAGTCGTTGGGCCGCTAGTTCATGTCACTGAAGAAGATGTCATTCCTAACTGGTAGCTTTCGTGATGTCTACTCGTTTGCCAACTTCTCGTCTCACATCTGATAGATCAATACCAGTGAAGAGGTGCAAGTTATTCAGATTGAAAGGCTTCATACAGTCAGTGATCAAACGGCAGGTGTTGTTCAATTCTGAGATTCAGTGGTTTTGGCATGCGTTAATCTCTCCTAATCAGAGCATGCACACTCCGCAGAAATGAAGAAATAAGATGAATATATGCATTTGCTAAATGGTGACCCTGGAATGTCACTATTCAAAAACATCCAACCTTAGATTTTATATACTGCGGGATTTTGAACAACAAAGAAATTTTTTTTGTTTTAAAAGGAAATATCAACTCTTGATTGGATAAATAAATGGCCCCCGTTCTGTCTCAAGAGACAATAATACCCCTGTAATACAATAATACCCCTGTAAGAGTGAAAGCACGTATAATTAGGAAGCAAGATTTACATAATCACCAATCAGGCATATCCTAGATCGGCACTGCTTGAGTCCAATGGCAGGTAGAAGTCCATGGCGACTGGAAACAATGCGGATATAAGCGAAGAGAACATACAGCACCTGCCTAACCCTAACCCTAACCCTAACCTGACCCTAACCCTAACCTAACCCTAACCCTAACCCTAACCTGACCCTAACCCTAACCTGACCCTAACCCTAACCTAACCCTAACCTAACCCTAACCCTAACCCTAACCTAACCCTAACCCTAACCCTAACCCTAACCTGACCCTAACCCTAACCTAACCCTAACCCTAACCCTAACCTAACCCTAACCCTAATCTAACCCTAACCCCAACGCTAACCCTAATCTAACCCTAACCCTAACCCTAACCTGACCCTAACCCTAACCTAACCCTAACCCTAACCCTAACCTAACCCTAACCCTAATCTAACCCTAACCCCAACGCTAACCCTAATCTAACCCTAACCCTAACCCTAACCTGACCCTAACCCTAACCTAACCCTAACCCTAACCCTAACCTAACCCTAACCCTAATCTAACCCTAACCCCAACCCTAACCCTAATCTAACCCTAACTCTAACCCTAACCCTAACCTGCCATGGTCACCCATTTTAATACTGACTAGGCTCAACCTTATTTTATTTCAGGTATCTAACGGAAACCGGTGTGTCAGTGTCATTATGATTGGATAAGAGTATTAGGACAGGAAGTTTATTTCAGTTAATCGCAAGAACAGAAAATAGTCAGTTTTGCACCTTGTAAAAATACTAGACGTTGGATTATTGATGCCATATGCTGGGAGGCAACTAATTAATACTTAAGCTAAACGGAAGAAAATATCACACAATCTGTAGAAATTTTCGTTTAACACTCTCCAGTTTACAGCTGATCTCGACATCTGCCCAACGCTCTGTTCTAGACGAACACCAGAGAATAAATATACTTTCTATAATATAAATCTCACCTGTCTGTTTAAATGTATCTATGTATGTCTGGAAAAATATTCGACAATAGCGACGGATTTTCACGAGATCGGTATCATTTTAAACTCGACTCTTCGGACGACGAATATCGAAAAATTGGCCCAAAACATTATATCCTTCACCCTAAACTGGGCACTTTTCTACGGGGGATGTCGCTTTTTTCCCCGATATTTTCGAAAGTCATCGCCTCTTTTCTAGCCTTAATTTAAACCTACGTCACTTGGCGATGGGAGCAACAGTTAACGCGTCATTTTTTTCCCACTTGCTTTTCTGCTTTCGCGTCACGAGTTCAAGCCTGCCTGTATACTACAACTTTTTTGTTTGTTTTTTGCTGAACACACACTTACAAACACCCGGGCAACGCCGGGCACCCAGGCTAGTATTATTATATATGTGGCCAACATGAGTGCGTATACTATAACTTATAATGGAAAAATAACTTTGGAACAAAATACATCGATCATAATACTGTTTACTCAAATGACAGTTCAAATAGACTTTCTTTTAAAGTTTTATATTCACCATTTGATATGTAATAATGACGTATGTTTTTTTATGCAATCTTAATCTAATTTTCATTTTAGATTAAATTAATCGGTTTAAAAAATGTAGAAAATTATTTTAAAAAGAAAAGTATTTTAAATGCTGCTTTAAATAGATCTTAAAGCAAATACAAGTCTTTTCTACAAGTCTTGATGAATGCGAGGCTGATCGTTTTAATCGGAAACAAACCAAATAGCTTGTTTACTAAATTCTGAAAAAAAAAACATCTTTATTCCTTTTCCGCTTTATCTCCTCCCATTCCCCTAACTACCACCCTCTCTTTATACATATATCCGTCTTTCTCTTTCTTCTACCTCTTTCTGTTACCCTTTTTTTCTGCATTATTCCTTTATATTTTCAGTATATCTCTCCCTCAATCTTTTTTCTATTTTTCTTTCCGTATTTCTTTGTTTCTTTCTTTTCTTTTTTTTTCGTTTTTTTATTCTTTCACTCGTTGTTTTTCTATTTTCCTCCCTTTATCCATTCTTTCTTTCTATCCTCCCTTCTGTATCCCTCTTTCTTCTTTTCTTTCTTTTCATGTCTTTGTCGATATTTTTTTAACTTCCTCGTCTCTCTGTCGCTCTCATTGTCCTTCTATTATATTCATTCTCTCTTTTCCCTCTTTTTTCTTTTCTGTTCTTTCATTCTTTCCTTTTCTTTCTTTTGTATATTTTCTGTTTTTGCTCTTTCTCTCTCTCTATTTTCATCATATCTCCCCATCGCCCTCTCTCTTCCTTTCTTTCCCCCGTACTATATATCTCCTTATTCCTTTCTCTTCTTTTACTCGTCTCCTCTCTATATGTTTTCTTTTCATCCCTGCTCTCTTTCTTTTCTTTTTCGTTTTGTAGTTATATTTCTGTCTCTATTACTCTTTCCTACTTTTCTTTTTTTCTCCCACTCCTCGCCTTCTCTTTCTTTCTATCTTACTCTCTCTTATTTTCTTTCGATATGACTTATTCTACTTTTCTTTCTTTCTGTCTTTCTTTCTTTCTTTCTTTCTTTCTTTCTATCTATCTATCTATCTATCTATCTATCTCTCTATCTATCTATCTATCTTGCTTTCTACGTCTTACATATGTTTCCTCTTCACTGCTTATCTCTCTTCTTCTTTCCCTTTCTCTTCCTCGAGTACTTTTGATCTTTCTTCGCTGTGTCATTCATTTTCTTTCTACTTTAAGAGAAAAAAAGTGGAAGCAAAAGCTGTTTCTTTATTCCTTTATCTTTTATTGTCATCTTTTATTTTTTTATCAAATAATTGTTTCCAGCTCAAAGCAGCAAAACAAATTGCCGTTAACCAATTTCATTTTAAAATTATTTTTCTCTATTTATTTTATTTAAACATCTTCGATTACTCCCTCTCTCTCTCTCTCGGAATCTTTATATTAGAACTCGGGAATCTATACATTTTTCTTTTGGCATCTCCAATTAATCTTTCTTTCTCTTTCGGAATCGTCATGCTAGAACTCGGGAATCTAGAGATAATCACGAAATTAACCCTTTTCGGTGTGTATGAGTTGGATAGTCATCCCTTACTCCTGCCTCGATATGCAGGGAGGATGAGTATAATAGTGTGTTAACAAATTGTCTTGCTTCTGGCTCAACTCGTTTTCTAGATTTTGGTTGTCGTGTTGCAGTTTTTATTATAACTTTTATTTCACACTACTAATAACTCGTTTCAAACGAGTGGGAATACTTCGCATTTTTTGAAATGATGTATTTTTAATTATTATTTCGGGAATACACAAAGCTATTAAGTCGACTGTCTCCTATTCCCACCCGATTAAGAAATTAAAAAGAAATATTTGGTAAACCAACAGATAAAGAAAGAGAATAGCTTATAATAGCTAGTACTGTTTTACATACGTTCGCATGGCATCTCTCACTCACTACAGAAGAAATGCATGATGTAGCAGCTAATAAAATGTCCACGACACAGAAGTTGAAATTTGGCTTACAGTGTGGAATCTTTTAGATTGGCGACTCTCTTTTGAAACTTGTCTAGCAGTGAGAGACTTATAGCAGATGCATCAGCCTAAATATGTGAAAAATACTCCATGAATGGGCGAATGGTGGCCTTGTAGAGGTATAGGATAGTCTCAGGCGTAAGTAACTTTCTAGCACGGAAGAAGGAGCCCACCTTCGCAGCAGTTTTGGCGATATTTGTTTCACTTCATATTCTACGTAAACGTTACGCCGAGAAGTTTGAACAAACAGCTTTCAGGTAGAGTATTATTAGCCATGATTATCAGTGGTTGAGAAGATTTCCTGTAATTATTAAATGAATGAAGCTTTTTCTTGACAGCATTTAAAGTTTATGTCTCCAGTATAATATAGTCTGGAAATCTTCCCCATAAGTTTGTCATTTCCTTAGATATTTGTTTATTCGTTTTTCCTTCGTGTTTGTTATAGAATGTTATCAGAAAACATACCCCTCTTGTCATATATGTAACACTCTGGGCGGGGTCTCGTCGTACACACGGGCAAGAAAATACGCACTAGTCCCGGTGGCTACACTTTAACTCTGTCTATTGGTGGACTCTTCAGGGGTGTCCAGACCCTCACTGGTCACTGAAAAATACAGCTCAGTTGCTCGGAACACACAAAACGCGCACATCCGTAAGTCTGTGTGATAGTATTGTTTACTTCGACCGGCTGTACGGCGCTGAATTGTCTTTTCACAATAACTTGGTCTGCATCTTCATCGTTTGAGCGTCAAGGTGGATTTGAAACAGGTGCACTTTAAATTCAACAGGAAAATCAACAAATAAAGCAAAACCAGTGGTCATTTTTATTATAAACAAAAACAAAAAAATATTCACTGAAAGTTACTAGCTCTGATCATTCATAAGTTGTGACTACAAATACAAATGCTCTGAAGACTGGCGGCTCTCATTAGTAAAGTTATGGCGAATAACCCAAAGTCTGGGGGCTTTCTCTGCACAATGTAGATTCAGGGGCTTTGTGAAAACCCCGGGCAGTCGGTAGAGTGTGAAGTCAGGGGCTTCTCTCTGACTGATGTAAAATTCACACTCTCATTTTGTGTGTCCTCGGGACTATTTTCGCCTTTAATTATATTGAGAATTAGGTGGGTTTAACCACGCCTCCAATTCCCAAAATTCCATATCACAATTCTCAGAAAACCAATATCATGCAAGTTTTGAAATTCTCAGGCTCTAAAAAACCTTTTTCTTCTTCCTTAATGTGCATCTCTGACTGCCACTCTCGACAGAAGAGTTCATTGTCTTCACTCTCCATTAAGTCTTTACTTTTCACTATCACTCACGTGACATGGAAAGGTCCATCCTTCATTTGCATAACCAAGGGTTTTTTTCCAAGGTCCATTTAGTATGAGTAAAAAAAATGAATAATTTGGTCATCTTTTTGTGGTGATCAATTCCCTGGACAATAATAAATAGACACTTTGTATTTAACATCTCGTTTTTCCTTATCCAAAGAAACTAAAAATATTTGATCCATATTTTGGGTGACCCAATAATAAACTTTGACCACCCAGAATTTGGTTAACTGCCTTTTCTTAATAGGGCCTATTCAGATGAAGTTGTCAAATTGCCAAAAGGCACCATTCCTGACATTTTTTTTTAGATTATTTTGGAACATCTGGTTTCCAGTTTGTGTTCTTTTTTTAATGGCCGTTTATGTCAACAGAAATGATCATAAAATAAAACAGTTTCTTCTTTGTCAATACGTGTATTAAATTGATATCGTAACAACTTTCCCAATAATGTTTTTTCTTCCATCATTATTATAAGCATCACCAGACAGGTTATCATTAGAGATTACTGTTAATAACGTGTTGTGTTACTCGAGTTTGACTGACAAGATGTCTACCCGGATTTCCAGTACGTTGTACCTCTTTAGATGACCTTTGCAAATGACTTTGCGTTATCGCAACGGCCGGTTACAATCAATTTCTTGTTGTTGGAATTTGGGTTGCAAGGTTTTAGT
Organism: Euprymna scolopes; assembly: GCF_053919585.1. Classification (NCBI taxonomy): domain Eukaryota; kingdom Metazoa; phylum Mollusca; class Cephalopoda; order Sepiida; family Sepiolidae; genus Euprymna; species Euprymna scolopes. Next base: position 54,435,389 of record NC_136493.1, on the reverse strand, counting down.
ATTCTTTAAACTAGTATTCTTTAAACTTATCCAGTAGAGGTCTGGTTTATGCTCTTTCTCTTCGGCCCTTCTACGCCCTCCTTGACTTTTCACGACTCTTTTGTGTGGTACTAGGTGAGGATATTTGTTGTTGTTGTTCTTCTTCTTCTTCTTCTTCTTCTTCTTCTTCTCCTTTTTCTTCTTCTTCTTCCTCTTCTTCTTATTTTTTTATTCATTTATTTATTTATGAAGAGTTTTCATCCGAGCAGTGATCGTTTACTAACAATAGCTTGTGTTTCCTGGAATCTGAGTGACAACAAGTCTTACCAGATTTTAGCATTTCTATTTCTTTCACTAATCGTTGTAAATCAGCTTGCGATATCACAACAGCCGTTTCCTAGTATTTCCCGCAGTTTATTTGTTTCGGAACAGTGCCACATGCAGTTCTTAATATTAGAGTAAGTTTTTTCATGTTCCATACTCCCCCAGTAAGTTAATTTAGTTTTTCTGCGCCATTTATCACATTTACTGGGAAGACATTTTGTTGTATTTGGAATCTCTCTCGGCAACTATGAATGAGTGAATTATTTGTTATTACTAGACGGATATTATATGGATAATTGTGAGTCGGTTTGCTTGTTAACAAATGATGTAGCCGCGCAAACGGTATCGTAATGTGAACTAAATAATCGATATATAACCGTTTAATAGTCACGTTTTAAAAAATCGTGACTAAACCAAATGAACTGAATTATCAACATTAAAGTAGAATAACTGGAATGCAAATAGACACAAAAACAAACGTAAAAAAATGTTAAAATCTATTTTAATAAAACGGTGTATGCACTCGTGTGCATCATACTCAACTCACATTTATTACTTATGAAGATTTGGTATCTGTCTGTCAGCCTGAAGGCGAAACTACACTATTACTTCTATTATAAACTGAGATTTGGTATCTGTCGACCTAAAGCCAAAACAATATCATTACTATTATAAATAGAAATTTGGTATTCGTTAGACTGCAGTTGAAACTATACTATTATTTCTATTATTAACGAATATTTAGGAACTGTCTGTTTGAAACCGAAATTATTACTTCTATTAATAACAGAGATTTAGGAACTGTTTGTTTGTAACCGAAACTATTACTTCTTATTAAGAACAGAGATTTAGAAACTGTCTGTTTGAAAGCGAAACTAAACTTCTTATTAATAACGTAGATTTAGTAACTAACTGTTTGAAACTGAAACCATTCTATTAATTACGGAGATTTAGTAACTGTCTGTTTGAAACTAAAACTATTCTATTAATAACGGAGATTTAGGAACTGTGTTTGTAAGCCGAAACTTTGATATTACTTTTATTAATTGTACTACTATACTATATATATGATGATAAATTTAGTTTGTTGTACACTTTCAGACCAATATTGTTGTTTACGACAATCATTTTAGGAGAAATAGTATAGTATCTGTTCAGCTTTCATGAAAATACATTCCCAAACATTACTTCCTCTTTTGGGGAGTAGTAGAGTGTTTGTTTATCCTGATATAATTCAATTCGTTTTGGGAGAGGAAGTATTACAATAAAATTTTTGCTATCACGAGGTCGTAATGATGCCATCCTAAGCATTACTTTCTACTATAGTGGGTAATTCGTTATATATGTTAGTAAAATATGTTTGCCAGTGTATATAATGATAAAAAATCATTCGTAAAGCAATATTCCTAGACACTCTATATCATTCTAGAAAACCACCTGTACTTATAGCGTTTAATACGTGAACATACTCATACACGCAGACATACTATTATCCTTTATATACTAAACTAGCAAGACTACCCGACGTTGCCCGGGATTGAATGATGATCAACGAATGTTCCACACTCCCATATTTTTATTGTCACCGAAATCGGCGAAAACGTCCATTTTACAAGCAAAATGCAAAAGTTAAATATAACACTTCAAATGTGCTTTAAACAGAACCATTAATTTCGAACGCGCCCCTGTCACATCAAAGAACCCACTGCTGATTTTATGTGTCGAGCCTTTTAGCTTGTATGATAATAACACTTCTTTAATGCACTTGTGATGTTAGGCTGTGTAAGGTGTTAACTTTGGTTGAAGTTACCTGTTCATTTTTTTCATCGGATTATTTCGATTATCAACACTTATCCGAGGCAATATATATATATATATATATATATATATATATATATATATATATATAATAGTTCCTAATATATATATATATATATATATATATATATATATATATATATATATATATATATATATATAGCCACCTACCTTGAAAATGCTGCTGTCCAACATGACATAGTTATATGGAATAAGTCAGAGACATTTGCAACCTTGGTTGAATGAGTGTCCCTAACGATGGAGTGCCGAACAGAGCTGAAAGGGAGAAACGGACCCAATATCAAGGTCTCATGTATGATATGAAAAGAAACTGGAATCTTAGAGATATCAATAATACCAGTTATTATAGGTGTCACAGTGCTTATGAAGAAGAACCTAAAGTCCTACCTAACTAATATTCCTGGTGGACCAAGTGCAAAAGAGATTCAGACAATTGCACTTAAGGGAACAACTATGAATCTCAAAAGAGCTTTCGGTTGGTTTTAATAAAAAGCTAAGCAATGTTCGCAGCTGGTTTGGCTGTCCATACCCAACGTTACAACCTTTAAAGGAAGAAACTTAAAAAAAAAAGAAAGATAAAAAAATAAGCGCGTATATGAGCAACATTATTACAAACTTTTATATTCATAACTTGAAGATTGATTTGTGGTGTAACCAATAATGTGCTATATAATAGTTCTTAGCGGCAGTTTTATTGGGGTTCATTTTCCAATCCTCATTACAGGCGCTATTAAAAAAAAATGCAAATTATTTAAGACGTCTATCAAGTGATGGTTGACTGATCAAGAACAATCTACTCCCGCAGATTAAATGGAATTGCCTGATTTATTCTATACTTCTTTTGTATCAGCTCCTTTGACTATCTGCTCTAGTGGTCTTCATCAAATCGCTGTTAGACTCGCGTATATATATATATATATATATTTTTTTTTTTTTTGATAAGTTCAAAATAACAGAAATTTGAAGTTCAGTCAGAATCACTTTAGTGAGCTCTTAGGTTAGTTTTACTTGGCGGTGGAAATTGATAGAAATGAATGTGACGTCATACCAAATCTCCATTATTCATAGATATAACAATACACGTCAACATTTGAATTAGATTACAATATTATCTGACTTTCTGCGCGTTAAATTGTGCCAGTGATATAAAGTGTCTCCCTCTAAAATGAAGTGCCAGAAAATCTATTTTGTCAAAAATAAATAAATAAATAAATAAATAAAAAAAAATATCATTTCTCACTCAAAAGTTTTAGTTCATTTAAAAGAGCCACATTTCTCCAACTGTTTAAATAATGTCAAATAAAGAAAAAACGAATCAAAAGAACGGTATCCCATTTTCGGAGATCAATAAGTAATATCCTGTCTAACGTGTAATAATGATTCGATTCAACAATGTATTATTCAGTTCAACACATCAACAATTACACATTCAGACACTGCAATAATCAGTCACTAATTGAAGAACAACTCTAAATAATAAAAACGACAGTCAAAACCCATAAAAGAATAAACCTTATTGCTTCTTCCGTTGTTAATTGGTGACATTTTAATATATCGTGAAAGCAGTCATTTTTATTTTATGACATTTAAAACCAATATTGAGATAAATGAGAAAATCACAGGAAAATGTCTGTAAAATTATCAGCTATTTGTAAAGAATGGGTGGCCAAAAGAATTTTACTACTTTGACAGAGAATTACGAGCCAGTTATAGAAATGGCCGCAGCAGTTGACCGATATCATTTCCTATCGACAAATCCTTAAGAATTGCCATTGTTTTATTTTAAGCTGTTAGCCATCATGCCGATTGCGTCTCTAAGTCGTTGTAATGGTCCAGTTTAAAAAGAAGTGCAAATAGACATGTTTGCAGTGTTGTCGCAGAAGTTGCCAGAACGTTGTTTTAAACTGCTTGAGGGAATTTGGCTTCAGATTTTTTTTTTCGGGGTTCCTAGTTTTCTATGAGAGGACATAACCGCCAGGGAGTTTAGATTTGGTATTTTTTTTCGCTTAATGACCACGAAAAAAATGCCAAAAGAAAGACGATACTAAGTCTGGGAGGTGTTAAGGTAAGGTTTAGGTTTGTGTAGAGGTTATGGTAGGTTTAAAACATGTTAGCCTCTCATAAATGTGAAAACTTAGAAAAAAAAATATTTAATTGGAATTCATTATTGAGATGAGTATTATTTATAATAATTTATTTATTGCGGACTATTATCTTAATCTTTTTTTTAGTTGTTTTTTCACGACGTTTCCGCCAACTGTTCCTCTGACCTTCGTCAGGTAGTAACCGCGACAGAATAGGAACCTCCTAACTGTGTCATCAGCAATTACTGCCTTCCATAGTTGTTGTCGTCTCACAACGTTTTGGCCAAGTAAGCCTCTGGTTGGCTTTGGGTAGGATTGAAACCGCTATCTTCAGACAATTCTCACTTGGGACCATAGATTCAACGACTCTATCCACTGCGCCACGGGTCCTGAAGCGCGTACAAGGTTGGACTTTTAGGTCTTATAAATCCACGTTTATTTATTATTTGATCTTCCATGGTCAGGCACGTACCGAATAGTATATATATATATATATATATATATATATATATATATATATATATATATATATATATATATATATATATTTATATTTATATATATATATATATATATATATATATTTATATTTATATATATATATAATTTAATTGGAATTCATAATTGAGATGAGTATTATTTATTAATTTTTTCATTGCAAACTATTATCCTCATCTTTTTTTATTTTTTTAATTGTTGTTTCACGATGTTTCGGTCAATAATAGAATAGTTGGCCGAAATAATAGTCCGGAATAAATAGATTAATAAATAATGCTCATCTCAATAATGAATTCCGATTAAAAATATATACACGATATATATATATACCATAAATATATATAATACTAGCATGGGTGCCAGGCGTTGCCCGGTGCTTGGAGGTGTGTTGAGCAAAAAAAAATAAAAATGGTAGTAGGAAGGCAGGCTCGAACCCGTACCGCGTAGGAGGAAAAAAACGGGGAAAAATGTGACGTCTTTGCTGTTACGACCACCGCCAAACAAGTAGTGACGTAGGTTTAAATTAAGGCTAGACAGTTGAAAAGAGGGGATGACTTACGAAAATATCGGTGAAAAAAGCGACACCTCCCTGTAGAAAAGTGCCCAGAAGAAGAAATTAATGTTTTTAGCCAATTTTTCGTCTGAAGGACCGAGCTTCAAAACGATACTGATCTTGTGAAAATCCGTCGCCTCTGTCGAAAGTTTTATCATTATTAGTAGCTCAAATTTTCGAGCCAAACCGATCAAAAAGCTTGCTCTATCTCTGAATACGCTTTATGTAAAATTTCAAATGTTTAAACTAGAAATTGCCTGAGTAATTTGGTAGAGACCACAGAGGTAAAATTAAAAAAAAATTTGACTCCTATTATGACCCCTTAACATTTATTGTTTTGGGCTCAAATCAAGTTATTAAGTTAGATCCATGTCCAAGGAACCTATATCTAAAATTTCAATTGTTTATACCCAAAATTGACTGAGGAGTTTGATAGAGTTCTCAAAAGTCAAATCGTTGAACTTTGACCCCTTAACAGCCAAATTTCTGGCCGAAAACGGATTACAAATATTTTCCCAAATATCCATCCATACCCTGTATATCAAAATTCGCGTCTGTAGACTGAAAATTGACAGTTATTGTGGAGGGAAATGTACACAGACAGACATACATACTTTCACTTTTATAGATATATAGATATATACCATTCGGTTTTCATTTAGCTAATCACTTGCCATTATTTTTCAGGTACCCTTATCAAGCAATATAGTTCGGACTGATGCACATTGTGTTTTAACTGTAGAAATGTTTTTTTTAAAGAATGGTGAATCTGTAACTGCAACACAGAGACCTTTCCGAGTTAATTACAAGTTAGGACGGCATGATGCTGTTCCAGATAGAAAATCAATACAGCTATGGGTTATAAATTTCAGAGCTACAAGTGCGGCACTTGAAAGAATGCCACGTGGAAGGCCTCGAAGCGCTCGAACGCCGGACGGTTACTCAGTCTTCTACACGTTCAGCTCGCAAACATGCTTTGGCCTTGGGATTTTCTGATCGAACAATCAGAAGAATTCTACACACTGATATACACTTCCATCCATACGAATTAATAATTGTTCAGAAACTTCTTGAGCGCGACTGGGAAAATCGCATGTCAAAATGTGGGAGAGATTCTTGCCGCACTCTGTTTTTTTTTGTTATTATTAAATATTCCAATTTTAAGGATGTGTACTTTAATAGTTAAGTCATCACTCAAAAACTTCCCGGCTTGACAGAAAGATCCTCGAGTTCGACAAGTTGAACCTGAAGAAGGTCGAAGCTTATATCGGCCGAAATATTGTGCGAATAACATCGAAAAAGAGAACAGGAGCCGAAATAATCCAAGTAATACACATTTTATTGTGAAGATTGAAAAATAAACCCCGTTCATCATTATTATGTAAATGTGTTTACAGTTCGATTTAATGTTCTTCCAATGAACTGGCTGGTGCTACCAGATCAGACCGTCTGGAAAGACCGGCTTTCCGACTAAAATTCCCCAAAACTTTTCCTTTCCTCTTGCAAAACTCAATCATGTTCTTCAAAGCAAAACAATAACTAAAAATCAACGTTCCTCTCCATACCAACGAAATCAAACACCATGATTAATTGTTTGATTAACTTGAAGCATTAAATAATTTGCCAAAATCGCCAGGTTCGGCATTAAAAAATCCGAGAAAGCATATTGCTGTAAAGAAAAACGATCAAAATCAAACCAAATGCAACAAACAGAGTCAAATACATCGTAATCTAGAATACTGCTGCCACTTTTCGAGAAGTGCCGTTCAAATACGCTTTTATAGCCTTGAGAGAGTACAAAAACAACCTCGAAATTTGTTGGTAGATGTTTTCTTCTCCATAGAACGGTTTTCTCACAAAAGTAGTTCTCTACCCTATCGTTATTTTGACGGGCAGTGCTCGACTGAGCCCCAATCTATGGTTCACCCGATTAAAAGCATCCACAATTGAAACTCCTTCAACTACAATCTATAAATAATTTTCCTTTCTCCATCTGTGTACCTAAAACTGTAACATAGTCTGGCTCGGCAATTAGATAACCAAGCAAGGACATGTACGGATATTAACGACTCACGTGCCGAATTAATGTTGCGTCAGCATTTTAAGGCGTAACATGAGCGTGACGTCACGGAACGAAAGGCATATATAGGTATTAACAAAATGAGAGGAGAAGAAAATGAAAGACGCATGACGATTTGAAATGTACGCTCGACAGCAAGTCGGCCGAGCTGTGAGTTTCAAAAAAATTATGGCAATACCCCAACTGGTTGTAGCTTGAACACAGAACTGCCATCCGATGAAAAAGAGAAAGAAGGGTCGAGCATACTTGTGTTGAAAGTACGTGTTGGCGAAACGAATGAAAATAAATAACTTTTTCTTTCACCTAAAAAGTTCGTGTCAATGTTTTATTTTCGTTTTCAAATGTCTCTATCTACCTTTATCTGATTGGGCTCCTTGCCCGACCCAATGTAACTCTCTCTCTCTCTCTCTATCTCTCTCTTTTCTCTCTTTCTCTCTCTTTCTCTCTCTAGATTTCCCTGTCTTCCATCACCTGCCTCAGATTTTCAAGATTAAAGTTGGCGTCATGTGGAATGTAGAGACATTCGCGGGCAATGGATGTCTCTACGCACAACGTTTGGGCTCACTTTAAAAGTAATAAGAACGTTACATAAGTTTATTTGGTACTGTTGTAGAACATGTCTTGGTATAAGTTTTCTTTATTTCTTTAAGGGAAATTTTAATATACCCCCACACAATTCATTCGAAAAGTATCAGATCTACGAAAACATTTAAAAATTCTGTCGATTTATGAGCAGCTTTTGAATAGAAGCGATTTTAACGCTTGACACCGATATTATGAAACTTGAATATGCAATAATGCATATAGTTTTTAGCGAGAAAATTCAAAAACAAAATGTGATCATTTTGAAGACGTTTAGTTAACCATGATACTCGAGTGCACTTTGAGCCTTAATATATGGCGACTACTTAGTAAAATAACAATGACAATTAAAAGAGAACGAAGTACAACATTTTACGACCAAACATCAATAATCAAAGCCGAAACATTTTTCGCGGACTAAATATAAAAACCGATAAAATCAAATGAAAGTAAAATTTATTTTTCCTGATACAAACTAACTTCGAAAATTATTGAGTTTTTGAATTTAGCTTTTATTTATGAAACTGTGAAGTGTATTTTGCTGAGAGATATTTAGCTCGGCGAAATCAATACGGTCTGTGGATGCAAAGAAAATAGTGAATGGTGGCGCTGCAGTCATAAGATGTCTATTTTCTTGCTTGTAAGATCTTTAGATCACGCGTCTCTTGTTTCATACAACTTGTCAAATAGACCGTAGTGGATACACTTGTTGATTGGTTTCTGTGTCCTTTGCTTTGTTTTTACTGCTTTTATTTCTTCATGTTCGTTTTTGGTTTATGTTGTTTTGTTTCTTAACTGACCAATTCAGATCAATTAGTGTTGTGTCCGTTTCGTTAGATAATATGTTTAGACTTTGATTGCTAATGGCGGTACAGTTCTTCATTCGTCTTTGGTTATTGGAAAACTCTTCATTCTATAAATGGCATAATATGTAGATGCGGGTGTGTCGATTTCTAACTCTGCAAAGACAGGACAGTAAGATTTCCCCCATATAACATCATTTTATTGGTCTCATTTTCACAGCATCATAATTTCTCAAATTGTAGAATCATTTGACATTGTGTTCTTCAAACCCGCAAATTAAGCTCACGAACCCCACACACGTCAAAATAGTGGTCATGTACTCCTGTTGTTGTCTAATATTATAGTGTGCGTAATAATCCAAGACTTGAATAATCCGAGTGGGAATAGTTTGGTATAACTTATCATCGCCGTAAAATAGCCTGTGGTCCTGGATATGACCTTAAACTATATCTAGTGGTGAGGCCCCAGCTTGTGGGCTTTTGGAAGTGTGGAGCCACCCTTTAATTGCCATTGCTCCCAGGTCCACTCTGATCCGGAGTGGTAGTACCTGTTAGGGTTCCAACTATGGGTTAAATAGAAACTGACTTGAAAACAACAAATATATTCTATTAAATTTTTTTTCTTCAATCTATGGATTCGGCATTAAATAACCGGAAAAGGGTTGATATGCCGTAAAACAAAAACAACCAACCCAAAATAGCCTGCCTTTTGTCTTGATTTCTTAATGGCAACAGCCATTTATATTCTCTATGATTTAGATATATGTAAGCAGTACTTTCAGCAAGATTCCAGCAGTTCCCAAGAAGGCAGTCTTCTGAAGCACTAAAATATTGTAATAGATCCCAATTTTCGCAATTAGCTTGTCTAATCCTTTTATAACAATCCCAAGGGCTCTCATCGCAACAGGTACAACTACATTTGTCAATTTCAACAATCTTTTATTTCCCTCTTCAAATCTCCGTAGTGTTCGACCATCTGCTTATTTTTTCTTTACATGCCCATCAGCTGGTAGTGCTATACTTAGGATTATCACCTTGTGTTTCTTTTATGCTAACAAGGTTAAATCTGGTCTCATTGCTTCAATCAAGTTGTCACATTAGATATTCATATCCCACGATCATTTCACATTATCTCCCCGCCTCTCCTTCTGGGAAAGCTTGTACCATTTTCAGGACATTTCAACCCTATTTTTTTTTTTACATATATCCCAATGAATCTTTTTCGCAATATTGCCATGACGGCTCTTGTACTCCTTTTGAGTTAACTTCCCACAGCTACTGACGATGTGTTGTACATTCTAACCTTTCTCTCCAAAAAATCAACCTAAGGGTCTTTAGCGTTTTATCAATGTGATATTTCATGTAATTTGTCTTAAGCGATTGCTTCTGTGCGGCACATATTAGGGCTTTTGCTCAAACCTTTGTCACATTTTGACAACTATTGACAGGTTTTTTTTGTCCATTGCATCTGGTAGATCTTTACTGAATTGACCATGCAATTTCTTATCAAACCGCTTCTCTATCGCGTTTGTCCATTTATTGCCTCAAATTCTTTGCTTCTTACTAGTTCGATCACTTTCAGAATTTCAGATTTTGACACGCCTTTTATAAGTTTTTACTGACAATTGGAGATGTAAACTTTTCAGGCTATTTTCTTCTTCTTTTACGTATCGTTCTACATCTATTAGTCATTTCAATCTTTCACATACAACCTATCGACATCACTTCTTGGTTGAAAAGCTTCATTTACTGTAATTGCTTTTCTTGTATTTCTATCCATATCGTTTAGCTCGTTTTCTTTAAATTGAATAATACCCACTCCATACCGAAATATAACTATTGCCTATGTATTTTCTACGAATATTTTGTTTTCCAATTCAATTTTGACATAAGAATCAACCGCAGTATCTTCTTGTATTCATTCCCTTTATTTATTTCATAGCATTTCATATTCTTTCAATATTAATAATTTCACAGTACCTAAATACTGTAGGCGTATCCTCCCTCTCCGACCTCTTTTGCCATTTTCTCATTCAAAAGCTGTCAACAATTTTTCCCCTTTTAAATTTAGGACACTACACTTGTTCTTGCTAAATTCTATACCTATATCATTACTGAACATGTGAACAGTCTTGATAGATATACTTAGCTGTGGTTTCAATTCTTTGTATATTACCTTAAATCGTCCATAAATAATAAACGATTTATGCGGTACTCCTACTTTCCTTACTCAAAACACGCATTTACCTATTGTACTGTGAACAATAACACTGGCGACAAGCTGTCCCTATAAAAATCCTTCTCATCACATGAACCCCTCCAAGATCTTCTTTATTTGATGCTAATGGCAGTTCTATTGTGTCATTGTCTCATGCAAGCTAGTAAGGATTTTTTTTTAAATCAAATATCCATGAACACATTCTAGTCTATGAGTTTTTCAATTTCGATTTGTCTACGTTGTTTTTCACTTTCTTCACTGTCACCACATTTAGACTTTACTTAAACTTACTTTGTATTTCGTTCTTCAAATCTTCTGTTATATTCATTTTGAACACCCCAAATATCACTTCAAATATTTGTGCATTCTTCTGAATTTAGTTGTTCTTTTAAGCAATTTTAGCTTTCGTAAAGTTCTTCGTAAAATTATTATTATCATTATTATTATTATTATTATTATTATTATTATTATTATTATTATTATTATTATTATTCGCTCACAAGGAGCTTTTACACAGGTCATCAAAGATCTCATTGAAAACAGCCTATGGTGTTCCCTGGAAGCTGAGTGACAACAAGTCTTCCCAGATTTCCTGTACTCTCCACATCTTCTGATGACATTTGCAAGTAAATTTGCGTTATCGCAACAGCTGCTTGCCATTGATTTCTCGTTGGCAGCGGCCATTGGTCTTTACTGGAATCTGGGTGGCAATAAGCCTCCCCAAAGTCCCAGTTCTCTTCGCACTTATACAGCGAAGGTTTCGTCAGCGCTCACTCCTCGGTCTTTCCTTTCTCCTTGACTCTACTTGGCTATTCAGTCTCACTATTTGGGTGGGGGGGGGCAATGATGTGGTAATGAAGGGATGAGGTGGGATTAGAGAACTTATAGATATGCATCTTCAATGTTCTTGGTTCCATGTAGCGCTTCATGTTTTGTCTCTGCAGCAGTTTGTCTGACCTAGTTCATGTGTGTTAGTGTTCACATTGAAGGGTTTCCTTAATATTTTAGCTGTTTTCATTATTGTTGTTCGTTGTATTTTTACAGTCATTCCTCTGATTCCAATTTCTCCCATTCTCTTTAAAAAGTTTTTTAGGATTGTTCCTAGTGCTCCTACTATTATAGATATAATTTTGATTTTCTTCATCTTCCATATCCCTTTCAGCTCTCTGGCTAGCTCTGTGTATTTGCTCCGTTTCTCATTTTCTTTGATATTCAACCTGTGGTCAGTTGAGATAACAAAGTCTACGATTTGACAGGACTTGTTAATTATTACGACATCCAGTCTTCTTGCTTCGATGGGTTTATCAGTCTGTATGTCCATGTGCCTTATGGATTTTGTGATTCTCGTTTTCAAGTACTGTTGCCGGCTTATGTTTGAACGACTTGTCTGTACATTCGAGATGCTGTTGTTTGCATTATTCCCATACTGCCCTTCCCATTTGGTCGTGTCTGTTCTTGTATTCATTATTATTATTATTATTATTATTATTATTATTATTATTATTATTATTATTATTATCATCATCATCATCATCATCATTATTATCATTATTATTATTATTGATTTGCTTAGTCATGAAAACTTCTGAATTTCCATGAAATATCCTATAGCACATTTTAATTTAATCTAATTAAAATATATATCATTTTCGAACTCGGGGATTGCATATCTATATGTAAATGCTATGTGTGCGTGTATATGCCTCTAAGGAGATGTGAATATTTCGTGTGCGGTTACTGACTTCACTAGAAATTGATATATGTGCAGCCCACACCACGTTAGCGCGTCTATCCTTCAACGACAGTTAAAGAACGTCACATTTTAAATTAAGCAACCTTGACAGCATATATGTAATATATTTAGATCATGAGTTGTCGTCCTTTCATTTTTAGTGTTATTTAGATTTTCCCATGACAATCTTGGTTATCCTTATGTAAGACAAAATTGTCTTGTTTTTGACGGTTATTAAAAACAGGTGAAAGTAAATATATTACTTATTAATACTTTAATATATTTTGAATAAAATAAGAATAGACTCGTCTTCGATAAACATTGGGTTTAAAAAGCACGCACACATGGATATGCAGCAACTTGTGATTGGTGGTTCTTTAGCTCATCATGTGGCATAATAATGTCCTGTAACTTAGTTGACTAATACTTCCCTAATGAATTATTATTATAGGGTAATCCAAATTAAATGGCCCCTACATGTAATCATTAATAAATTCACAATCAAACTATATTCGGTACAAATAAACTTTAGTCTATATGTAGCTTGCTATGAGGCTCAAAATTGCCAATAACACTATAATGTTTAATAATAAATTAAAACAATACATTATTACTTGTAAAGAAATAAATCATTTTATGACATCGGATAGACAAATAAACATGGCAGGTAAAATAAATACAAAAAAAAAAAAATAAAAGAATCAGTTCACTATTTTTTTTTTACAATTTCTTCATTTAAGTGTTAGTAAACTATTTTTAATTATTGCATAGTGTATTTTTTTGTAGTCAACTTGAATTTTAGACGAACTATTTGAAATATTGAAAGTACCCAAGAGTCAGCTCCATCTCAAAATGGCGATATACTACCTAGGGCACACTTTCTTGCTCGAACAGCGTACAAAACTTTTTTTTCGATCTAATTGAAATAATTTCTTGATACGTAGTTTTCTCATAGAAGATACGCCACAGAGTTTTTTCTAATCTATTTTGTTTTAACGGTATGTTCTCGGCTGAAGTTTAATCTCTTCTCTCATGTAAAAATATACAGCAAGAACTTGTCTAGCTACAACCGCAGTAAATAAATTTCCTTTCTTCCACTCTGTTCTTAAAACCAAACGGGAATTCATCGAATAGACTTCGTCTTATAAAAAAAGACATCTCATCTGTGGAATTCAATACCACATAATTATTTTCCGCTTGACGACAACGTCTTCAAGTACCATGTCAACAAATATTTGTCAAACCGTGTTCTTAAGTTATAATATTATAACCTTTCCACTCTATCATCTAAAAATATTGTTCATCATTCAAATGATAATCTCCTAATCTTATCCTCGAGTGGCTTTTTGACATAGTAACATAATAATATTAATAATGTTGATTAATATACAAACTCACTGAGTAGAATTCGAGCTTTATCTTCACTGTTTACAAATGAAGTTTGAGCTATAAAATATATAAGTAATACATTTACATTTTTATTGAATTATCTATGGAAGAACTTGCAGGGAAATGTGCATTTTTTAGTGTGTAATATATGTTTTCTTTGTAGTTGGGAGAAAAGGAAGTAAGAAATACATATTTGAATTATTATTTTTCAGATTTTGTTTTAGATGAGGATTGATAATTTATATTATTTAGTTTATTCAGACTACTGGTCGGACGTTATATCGGTAGAATCGTTGCGACAATAACATCTAACATATTCCGAAAAAATACAAACAGAACGGTGTTTCAAATAAAACCAACGTTTTACGAAAAAAGAAGTCATTTCTAAAATATAAAGTTTGTTTCGAATATTTTACTCGCAAAATTTGGACGTAACCATAAAAATTATAGGCAGAATAATATACGATGCTGCGTGTATTGAATTTAGACATAATATAATCGATAATATGTTGTAAAAAAGACATACTAACGCAAGATGAATCAATATATGCAAATGAAGAAGCACATCGCTAGGTGGCGCTACTTTACAGCTGAACCTTTACGAAATAAGTGTTCATTTTCCATCATGAATAAATCGTTTCTTTTTTTTATTATTATTAAATGTGACAGCTATAAAAACATATCAAATGATCTGGCTATCCTCTTCCACAACATACATCCGTAATCAACTGTACAGATTAAGTCTCTCGAGAAATTATATATTTACGTTTACCCTTTGTCCAGTCCATAAAAAATGTCTACCGTTACTCACAATTATTACAAATTAGATTTTAGACATTTAACAGACAAATGCGCGCGGTTTATGCCACTTTATTCTTATGGTTTCGTTTACTCTAGTTTATATTCAACTCTTTACATCAAGTAATACTGCATACTTCATGAATGTAATTTTTCAAAATATAATATCTTAATACTAGCGGGACCTGTGGAAATTACACTGGGGACTTATATGTAATATATTGATGTTGGCATTCCATTGATATTTAGTGTAAATGGAGACGCTCTGATATTATTGTAGCTTTTTGTTGTTAAAACTGAAAAAGTATTTATCTATACTAGCACGAATGCTCGACAAAGCCCGGTCGTAAATTACGTTTAAATATGACATTTTAATTCTTGCAGATTTCGTATATATTATTATACAGAGTTAATGTTATATCGATTTTTATATATTATGAAGTTGCGATTTCAAAAATAAAAAATATCTATATGACTTGGGTGCATTAGCTTAAATCTAAATAAAAACTTATGAATATATATATATATATATATATATATATATATATATATATATATAACTTGAGTTCCTTCAGCAATAATCGAAACCGAATCTAAAACTTATGAAGATTTCTTGGTAAAATTATTTATAAAAAAAAAAAATAGATGACTTAAGTGCCATCGGCTATAATCGAAACCGAAACCAAAACTTATGAAGAATTCTTGATAAAATTATTTATAAAAAAATTAATGACTTAAGTGCCATCAACTATAATCGAAACTGAAACCAAAACTTATGAAGAATTCTTGGTAAAATTATTTATGACAAGAAATGGAAGTACATAACAATTAAACAACCTGGATGTAAGCGTGACACAGAAAATAACAGACACGTTATCGTATTAATATATAGATAACATCCTCGAACGTTTGAATAAATATTCAATTTTCAGTTTTGTTTTATTCAACATACTGTCAAACCACTTTTAATTATTACTGTTATAAAGTTCTGTCTGAAAGGATATTTAGCTATTTATGTATGCAAGATCTGCTATGATTCGGCGATTCTGATTCTAAAATGTTGCTTTTTTTTCATGTCAATGCATTTCACAATGAAATAAATGAATAGACACCTCACAGTTTTGGCCCAGTACATTGGTATAACAATTTTTAACGTCACCTGATTTCTAATGCAACACCTGACCTCGCTTTGACGTCATCTGCCGGGCTCTCGTAGACTTGTGAGCGACTTTTTTGTCTGCCGTCCTTGACCACACGAAGATTCCGCACGTGACATTTGGTCATGTTTTCTGGTCAAATTTATTATTTAACCTTCCACCGGGTGTGTGCTTATGTACCACTCTTCCCCATTTTTATTAAAAACATATTTGATATATTTTTCATTCCTCACGCGTTTTACACGGACCCAACCCTATCACAGAATGCAACATCACAAAACAATACAATTAAATTTACAAAAGAGAAAGAGAAAAATGTATGGCTTTGTTCCACAAGACTTAACAATAGTTTTGTCCCTTAGTCCCTGTGGACAATTGCATGTTCATGAATCATTTTTTTCTCTATTCTCGTTCAGTTCTCGAAACATTTTTCTGTAATTTTTATTAAAAAACAAACAAACAAACAAACAAAACGGAAAACCGAATACTTCAACAAAGAGCAAATTCAATTTTAATTGTCCTTTTTTTCAAAGCACAAAACATGGAAGCTGAAAACTTCAACAAGGAACAAATGCAATTTAATAACAAAATTCGAAACATTTTTTTGTTTTGTTAAAGTTAAGCGAAAATAGCAATCAAGTTTTGCTCTTGACAATAGAAATAATTTGATTGACAGGTTACCAAAGCAAACATTGAAACAATTTGGCAACAAATTTTCATGATAACGATACATTTGCGTTGTGTAACTATAGAATTCCTTTTTTTCTCTTTCTGTTTATGTTATATTTGTGTTACTTTTATTCTATCTGTTTTCACATGTGCTTTCTTTTTTCTTTTTTTTGTCTGTGTGTGTTAATAATACATTTGTTTTTGTCTGTGTGTGTTAATAATACATTTGTTTTTGTCTGTGTGTGTTAATAATACATTTTTTTTGTCTGTTTGTGTTAATAATACATTTTTTTTGTCTGTGTGTGTTAATAATACATTTTTTTTGTCTGTGTGTGTTAATAATACATTTTTTTTCTCTGTGTGTGTTAATAATACATTTGTTTTTGTCTGTGTGTGTTAATAATACATTTTTTTCTTTTTTTGTCTGTGTGTGTTAATAATACATTTGTTTTTGTCTGTGTGTGTTAATAATACATTTTTTTCTTTTTTTGTCTGTGTGTGTTAATAATACATTTTTTTGTCTGTGTGTGTTAATAATACATTTTTTTCTTACTCGTAAACAAAAAATAAACACTCCAGATGGTTAATAGTAAACGCAGTAGAATTAAAATAGCTACCGACCTGAATATTTTTAATGCAAGGAAACTGTAAGATTTTTAATTCCTAATTTTATTTCGATGATCAATTAGATAAATTATAACAATACGACGGCCGAAGTGACGGCCGAAGTGATGGCTCAACTTTATTCTGAAAAGATAGTAAAAAATACCATAATCATAAGTCTGGGTGGCCCAAACCAAAAGTCTTCGTAAAATCATACTTGAAAGCTCAAGTGTAATCATCTTGGTCAGTATAGTGTTTTTCATGTATTGATACGTAACATGAATATCGAAAAATAATAAAAAAAACTGAAATAAAATTTTAAAGTTCCCACACTAAATGTATATATATCTAGGGAATTTAATTCTACTGCGTTTGCTGTAAATTATTTGTTTCATGTTTTGTTTACAACTTGTTGACTGTTATCTATTATGTATATTATCTCTTTAGCAATATTGCTGTTTATATACATTCTTCATGCATGAGATCAAATACCTTCAAGTTATTACCATATAGAAATTTTCTTGTCAGCAACGTGACTGTCACAGCTAGTGGACCTAGTTAATTAACATATCTTTATATGTTTAATGCACTAATGGTTACTTATTTAAATAAAGATTCAAAATAATGACAAATATTTGTAACGATCTAATTGGCATTGGTAAGCAAGATTTTGCTGATTCTTTTCTGATCTAAAACCTACGGAACAATTGCAAAATGTCGATAGTTACCGTTACCATCTCTAAAAACAAGCTTGTATACTTTGATTACTAAGGCTCATGCCATTGTTTAGTACCAGGTACAATTAATGGCTTTCTCCTAGAAGACAACTCTAGTTTTAATAAACTCTTAAGGTTGACTTTCATTCAAGATCTAAAACTGAAGACCTATAACCAATATGTTGCTAACGTTGCTAAATAGATGATGGGATAGTTTTACCGACCCACGCTAATTTTCTTTTTACATACATACAAGTCAAATACGAATGAGTCTAATTACTGCTGACATTTGTGGTGAGTTGCCACTCAGAGCATTCTTTCTTGTCTTGACAGAATTCAAAATCGATTTCACAATATAATGGGGGAATGACCTATCTGTCTTCTACAGCCACTTTATTACAGAAGAGCCGTGTTGTTAGTCGTTCTCCATGTTATGGTTATTTCCACGAAAAAGTTAATGAACACGTTTCAATTTCTGGTTCATCATCGTAAGATATTTGCAGCAAGAACTTTTCTTACTACCACCGGTTACTTTACATCAACCACATATTTCATAAACAGAGGGCAAGAAATTTTTTCCCATCTGTGAAACACGTTACGTTAGAATTGCTTCCCTGTCCGCTACGAAATTATTTCTCTATAAACTAGAGTTATGATCAACATACTTTTTTCCGGGTTATTTTTCTCGGCAATAAAACTTCTATTCGCTTTAGGTTTGCTGTCTTTTTCTTACCGATAAGTTTTGCTTCAATGATTTCAAATAATAGAGATTAAATGCGAAATGATAACTAGGGTTAGGAAAACAGCATATTCTTTCTATTGTTTTGACTCTCAAGTGTGTATCCGTTGATGTTTTATATGCTTTTATAAGTGTTGTGGTGGCACACACTCATTTACATATGTGGATAATATTACACATAAATAGCAAGACTCGGTTAGTCTGAGAGTGTTAACCAGAAGCCACCGAAGGCCGAGCCGAGAGCAGATATGTTCTCCAGCCAAGACTCTCTTACCTGACAACCATTATGTAAATATACTGTAAATATACTTTTTCTAGTACATTTCTTATTGATCTACCTTTGTTTGTTGAGTCTTCATTTGTATTGCCTTATACGTTATTTGGTTCAACCTGCAAACATAACAGTTGGCGACGGAGATGAACGTCAAACATAACAATAAGGAGTGATGTAGTTCTCGGTTGATTAACTATGTCTAACATTGTCGGAAATATACTCAAGAGTCAAAACAATGAAAAGAATATTCTATTGTCATAGCCCTAGTGATAAGAAGGGAGCAACGCTATCTGGTGTAATAATCATTAGGGCCATGGCAACATCATATTATTTCCTTGTTTTGATTCTCATGTATATATCCATTGATATCTTATATGTTTTTATAAAGAGTGATGTGGTTCTCCGTTGATTACCTGTGTCTAACTGTGGCGGATATATACTCGAGAGTCAAAGCAATGAAAAAAATATGCTGTTGTCACAGCCCTAATAATATTGCATTTCAATATTATGTCGTATATGCAACAAATGAAACACACACACACACACACACACACACACACACACACACACACACACACACACACAGAGGCTTTACTTTTATAAAATCAGTCACAAAACATAACCAACACTCGATCATTGTGATAATTAGATATGTTGAATTTGTCACTGTATCGTTTTCATTTCCATTTCGGTTAGCATTTCATTTACGTATATTTTCGGCGCATGTTTCCGACGTTCGTGTTCAAGACCGACTGAATGAGCACAATATTAGAACATAGTATTAAAAATGTGCATTAATACATTTTTTATTGCGCACGTAGATATATTTTTGTTAGTCTTGGTTCGGTTTAGATGCAACAAAGGACACAAATTTTGATGTTCAATCTGTCTCGCGATCGAGAAAAAAAAAAGAGACCGATTCTAATTTTTCTCTCCTCTTTTTCCTTAAGTATCAACATTGAATATACCGATATAAACTTCAGGACAGTTAATTATCTTCCGCGTGGTCTTTTGTGATACATTTTCCCATCCTGATTTTATTAGTCGCGTGCAAGCGACTCTATAAGTCACTCCGTCGGTCAGTCTGTCCGTAACACTTTTGTGCTTGACTTTTTTGGTTAAGATCAAAGGTCTGTTGTTAATAGATGCTGTTCTTAGCTTTTTAAGCTTTTCTTGGCATTTTGGGACTTTTCTTGTCCTTTTGGTCAAGATTAAAGTGTAGTATATGTTCCAGCAGATACTGCAAGCAAAAACCATATGTGGGGGCAACCCCACATATAAGACCTTGGTCAATGTAGGGGCAACCCTTCATACCAATTGTCACTATCCAGCTCCCCTACTCCCCGGGGAGTTGGTCCCCATTTCCCCTTCACTCCTCACATTAAAAATCGGCCTTGTGCCTAATTTTCTCGGTGGTGGAGCAAATAAATACAAGGATATTTTCTTGGCCAAGATCAAAGTGTAGTATCTGATCTTACTACATGCTGTACTTATGTTTGTAACTTTATGATATAAAGTGGGGGATCACTTTTCTGTATTAATTTAATGTAAAATTATCATCCTCTTTACAACCAGTCAGTGTTAAAGCCATTCAAGTCATTCTCCAGATCATTCAAGTTGTTTTTGAAGGATTCCAGTTATTTTTTTAAGCATTCAAGTCATTGTTAAGGTCATTCAGCTCATCCTTAAGTTTATTAAAGTTATTCTAAGTACTTCTACTTTTTATTTATTTAAGTCATTTCAGCCCATTTTTCGGTCATTTTAGTTTATCTTTAAGAATTTCATGTGAATCCTATATTCACGCATTCATTCATTACACGAGAGCACGCGACTAATGGCTATCAGCCTTGTTTTTATTTTCGCTTTCATCTGCATCACTCAAAGCCGTGTATACGTACACGTGCATACATACGTATATGAATACATTGGAATACATAAACGTATATATGATGTGATAGACAATTAAATTTGTAGAAATCTGTAATTAGTTTACACTTAGTTTTGTGAGGTAGAAATGGAAAGGGGATAGAGGAGAGAGGAGGAAAGAAAAAGGAGTTAGAGATAAGGAGGTAGAATAGAGTAGAAGAGGAAGGAGGCGAGAATACACCGAGAGATCGAAAGAAGTTTAGAAATAAAGAGCTTATACGCACTTTTAACTTTTATTTTGTTAGCTATGCCCAGGGTAGCCATGCGAGTATTGCATATATGAAGCAATGATTTAGATGATAAAAGCATGTTAATTAGTTTTAGACAATTAAACCAAATTAGAAGAAATATTTTCGGTTAAAGAGAAAGAGTATACTCAGCGAGGGCTTCCGGAATCGGAAATTGGCAATCGGTGTTTATAAAAAAAAGAAAAAAAAAGCGGTTATTCATTATATTTTAGGCCAGATGTTTGGTTTGGGTGCAATTAATAAGTTGTTTTCATTATTTAAAAAATTATTAAGACATAAGAAAATCAGACTGTTCTTTTAAAATTGTGATGTTAAATTGTTTTAATTGCAAACTAACAGAGTTACTTGGCGCTGGTTGGGTTTGATTGTGGGATAGTGTTATATTCAACGTAATATTAAAGTTCTTCAAAACAGTGGTGAATTTTGTCCTTGTTTACAGTGCTACAACCTGGACACTCACCAAAAAGATTGGAAAGAAAGCTAGACGACTCGTACTCCCGTATGCTACGAACAACGCTAAATATATCTTGGCAAGATCATCCCACGAAGCAGCCACTTTATGGCAACCTACGTACCATATCTATTAAAACCAGGGAGCGATTTGCTTGTTATCGCTAGAGGAGCAAGCAAGAACTGGCGAGAAATGTAGTGCTGTGGACTCTATGGCACGAGCGTACGAGAAAAGGATGACTTAGATCCACGCATATCCAGCAAATTGCACATGACGCCAACTGTGATCCTGAAGATCTGAGGTAGCTGACGAAAGACAGGAAAATCTGGAGAGAGAGAGAGAGAGAGAGAGAGAGAGAGAGAGAGAGAGAGAGAGAGAGAGAGAGAGAGAGAGTCACATTGGTCCGAGCAAAGGGCCCGACCAGATAGATAGATTTAAAGAGTTTATTTTAACACCCACCTTGATGCTCTCATCTAGATATCTTACTATGCTATTCAATATTTAATACTGCTAAAAGAACGCGTATAAATAGATTAATTTCATCATATTACATGATAGACACATCTCATTAGTTCCTTTAAGTGGCAACTAGAAACGCAGAAATACTATTATGTTCATATACATATTTACATGTGAGTACACTTATATTTAACACGCATTTCCTATTATGCCTTCGTTTTTAAGGACAGACATGCAAACAGAGAGGTGTTTTCCTATATATGTAAGTATATATATATATATATATATATATATATATATATATATATATATATATATATATATGTATACTTACACACACACACACACACATATATATATATATATAGAGAGAGAGAGAGAGAGAGAATAAAAAAGAAAAGAGAAGAAGAGATGAATAGATGTAGCTGCATATAGAGATATAGACATAAAAAGGGATAAAAAAAAAGATAGAAAAAGTGTGTGCGTATGCGAGGGAAAGAGAGAGGCACATAGATAAATGGAGAAATATTACGTACTAAACATACGAAAAGCGTACATTTTATTATAATAATAAAGGGAAAATATATACGATTTTACATAATTTTATTCAAATAAAATCGTAAGAGTAGAATCATAATCACACATAAAAAAACTGGTGCCCCTTATATGTCCGCCTTTACGTAGATTTTCACAGAGAGCTGCAGTGGCATTTATTCTACCTTTGTTGTCACTTCAATTCACTTCAAACAAGGCACATTTGCATGTTGGTATATCCAGTAAATCAAGGAGAGAATTCCAAACGCAAGCAATTCGGAGAAAGAGTGTATTCAATTAAAAAGCTTTCAAGTATTTTGGGTTCACTACAGTGAAGGAGTTTGATTTTGCTGCTTGTTGAGTTGTGAGTTGTTAGATATTGTGGCTCACGGATGGCGAGTGAAGCAATGGTGAACTGCAATATACTTGATGTTATTGAGATGTGGAATGTTTCGAGTGCGGAGAAATATTGTCAGAAGATAAATATTCAAAACAATGAAATAATTACAGGATGTGTATAATAATACAAGATTTGGAATCTTAGTTACTAAAACAATAAGATTAGTCGGGTTATGTGTCGCGGTAACTAACAAAGAAACAAGATTATCATATTTTCAAAAAACACAGATCAGTCAGTCAAGTTTCGATTGGCAAGGAGCAGGCGTTCAGTCGAACCACTGAAGTTGTTCGCTCGGAAGTGATTTTGTCTTTGATGTCTATGGAAGCATCCAGTGAAACGAATTAGAGAAGATGTAGAAATAAAGAGAAACGCTGCAAACTCGGAGGGAATTGTGAATAAAGTTATCTGTGAAATATAACTTAGTATTATGCTTTTCCTTCAGAGAAAAGTGTGTTCAGTTATAGGACTTTACATCAAAGACGACCGCCGATAAAGAAAAACTATACAAAAAGGTATGTGTAACTTTTGTCTTTTTCATGTTTATTCGTCTGATTGTGAAAGAACTGTATCCAAAATGTGTTTGCTTCATTTGTGAATTGTGTATTTGATTATGCATATATACTCGCACACACGGAAAGCGCGCAAATGCTATCTTTCATATCTACATTTCAAGAGACACGCTTGGTGTCTGATTATATGTTTATTTGTTACCAACAGTATATACACTTGTTTACTTTATTTAGATTGATACTTTACCTACATACAGCTATATAAAAGAGTTTGTTGAAGTTATTTATTTTAAGGGTGCACATTAATAAAATGCCACTGACCCCCCACTCGTGACAGAGATATTTGTAGAAAGGATGGTTGGCGGAAACGGCGCCTCGTTAGGCGAGTTGGCAATGTAAAGTAACGTAACCATTTTATGTAATTGATGAGATTTGATTGATGCAAGTATTTCTGTGTGGGTATAGAGTGTGGGTGTAGTGCAGAAAGACAAAATCATGTCACCTGCATCACGGGTAGAGTTGTTAAAAAATCAAACCTCTGGTTTTATTAGGAGTGCCGAATCGTAAACGAGAAGGCACATCAGGGCGCCCCAAGCGACTGATAAGAAACCAAACCCTTCTCAATGAAGAGAGATACTACCTGAGAAGGGACATATCTAAGAACAGAGCTGAGCTATAATTTCTCCGAGAATGTAAGGTCTGGTATTACCAAGGTAGTTACGATCCTGTCGAACTCAGCGTCGAAAACGAAGAGGGTGAGCTTGGCGAATATAAAATACCTACGATGAAAGTCAACATAACGATTCTAACTAGTAAAAGATGCACATGAAGAAATTCAATATTTATATCAGCTTAAACGTTATACATATAGTAATCAAGATGCGAATAGCAGTGGGAATAATCCAAATACATTGTTCATTCATACTTAATGGTTTACGACCAAAAGGGCACATTTTACTTTGACATTAATTTCTTAAACGTTTACTTAATAATGTTTTCTTTATAATTCAATGTTTATACAATGTTTTTTTTAAAATTAAATTTCTTATTAAATTGCTTGTAAATGTTCGAAATTATGTTTTTATAAATCCCCAAAGTTTACAAAACAAAATGCAAGTAGGCACATTGCTTTGTTTATAATTCAAACGAAAGTATATATATATATATATATATATATATATATATATATATATATATATATATATATATATATATATATATATATATATATATAGTGTTATAATGGAATAAATCCAGAGGAAATCCGGGTATGAGAGCTCAATGTGGTAAACAGAGCAATAAGATAAAAATTATAACACGGAAATTACATAATTGTCGATGCAATAATTTATTTCAACCTTATGGTATTTTCCAGCATCTAAATCAGACAATTACATTTTTGATACTGAAAAATTTTTTAGAAAAGAAAAATCATGCTTCGACCCTCAAAAAACCAAAGGTGGTGGTAGTAGCAATCCACTTAATACATTTATAGAGAGGGTGGTAGGGATTTAAAAAAAAAAAATTAAAAATTAAAAATAACAAATAAAAAAATTAGATTAGACACTTATAAGCGGCAGCTCGATGTAACCATAGATACACACACACACACACACACACACACACACACACACACACACACACTCACACACACACGAAAAAAAAATATGCCTATTTTTCCGATGCCGAAAAAGGATTCTCTTAATTGTCTTTTTATTTAATTTTGTTTAAGAAAAAAATTTCCACTGCTTGTAGTAATGTTAAAATAATAAATACTTGTTGATTCAAAACTATCAGGAAAGCTAAAATCTATAGACTATACTCCATAAGTGTATTTTTACGCTTGAGAAAATATCTGCGAATATTACGGTAATTGAAAAAAACACAAACAATATAGCAACTCTAAAGTTAAATATTTAGAGATTTAAAAAAACATTAGAATCGGTAATCGTATCGGAATCGGGAATTTAGTATGGAATTGGTAATTCCTTCACTTATATATATATATATATATATATATATATATATATATATATATATATATATATATATATATATATATATATATACTTCTTTGTAAACGTTGTCAAGGCAAAATTTGTAAATTTATGGTTTATCATTTTGCGGTGCTTCAAGCGATTGATAAGAGACCAGACCCTTCTCAATGAAGAGAGATACTACCTGGGAAAGCACGTGTCTGATAACAGAATGTAGGGTTTGGTATTACCAAGGTAGTTGCGATCCTGTCAAACTGAGCGTCGAGAACGAAGAGGAATCGGTATCGAAAAAAATTGTGCCTATTTTTCCGATGCCAAAAAGGATTCTCTTAATTATGTTTTTATTAAATTTCATTTAAGAAAAAAAAATTTCCACTGCTTGTAGTAATGTTAAAATAATGAATACTTGTTGATTCATTGATTTCTAACTATATAATACATACACCAATGTACACGCTTCGTATTATGTCCCGTTCATTTACTGATCCCACAATATGAAAGCTGTAGCAGCAAAAATGAAGATTCGAAAATCGTTTTTCATAGTGGAATGCCGTTATTCTATTAACGCACTCAGTTTACATTATGCAGTCAGATCTCCAACTTCCACTGTAAGGGGGGTGCAAAAGGTAGAACCTTCTTAAGGCTAGCCCCGGTCTTTCTTCCTAATCCTTTCTTGATCGGTGAGCGTAATCCTGAAAATCGTTTTCTTCACTCATCCCTTAACCCAAAATATCTCAAAAGACAAACACTAAATGCTTACATTTGCGTTATATTTCTATTTTTCCAACCTTGAATATATGAACCCCGCCCCCCCAAAAAAACAACAAAAACACGCAATTGTATTCTAAACATGACGTCTATCAACATTCCGTTCCTCACGTATATCTCATTACCATATGCATTATAATTCATATCCACTGTCTTGCTTTCTTTAATCACCCCGAGTAATCTTGTACCAACGCTACTAACGTTAGTACCAAGGTACCAACGTTAACTTAACGTATATTAAAAAAAAAAAAAATTGCAGTTGTATTGTTTTTCATCGCGTATTCCCATTGTTATGATTACTAGCGAAGCGGAGGAAAGCGCTCAGCTTTGTAAAATACGCTTAAATAAGATATTTTAATTTTTCCAGATTTCGTATATAGTATTATATAGTCGTGATTTCAAATGTAAGAAAAAATATTTGGCTGCCATCAACTAGAATCGAAACTGAAAACAAAACTGTAGCATTCAAATCTGTGACGTTACCACTGTACTAGGGTGACACGCATATTAACTGATTAAAAATAAACTAGGATGAATGCATAAAATGTATAACGATTTTTTCAATGTTCACTCCTTTTTTACCTCTTAAAAACTATTTAACATGATAAAGACCTATATAAAACGGTCCATAAAAAATTAAATCATTTGAGATCTCTAGCACGGTTCTGCGACTTTTCGGAAGTTTCGGAAGAGATAGAGTTTTAAAATATGGAGACAGACAGACAGACAGTGAGTTTTATGTATTAGATTATTCGTTGTATGAGTTCGTAAATAAGAACGCATATGTAAATTCGATAGCACCACAACAATATTAAAATTCTTTGAAGTCTTTTAGTAAAAGGCGACAGATTTTTTATCCGCTATCTAATTCTAAGCCGCTTACCTTTGGAATTCTTCCCTGTTCCCTGTTTCCCGACTCGATCAACATGCAAGACTTTAAATAGAATGTAAACAAACAGCTCAATGCATAATTGTCTATTGAGGATTCACTTATAAGTCAACCCTCTAATTCACAGTAGCTCTTTATGTTTTACTGGCAATGTGTCGTGTTTGAGGAGAATATCAGTAAAAACCAAACAGCCAAAAATAAAAAAAAAACATAAATAAATAAATAAAAAAAAATTCCAACGTCTGAGATATTCTAACCCAAACCACATATTATTAAATACAAATATTGATTTCGGACCAATTGCTTTGGAATCCCCCCTTCCCTGTTTCCGGTATCCCCTGACTGCAGAATTTAAATGTAAAGTGAATAAACATCTTGCTGCACGACTCCAAACTTAGAATACCCCGACAAATCTGACCTCTAATTCACAGTGGATCCTTACGTCTCATTTCCGAATCTTCCTTGTTTACTGGAAGGAGAAAGAGGTTTTGTTGTTTATCATCGCATATTATACTGACGCCATTTTTTAGTTATCGTTGTATGAGTTTGAATATAAGAGCACATATATAAATTAGATAGTACAATAATAATTTTTTCATCTATATTATTCAAATGCAAATATCGTATTCTATGATTTTCCCTGTATACATAAGATTCTAGTTTTGACGATTATTAAAAAAAATATCTCCAATACTTTTCCAACTGATACTATTCTTGATTGGTTCAATGGCATTGTGTTTTGTTTTTATTTGTTGCGAAAATTATCACATATTTTTACTCATTTAAAAGTATGAGTAGGTTATGGCCCAGAAATAGATATTAAAAAAATAGATTACTTGAAATATTTTCAGATATTTTTATCGTGTACAATATTTTATATTAATAACACTAGCAAATATATGAGCCTTCCGATTGCATGATTCTGACAGCATGGAAAAATTGTGAAATTGTATCTTGACATACGAACATGTGCTATATTGCTACATAAGGAAGGAAATAATGCTTGGGAGGATCGCATTATGAAAACTGAACATGTACTACATAACTACACTAAATGGGAAGATAATGTCTGGGTAGATTACGAAAACAAAACAGATACTATCCTCGAAGGAGGTAATACCTGGGAGAATGGTATATTGGCAAAAATATATATTAGCGTACTCCCCACGCTCCCGATAAAAAAAAACAAAACTGAAAGACAAAAAATAATCCCAGGAAGGAGGAAATCATGATCGCAAAACAGATATACACTGCTCCCATGATACTTTAAAAAGGAGGAGGTAATGCCAGGAAGTGTGTTTTCATTTTAAAAAGTCGAGATATAAACCCTATTTATGTCAATTTATGTAGTTAACATACTCAGTTGTCTTAACAATTTTCAACAAATCAGGTAGATAGGAATTTACATTTTAGCTTTGATTTAACGGTTTATATTAATTATCTGAAAGGACCCGGGCAGAAAAACTACAATTAATAAATATTAAATATTTAATTACTATCCACAAAAATATCCACACACACACACACACACACACACACACACACACACACACACACACACACACACACACACACACACACACACACACACACACACACACACACACACACGCACGCACACACACACACACACACACATATATAAATATGTTACGAAATAGATAAAGTGTGAAACATACAAAAATTAGCTATACCATTCTTTCGAGTTCATTAAATAGGGCAAATATAACGCAATTATGAATTTAATGCAATTTTAAGTATTATGTTATTGCAAAAATAATGTCGTTGTTTGACGTTCAAGATCATAACTGCTTTGATAATAAACTTTATAAATAGAAATAAGAGCCACTAGAATCGACATATTTTTTCCAAC
The DNA here is from genome assembly GCF_053919585.1 of Euprymna scolopes. Taxonomy (NCBI): domain Eukaryota; kingdom Metazoa; phylum Mollusca; class Cephalopoda; order Sepiida; family Sepiolidae; genus Euprymna; species Euprymna scolopes. Next base: position 54,406,298 of record NC_136493.1, on the reverse strand, counting down.
AAAAAAAAAACAAAAAAAAAACAAGTTTATTTATCCCATTATCATAGAAATCTGGAGGTCTGGAAGCGATGAAGTCATTGAAGGCCGATTCGGCGTCATCTCGGCTTTTGAAGCATTTTTCGCGCAGGACGTTGTCGAGATGCTTGAAAAAGTGATCATCGGTGGGCAAGAGGTCCGGTGAATATGGACAATTCGTTCAGCTTCTGTAGGGTCAGTTGAGCAACATGCGAGGGAGCGTTGTCATGGAGGAGAATTGGTCCCTTCATATTGAACCAATCTCGGACACATACGTTGGAGCTTATGATGCATTTTGTCAATTTGTAGGCAGTACTTCTCCGCCGTAATCCTTCCAGATTAAAGAAGCTGATGGATGGATCGGCCACAGACCACCAAACAGTCACCATAACTTTTTTTGTGAAATTTTCAGTTTCGGGAAGTGTGTGGAGTTCTCTGGCCTCGCAACACTTTGCCGAACGTCGTCGCTCATAATTCGCTCGAGGAATGAGTCGTTTTTGTTGCGCATAAGGAGCGTAGACGACACCTCAAAACAACGAATTTTTTTTATTATCGTTCAATTCATGCGGTACTCATTTATCCAACTTTTTTTACTTCCCTATCTCCTTTAAATGGCGAACGACTGTTAAGTGGTCGACCTCGAGTTCAATAGCAACTTTTCGTGTGGTTTTGCGAGGATCAGCTTCAATAAGGGCTTTCTAATGTTCGTTAACAACCGCAGCCGTCTTCATCTTCGAGGCTTTCGTCACCATTGCGAAATTTCTTGAACCACCGTTTTGCCACACGTTCATAAGTGGTTCGTAATCCCAACGAATCATTGACATCATGAGCTGTTTCGGCAGCTTTTCAGCCTAGTTTGAACTGAAACAAGAAAATCGTGCGGATTTGAATTTTGTCCATGCTGTCAAAATACCTGCAAAAAATAAATCAAGAGATTGAGAGCGGTAACGAATTGAATGATTCGATAAAGCGAAAAACGTGCTTCCAAATGATATATAACATGAATATGTATATCAATGGATCAATTCAGAAATCATGTATTAAATAACATATGTAAGAAAACGATATTCTTTTTGCAACAACCTAATATTTAATTTTCCTTTGCTCTCAATATGATGATTATAAAGCACATTCCGCTTGGGTAAAAAAAACATTAACGGAAAAGATTGGAATTCTAATGTATAACTAGTATAAGCTTCTAGGATTTTGAGTTGAATCTAAATGAAAATTTGTTTTAAAATTCTCACCTAGGTAATTATTGGAGTATCTTTCAAGGTTTTAAAGTATTTTTTCCAGTTTTTAAAAGAGTTTAGGCGGTTCATTTTATTTTCTTTTAATTTTTAATGGATTTTACATTTTTTTTGAGAAATTTAAAAAATTCTTAGTGTTTTTAAATAATTAGTTTCTTTAGATGTTAAATAAAAAGATAAGTAAAGAAATGAAATAAATAAATAAATAAATAATAATAATAATAATAATAATAATAATAATAATAATAATAATAATTTCTTATATAAGGAGTGACTAATTATCTAATTGATATAGCTATTGTGTCGGTAACAGATGTGATTTTTCTCTGTCATAGAAGGGCTTATATGAGAAAAAATTTAAGTATTAATAATTATCTAACGTTTCCTTGATTTCCGAAAGTGTATTGATTGCGCATTGAATGGTGATGTAATTTTAAGTGTGCTGGGAAGGTTGGGTAAATATATATGTGTATATAAATAGTCACCGAATCCATTTCCTTTCATTTTGGAATTGTTTGTTTTGATGAGTTATTTAGTTGGCTAGCTCCTTTACACAAAAAAACGCGTAAGACGTACTTCATAAAAATGAATAAAATATTATGAGAGTGAATTGAATACATCTGGTTTAGCAATTATAACTAATGACATCATATATATATATATATATATATACATATATATATATATATATATGTGTGTGTGTGTGTGTATGTGTGTGTGTTTCCTAGATGTAAATCCAATGAAACCCGTGTGATTATTAAAGAGTGCTCAATGAAGAACAGAGCTGGTATATAGTCTAGTCTGTTTATTATACAAACATTATTTGTTACACACTGCTTTCCGATAATACCTCCCATAAGTATGTATATAAATTCCAATTGCAAGCGTTCTAGACCCTTAAATTATTTTAGTTAATCGTTTTCGTGTATATAATTATTAAGTATGCGAAGTGCACGTACCTTTATCTATTTGGCGGCATATTGTGTTTCTCCTCGTTTAGCTTAGTACTAAAAGGTATGGCTTGAGATTGTCTCAAGAAGTAACGAGAGGATGATTCATTCCTTAATTTAGTGAAATTATTTATGCTAACCTATTCTTAGAAGGGCCCTGTCGGTGGGGCATTAGAATACGCCGACTGACCCCCCTGCAGAGTGTAAAAGTCCCTCAATGGGGGTCCTGGATATAACCTTAAACTCTATCCAGTGGTGAGGCCCCAGCTTGTGGGCTTTGGGGAGTGTGGAACCACCCATTAATTACCATTGCTCCCAGGTCCACTCTGACCCGGAGTGGTAGTACCTGTTAGGGTCCCAACTATGGGTTAAATAGAAACTGACGTGAAAACAATAAATATATTCTATTAAAAAAATTTTCTTCAAAATCTTTGGATTCGGCATTAAATAACCCGAAAAGGGTTGATATGCCGTAATACAAAAACAACCAACCAACTATTCTTAGAAGATTATCGGTGGGTGTACTTATTAATTAATTAGAGGTGCGTTGTTTTTTTCAGTAATTATACTTATTAATCTTGCGATGTATCGGGAATACTTTTATCCTTTCAACTCTTCTCCTGGTTCATTTATTAATGAATTAAGATATTGGGAGTAAGGAGTTATGATATTGCTGATATGATATAAATTATTAAATGTAAAAGTAGTATCGGCTGAAAACATTTTGAAGACTATCCTTTTAATAAGATGTAAAAAAAAAAACGAGTAGTATACACACCCGAATATCCTATAAAAAAACGAATGTCATAGTAATTCTCTTTTCAAAACGCTTCATTTTTGGTCTGATGAGACGGTTTACTTAAATTAGGATTCTACTGAAACATGTATTCGCACATGCAACCAATAATGTTTGTATAACAAAAAAAGCCTCCTTCAGTCTTTGACAGACTATGGATACCCACGAGGGGTGCCTGCGCGTGAATTGTGACAGGAGGTGAGCAATCTCCAACCACACCTCTCCTCAGTCGACATTGCTTAATACCAGTGGCCAGTGAAGTGTGTACAGGAAGACTGGAAACAAATGCCGAGATAAGCGCCTAGAATTACATACAGCGCCTAGAATTACCAAATTCTTATCCATCTGGTACTAACCAGGCTCGACGTTGCTTAATTTCGGTGATCTGACGAGAACCGGTGTCAACGCGATTGTGCCGTATAACAAACAGACAATATATATATATATATATATATATATATATATATATATATATATATATATATATATATATATATATATGTGTGTGTGTGTGTGTGTGTGTGTGCACTTCTTAGCTCCCTTTATTGAGCACTAAGAAGGGATGGTTTATGTAAAATGAAAATGCGTGATTCTCTCGCTACAAACTTGAACACCATGTTAATGATTACGTCATCTCACTATGCCTAAGTCTTTACGAATAAACTAATAAAAATTGACAAAACAGTGTATGTCAATAATTCCCTAGTTAATTGCTATTTGACAACCAATTAATGCTGGGTAAATCAGCTAGTAATATTTTAAAGTAATATTCCCTAATAACACTGAGCTTATTCACTGATCAGCGATGCCATTTACTGTCTTGTAAATTCTCTTTGTGCACATCATAACCAACGATTTATATAATGGAAGATTAGATTGTAATTATCAGACAGTGATCATAATTACAACATTACACACACACACACACACACACACACACACACACACACACACACACACACACACACACACACACACGCACGCACGCACGCATACATGCACACACACACACACACACACACACACACACACACACACACACACACACACACACACGCACACACGCGCACACACACACACACACACACACACACACACACACACACACACACACACACAATGATTGGTCTCCCAAGCAAGCCCGACCCGAGTGCCAGATTTCATAGAGCATCCGTTACGTTCTCACTGCCAAAACAAGATATGGCACATGACGAAAGGCGAGGATGGCCAGGTCCACCGAGGACTACTCTGGCTGAGTTCAAAAATAGTGAAGAACCAATGTGCCAACATTTCCTAGTAGAGATGCCTCAGGCGATCGAAAATGAACAACACTCATCTCATTCAGCTGAGATATTACCTAGGAAGTTGCACGTCCTAAGAGAAAGGGTAATAGTTCAAAATCGTGCCCAGAGAAGAATACGAGAAAAGGTTTTGTATAGACATGATTTTATGTTGTTGTTTTATTAACCAATAAATGCATTTGAAATATAAGTGATTCCATGTTTAATAATATTTATTAATCTATAATATAAATCTCACCTGTCTGTTTAAATGTATGTATGTATGTTTGTATGTCTGCCTTAAACTTTCGACAGAGGTGACGAATTTTTACGAGATCGGTATCGTTTTGCAGTCGACCCTTCCGACGACAAATTTCGAGAAAATTGGCTAAAAAGATTAATTTCTTAACCCTCAACTGGGAATTTTTCTACAGGGCGGGGTCGCTTTTTTTTTTTTCGCCGATATTTTCGAAAATTATTCCATCTTTTCGATTGACTAACCTTAATTTAAACCTTCGCCACTTCCGGTTTGGCGATGGACGCAAAGGCAAAGACGTTTTTTTTTCACGTTCTTTTCTTCCTTCGCGGTACGGGTTCGAGCCTGCCTGCCTACTACTTGTTTATTTTTTGCTCAACTCACACCTCCAAACACCCGGACAATGCCGGGCACCCAGGCTAATAATAATATAAAATAATAATTGTGACGATCCAATATCGTTATTACCCAAAATAGGTAACATTAGTGCATTCTAATAAAGGAAGACCAGTGGCTAATCGGATTGGATTAAAAAAACCTAACGAACTCTAGCGCCAAACTTAAAAGCAACCATTTTTTGGGCGTTAGTCAGTCAGTCAGTCAATTTCTGTTAAGATTCTGTCTAGTACACACCTGTTGAATGATTTTGAGACTCCGTTATCAATAAGCAAGTGGTAACGTAGACAAAAAAAAAAAAAAAACAATTACGAAGTTTCTCGAATGAATCGGCTTTGGTATGATCGTACATCTGTATTACATGAACCACCTTGAAAGAGACTGTAAACTGCTTCATTTTATTTTACTATCGCTTGACTTTGGAATTGAAATTTTCGTCGATTCGTATGAGTTTTCGAAAAAAAAAAAATAAAAAGGATTACGTCAATGCTTTTTTAAACCAAAGGTGTCGTCTTTACCTTTCTCTAGTTAGACATTTTCATGCGAACTCTGTTTAAGCCACCGATAATTGACGTAACCCATCCGAAGCTTATATGCAACATTTCTAAGTTAAAATCGTGATTACTTATGTGTTATTAAAATTTTGACGGCGAGGGAGGTCGAAATGTTGTCTAGCGCATGCTCCTGGCGTTGCCTCTATCGACACACGGATTATTTATGATTTCCTGAAACATTTAGAAACAGGACCCCAATGGAGGATGTAATATAATTAACAAAAACAACGATAATTTATTAATGTTTAACAAAGATAATATAAACCTATACAGAATTTATGTTGTATAGGGGGCCGGGGGTTCATATTGGAGTCATGTATAACGAGGATACATATAACGGGGATTCATGATACACGAATAACGATGGTGATGTTGAGGGAGAAACATTTATAACAGTTCTTCTTAACACTGAGGAGGGAACACATTACTGTTGATGATGGGGAGGACACAATAGTTGAAAGAGGGTTGTAAAAAGTTCGTTGCAAGATGATGATAAAAACACAATTACCTTTTTGTTGTAAGGAATGACGACACGAGACAAAAAGTTACAAACATAGATGGTTCCTTTGTTATTCAACCGGCCGATTGGTGATGTCAGGAATTCAAACTTGGATCTACATGGTCTACTTTCCTCCCTTCGCTTCTAAGGGGCTCTCCTCTTAATCTCTCCTGATTCTATCCAACTGACTCTCTCTCATCAACTCCCTAACTTCAAACCCACAGATTCAATATATCGAGAAATCTCCTTTGTTTATGACGTGTACTATCGACCATCGTGACTATATCACGTTTTCTACACATGTCTGTCGGTCCTGGATATGACCTTAAACTATATCCAGTGGTGAGGCCCCAGCTTGCGGGCTTTGGGAAGTGTGGAGCCACCCTTTAATTACCATTGCTCCCAGGTCCACTCTGACTCGGAGTGGTAGTACCTGTTAGGGTCCCAACTATGGGTTAAATAGAAACTGACTTGGAAACAACAAATATTCTATTAAAATATCTTTCTTCAAAATCTTTGGATTCGGCATTAAATAACCTGAAAAGGGTTGATATGCCGTACAACAAAAACAACCAACACATGTCTGTCCAACACCTTTTTGGAAAACAAAGAATCCTCAATTCTAATTGTTTAATATCTAACCTATTTTTAAACAATATACTTTAACTCGTATTGTGCATTCATTTAACTGACATATTTAATATCCAGATTTCTTAAAGAATGGATAATCGACTCTTTTTCAGACACAATTAATATTTAGCTAATTCTAATAGAATTAACAATGGACTGAATTTCTAAGATTCCAAAGTCCATTATCATTAACACTTTCCTACAGGGTTCGATTCTAGCATTATCCTTATATCAATTTCGCTTATCTAGTATGTCTTTTTATTTACACGAAAGGGAATAATTTTCATGTAACATTTATGTAGAATATAAAAAATAAAAAAAACAACATTTGTTTGATATCAGTTTGTTATCTAAAAAATAAATATTCATGAAACTTAGCTTACAATGCATGCTTTTTCAGGACTTGAATTTTGTTTTTTTAAACTTTCATAAACATCTCCAATAATTATTTAAGAATATTGTATTCATTCTTTTAATTAAAATTTCATTGAAATTGTTTTCATTTTTCATTTTGTTTTTCATTGAATTAGTTTTGCACTGAAAGAAATATATTTTTCATTGAAAAAATTGTCTAGTCTTTGTGCAAAAAAAAAAAAAAAAAAAAAGCCCACGACACTTTCATTCATCACCTTTGGGAGTTTTCTGTAAACTGTCCGAACGATTCCGACGATAGTACGGTCCTTATGAGTATGAAAGATTGAGTCGCGAAAAAATCATAATTATGGTAATTGCAGAGCATTGTTATTGGAAATCTGAATTACATAAAAGATCTATAGACACGGCTTCTTAGTCGGACATTTCTACAGGCGAAAACATTCACGAACTTCAGCCTTTGCATTCTCTTGTCCCGCCAGCATCAACAACCCGGTAGACATTAAGCAACTATCTCCGTCTCATCCAGACATTTTGATGACTGGTTCAGTTAAGCGAATAGGCGGCATGCTAGATAAATATATGGAGTCGCGGAAGTTAGAGCTGAAACTAAATTTATGCTTCATACACATACAGGGTAAGTGAAAATAATCAGACAATTAAACTATTTTTAAGTTCAAATAATAAAATTTAATTTTTATATCAGAAATTTAATTTGAACTAAAAATGTTTTCACTTATCTGTTTGTTTGAATTTTCTTATCACTTTGTATTTCCTGGGGATGGGGCATTCTACCGGATGCCAAACATTCTCTCATTAGTTTAGTTACTCCAACCGAGAGATCTTTTTAAGATTCTAACCGTCCCTTTAAGTGCTGTTTTTTGTATTTCTCTTACACTTGGTTCACCGGGTATATTCGCCAGATAGTTTTTGAAATTCTTTTTCATTAGCCCGGTTGCTCCTATAATGACTGGTATGATTGATACAGTCTTAAGATAGACCTTCCCTTTTTATGAGGGCGCATTCTTCTTCTGGTATATATTTTCCCACCTGGGAAACCAGGGATCGGAGACGGGCAACTGGCGGTGATTTCTTTTCCTCGGGGAGGTTAGTTTTTCTAATTCTCTTGTGTAACATCTGATTTGATGTTTGGCTCCACTTTTCAAACTTTGAATAGTGCTAGCAAAACAGCAGTACTTTCTTTTGAGCAACAGCCCATGGCGGAGTTTTTAAGTCTCTTGTATCTCTTTGTTTGGTTGCTGTAGCTATGGCTCAATTTGTGTACAGGCAAACAAGCATATATACGAGATGCGTTCCAAAAGTAATGTCTCCTATTTTTTTTATTCCGCTTGAATATGTCAGATTGGATGGCAATTTGCATTGTTATGGTTACTGAACTTATGCATTCATAACCAGAAAGTTTCATCTTTCTGTTGCAGATATTGACGGTGTGAGCCTCTAAGAAAGCAACCTCTGTAATGGACTGCGTCAGTAGTAGAGATGCGTCATTGAACTTCCGGCAAAAGTGCATTAATAATGATAGTGACTATGTTGAAAAAAGATTTGGAACACAAAAGGCGACTCGTTGTAATGATGTCACTCTCGTCTTTGTTTTGAGTTAAAATAATAGGAGGCTTTACTTTTAGAACGATCATTGTATGACAAAGTACTTTTCGGACGACCATGAACAGTCATCGTTTATCGCATGAAAAAATGCATTGATAATTGTTGTGACTCTGTAGGAAAATAATTTCTGGGGCACAAAGGCCCCTTGTTTTAATGTTATACTCCCGTTTTCGTAGCTCCTGTATATTTGAGTAAAAAATAGAAGGCTTCAGTTTTGGGACTATTCTCATATATATATATATATATTATATAGTCATCCACATACAATACTGTTTCGCTGTTTCACAGCTCATCAGTGCGGCTAGACAGGCAACTACCTCAAGCCAGGATTGAAAACCCGACCGTTTATACGGCTGTCAAGGCTTCTAATGGAGTCAAAGGTGGCTTCGTGGGGTGGGAGTTCGACTCCTTCAGCCAGCGGCCATCGTCACTTCCTGCATTGATGATTGCGAAAGCACAAAACAATGATGTCTGTATATATGAAAATATCTATAATTCACACACACACACATATATATATATATATATATATATATATATATATATATATATATATAGTCTGTTTATTGTACAAACATTATTGACTACATATGTGCATATATGTTCCAGTGGGATCCCAATTACAGGATAACACCTCATCAGACCAAAATAGAATCGATATTGAATCAAAAGTCAAACTACATTAGTTTTATAAGATATTTGGATGTGGTTAACATTCTGGAAGAAAGTGGGATTTATACTTTTTGAATGTGCGTAGTAGAGGTTTCTGTGGGAAGGTGTAGTAAAGGATGTGATTAGACGTATGAGAGGGGGGAAGTACGATTTCGTGTGCTTAAGCTGTCGCAGTGGAGAGGTGTTGGTATTCTTTTAACTTGTCGGTTATTTATTGGCCTATGCTTTCGCTTTAATCTGAAGTTATATTATACTCTTATCGTCGCTACTTTCCTATCTTAAGTTTTTTTGTAGTTGTTTTTCTTTTCTAATGGCGATCTCATTTCCCTTTATTTATTTATTTATTTATTTGTTTTTATTTTTTTTCCTCGTTTTTATCCGTTTATTTATTTCTAGTTTTCAAGATTTTTTCTTTAGTTATTTCTGTGTTTATTTATAAGATATATGTCCATTTGGTCAAATTAACAGTTAGTTGAATAATATATGGGCTTATTTATATGATTTATATAAAGAGGGTTTATCGGTAGTTATATTTTCTCCTCCACGGTGTCTTACCTAATTAGCGTGGGAAAGTTTTTATATCGATATATAAATTCAATTTCGATGGTTGTCATTTTTTTTATTTGGGTTGTTTATCCTTTCCGCAATGCTGAATGTGTTTGATAGAACGGAATACTCCACAAATATAGATAAATATATACTGTTAGGCTTGCATGTGTATGGTTCAAAGAACCTATCCCCAAGATGAGGCATAATATAAATCTATCAAACATATGAATATTATAGCATTGCGGAAAAGATAAACAAGCCAAATGAAAAAATATAATAAATTCATAACTTAAAATATTGCAACATTAAGCATTTATTATATAATGTTATAAATTGAATTAAAAAAAATTCTTAATGCTGCAATATTTTAAGCTATAAATTAATTATATTTTTTACCAAAATATCTTGTCCTTTTCTTTTTTTATTTTAACAACTAGTCCTTTACTTTTCCATGTTTAAGCTTAACCGTGTTACTTTTCATGCTCGCATTTTTCTATTGTAATTCCTGATTTTTCCAGGCTTCCAGTAAATTCACTTTTCTTTGTTTTATTTCAGTTTTATTTTTTGCCCCATAAACATATATGTAATAACAGTGTACGGAACTCGTCCGCTTTCAATAAAACCCCCTAATTATTTCCATTTAATGCTTTCATTCTCTTTGTTTCACTTGTTACTTCTCTTGTCGAGACAGCAGTGAATTAGTAGTAAGCGACGTGGTTGCTAGGGAAACCAGTCATAAAAAGCGTCGCTCACCTCCTCACATATTTTTACGATTTTGAACATCAGAAAATTCATGATAACTTTTGTTTTACTGAATGAAAATTAAAAAAATGTTTTTTTCACAATATACATGAGAAGGTATTCTATAAACTGTAATAATTGGTTCAAATTTGGTCAAAAAATGAGTGAGCAGTGAAGCTTTAAAGCAGTTCTAAATGACTAAAACTGCCACTTAGCCATATATTCAAACACTATGAATGTCTAAGAGAAATGCGAAATGTTTAAAATTATGTTGCTTAGATAATTTGATTTGCTGATATGTAAGCTGAATGATTTATATGAAGAATTGTTCTGCATTGGAAATAGTAAATTAGTAGTCGGCAAATTACAATACGGACTAAAGAAGAAATTTTTATTTTGGAGAATATATTAGAAAGCGGCATTGAGAAAGGTTTTATCAGTGTTCGAAAATACGATTTCCCTATTTGAAGACCGACTGATTCTAAGGTTAAGATGTTTGTCCAACTGGTGATTAATGGCTCTTTCGTCATTCTGCTAAACTAAGAATTAAACGGGAGCGTTCTGTTATATTTTAGCTTTTAAGCCAACGTAGCACGTATGAAAACAACACATTTAAAGAGTCCAATATACGGTGGCATGTGGCTGAGTATGAGTTTGAGAAAAATGACCCGTTTGTTTCATGTGAGGACTAAATTTCAACAGGGAGAAATATTTGCGTGTTACTTTTGTGAGATTACGTAGCTGAGAGAGTTACGTAAGGAGAACAAATTATGCTTATAAATGTTTGCGAAATGTGCGTATTCTTGCACTAAAACACGCTTCAGTATTGGAATTGTGAGTGCGAAAGATTTGCATAGGAATGGCTCCTTTGTTTTCCTATAGTGGAAAAAACGTTACCATTTTATTATATAGAGAATATATATAATTAAATGACAAATATAATCTCTTATAAGTTAATTCGAAAACACACCGTTGAATGAACTTGAAAGCAAACTGAAGGACTTTATTACTAACGACCAATATATTAAACAACGCTTGCGGATATCATTAACAATTACGAACATTCTTACTGAATAATTATACCTAAAAATTAAACTGATTATACAAAGAATCTATTTTATTACTCAACCACGCGCAACACTACATTAATTCATCTGAATATCAACTTATAGAACACTAGAAATAATTAGTAAATATTGAACCTACTTGCCCCTATTTAATCGATTCAACTGTCACCCCCCCAAAATAAATAAATGAATTATATTCGTTCATTCATTTTATATAACGTTGGTATCAGTTTTCTTTATATCTTTCTAGCTAGAATTTTTTATAGGATAACATCGGGTACTGACGAATAAAGGTTGATAACATCTTAAATGAAACAAACTGGATTCCAATTTGGCAAAACCAGGTTGTTTTTCCGTGTCGTTTACCACTTAGTCACGATCACCTTACAATAATTATGTGAAAACATAATTAAACTAGGAACAAAAAATAAACTAACAACAACTCTTGCCATATGAATTTTCCTTAAATCAGACGCTAAAAAACTTTGGCCCGATAAAAAACTATGATTCAATTTATTATTAAACCGAATCAATTAAAAAAAGGCTGCTAATAAACTCTGCAATCATGCAAATTCCGTCAAAAGAAGCGGACAAAACAAACACATTCGTAGTTCTTTGTAAATCTGGCTACCAATAAAACTATAAACAATTCTAATTTCCAATAACCCAACTAATAAATCCAAAACATAGATTAATTCATCACTGCTAGTAATGCACGGATAGATAATTACCAGTTATCCAAAAATAAACGTGGATTACAAAACTAGTTATTCAACGGAAAAGTTAAAATTAAATAGCAAATATAATCTCTCATAAATTAATTCGAAAATACACCGTTGAATGAACTGGAAAGCAAACTGAAGAACTTCATCACTAACGACCAATATATTAAACAGCGCTTGCGGATAGTATTAACGAATAATTATACCTAAAATGAATCTTATACAAAGGATCTATTTTATTACTTAAATATTTATTACTTCTAATATTGATTTGAAAATTATTCGTCAATATTTTCATTTACTTTGTATCGTATTCAACGGTGCTTCCTAGAAAATTCGTTTGTACTCGCTTCCAAAATCGAACTTCTTTTCGTGGGAACAGCCAAAGTAAAAAAATAAATATAAATATAACATAAACTAAATATAACATAAAAATACGGTATATTATCTTCTCACTTACGGGATTATTTCGACTGGCGCGTGTATATAGACGCTTTTTCTTCGAAATATGTTGCCGATAATTTAGGTCGGCGAGACGGCTGTGTATAACCGCACTGGTGAGTCTTTATGAAGACGAAATATTCGTGCCTAAAATATTTAGTACAAATATATTATTGGAAAGTAGAAAGTGGTTCTTTAGTTTACTTTCAGCACCCTTGCAACTCTGCTTATTTTATTCTTTAGTCTTCACATTTTACGGACACTGTTACTGACAAAGGAGATAGAATGGTCGTTTTCGAGGTCGGAATATATCCATATAACACTTATTGTTGTGTTTTTATCAATAAGAATTTTTAGTTTTTTAGAGCAAGTGGTTTAATACTATGAAGTGATTTTTATCATTCATATATATATATATATATATATATATATATATATATATTTTTTTTTAAGTGAAAATTATAGATTTTTTAAATTTTACTCTAATGAAATAGTTATAATAAAGAGTTTCTGAAACATATATACATCTAGATAAGTTTTAGTAAGTGTTGATTTTTGGAGCGTGATTCAAGGTAAATATCACGCCATAAAGTTTGTAATCTATTGAATATATATATATATATATATATATATATATATATATAATTTTATTACTGTTTTATCTGCTTAGTTACACATGTTTCGGTTACCGAATCGTATCAACGATCCAGTAACTTCGTCAGATTTTAACAGAAGTTGGATCGTTGATATGATTCAGTAACCGAAACACGTGTAACTAAGCAGATAAAACGGCAATAAAATAAAAAAAAAATATATATTTGTTCTGCGATAGTATTGAGCACTTTCTTCAGGTTTTTACTAATTACCATTTTTGTTAAATATATTTATATATGTATATGTGTATACATATGTATATATACATATATATATACTTATATATATATGTATACACACTTATATATATATATCAATAATTTATATATATATATCAATTGAGTTCTACTGAAATGTATAGAAACGTTCATGATTATTTTCATACATTTTCGATGCTTGACTGATCCATGGAATTGCACTAAATTTTAAGAGAAGCAAAAAATCTTTCTTTAATATTGTTATAAAGTTCTATTTCGAAGGATATTGGGTCGGTTGTGTATGCAAAGTTCTAAAATTTTCTCAAACATTTTATAGATATGCGCCCCGTCACTGATAACATATTTGGAGCCGTCTAGTGAAATTATCGATCATACGGTCTTCTCATTTCGACATGCGCGTGGGCATAGAAGTTGGATCTTAAAATATATCAATGGTGATTACGACCGACATGAGCATTGTTATGACATGAATTTGCTAATTAATGGCTACCTAGAGTTTTGCGATAGCCGGTTGTTTGTAGATTGTTCTGCTACATATGGTCTTTACACACATCACTTAAAGATGGAATGCAGTAGGTTTAAATCCAGTGAATGTAGCGACCATTTAGTACGACGTGGTAGAATATAAATAATACCTTTTCGTTGTCTTTACAATAATGCTACATAATTGTAAACTTGGTGCTGAACCGCACGTATTTACAAATAACTTAAGATACGAATTAATTTATAATATACTTAAAAATACATTCAATATGTTAAGCTACAGAGAAGTCCTTCTTTGATCCCAGCAGATTATTCGAATAGCCGTTGTTCATCATTTAGGCAGCTAGAGTGTCGTTGTATAGATGACACGTAGCAGTAGTTTGTTCGTTTTCTATCTCCTTTTTCGTTATTTTCGTGGTCTTTTAATAAGATCTCTTACAAAGTTTATTAATACGGACAGTGTATGACCATTTGGCGTTTAACAATTCTTTCCCCTTTGTTTCTTTTCTAGTATAGATACATAATATCCCAAAGTGAAGTGTATGCAGGGTTTTTACCCAATTCATTATCGACTTTTATCTCGGTCTCTTCCCGGTGACTTCTAATATGAAACTTGCTTTTATGTTATGAGTCGCTGAACAGAGAGGGAGGCTGATGACAGATATCGTGTCACTTGTGACTACTTGTTTGTGACTCAATATTCTGTTCTTATTTTAATCTTCAAATGAAATTTTCTACAGCCCCACCTAATTCAACTTTATGAAGAATATAACATTTTATACACAACTTTGAAATATAGAAGCTCAGAATCGTTTTATTTATTCATACATTTATGCTATCATATCTTTCAGCGTTCGTACTGATGACTTGCTAGAATCTGGTATTTCAAAATAAGAAATGTTCACAAGGTATCTTCTTGTTATATGAAAAAAAAAACAAAAAAAAAACGTGCAAATTCAATCCAGATCACCGACGCCATAAGCAATATCATAAAATATTTCTTGACACGACGAACATGCTCTCACCGATACTTTAATGATATCATCAAAATCCCACTCAGATATTTTGTTCAGCCGAATGCCACAAATACGTGCTTCTTCTTCAGAATTAAGTCGAGGTCAGCTTACGGCACTGCATGATTCTACCGCTCCAGAACGGACCCCATCTTTGAAGCAATATGTTACCTGTATGAGAGCCATATATGTTCTAAGTTACTGCTGCCATATGTGGGGAGGTGCCGTTGAAACGACACTTTTATGTCTTGGTATAGTACAACATAGACTTTTCAATCTTGTCAGGGGTGAAATCTTCTCGTCCCTACAGCCTCTCTCACACAGAAGAAGTGTAGTATCCTCTATCTAATGGATGCTCATGGTAAGTGATCGACTAAGATCCAATAACTTGCATCCTCTGTAGGATATTCACAGCAAGAGCTCGTCTGGTTACAATCATGACAAAAAAACTTTTTAAAACATCTTACCTGTATAATTAAATACCATGAGTTTTTTAACAACCGACTACAGCATGGCCATCTTTAAGTTTAATGTGATCAGCCGTCCTCTTGGATAATCGATTCTTCTTAAGTTGTCTTCTGTATCTTCCACCCATTGTTGCTGGTTCTCTCACGACGTCTATCATCATCCAGTCGACTAGTGACAACCGAGTCTTCATATGTGGTGACAGGTTTGTAAAATAAATAAATAAATAAACAACAACAACAACAACAACAACAACAACAACAAAAAACAAAAAAATTCAGTTTTAGCCATTTCTCGTTCGCCGCTTATAACATTATTAATTCGTTACAGTTCAAAGACGTGACCATTGTCAATACTCCATCCAAACAAAGAGCCAAATTACATAGGTGTCGGAGAATCGTATTCAAGCCACGCGTATTTCAAAAACAACACAAAGCTAATAGTTCGAAGAATAGACTAATTAATTGCATAATTAAACCCCAATATACATTTAGCCAAAAACAAATCATGTTTTGTTTATGAAACTTATAATGAGCATTTCCCAACTCTTCAGCTGAAACAAGAAAAAGCAAGCAAAAACAGCAAAACAGAAAATATTTTCTAATTTAGGCTGTTGTATAATAATCGCATAAGGATTATCCAGTCTGAAATATACTTATTTAATATATACATTGTTATTTAATATATACATTGTTATTTAATATATACATTGCGGAAGATAACGATGAAATAAGGAAAGGAAATCAATTGCAGCCATCTTTTAATTTTGTCTAATTATTTTAATTTGTTTACTTCAGAATAAATAACTCATTTTAGAGTCTCTTACGAACACGTTCGGGCACATGATTTGCCACAAAGGAGGTAATTAATTTTAATTTGAGTTATTTCCCTTGCGGAGAAAGAGGCAATTAAAATTTCTCGGTTATATATAAATCAGTTATAAAATATCAATTACATATTTCCGTGCCAATATGAATCCCATTCAATTTTGGACTTGAAAAAAATCGTTCAATGGTAATTTAATCCTTATTTTAAAATATCATAGCAGAGATTTTATCCAACAATTCATCAATTGGACAATTTTATTTAAAACTAAAGGTGTTTTGTTTTTGTAGCGAGAGCAATGGCAATAATAACGAAAGCCAATCATCCAGTGTACCGGTGCACCCTTCACTAGCAATAAAATAAAAGCGTATTTGATGGACAAACAATGGAAGATGAACTCTGGTTAAAATAACGATAAGCGTGTTTGTTTCAGAGAAATAAATTACGTATCTAGGAAAGAGACGTGTGTATGCATGGTGATGATGATAATAAATATGATGATGATGATGATTAATGCTATCCTAAAAATTGGAGGCGACTCTTGTTTTTTGTGGGTAAGATAGCTACTGCTAGTTGTAAACAGAAACGGATAGATGGTAATATTGTTGATGAGCAGGATTGGAACTCCCTCTAGTAAAGGAAGAGATGATGATGATGATGATGACGATGATGATGATGATGACGACGACGGCGGCGATGATGATGATGATGATGATGATGATGATGATGATGACGACGACGACGGCGATGATGATGATGATGATGATGATGATGATGATGATGACGTCGACGACGGCGATGATGATGATGATGATGATGATGACGTCGACGACGGCGATGATGATGATGATGATGATGATGATGACGACGACGACGGCGATGATGATGATGATGATGATGATGATGATGATGACGACGACGACGGCGATGATGATGATGATGATGATGATGATGATGACGACGACGACGGCGATGATGATGATGATGATGATGATGATGATGATGATGATGACGTCGACGATGATGATGATGATGATGATGATGATGATGATCGGCTGGACTAGAAACTGTTGATAATAGTACAAGGCAGGATGACTACAGATAAGAACGACAAGTGTAGTAGTATTAGTAGTAGTAATAGTAGTGGTAGCTGATGATGATGATGATGATGATGATGACGATGACGCTATATTGGAAGTTCATTAGCCACCTTGAATTGGATGAAGTGTAGATTGGTCATATTGGATTATTATTATTATTATTATTATTATTATTATTATTATTATTATTATTATTGAGATGATGAGAATTGGTGCAACAAAGTTTGGTAGATAACGTACTCGGAACAGACCTGCTTCTAATGCTATATATATAGCAGTTTATCCCAAACAAATTCCGAGAAAAAAATCACACCACAAGACACAGAGGAGCAGAAGAAAATAAAAAAAGCCCTAAACATATCAAAACTACAAGCTGAAATCGACATACAGGAGGACAGAAAGATACACCTCACAGAGGAATACACCAAAATCGACGATGAAATGCTCACCGACATCAGAAAACTATGTCCCAAGGAGACCCACCAATTCCTTATTGGACTTTGGGAGTCTGAATGCAGAGAGGAGGAGGAAAAATCCAAAAGAATTATCGAAAGGAAGATAACCTGGCTAAAGAATCTACCAGGAAAATAAAAAAACGAACAATTACCGAATATGACCAGTCAAACCTACCAAAAACCGAAACATACCCGATTTCAACAGCTGGAGAGATTCCAAAACAAACGTAAGAAACGAGAAACACATCACTTTCAAACATACCCACACAACAGACCCAAACACACACAACGAAACGACCGGAACATATTCATACCATACACCCATCCCCACCAACAAACTCAACCAAAACTCCCATCTAGTACACCACACATCCACACAAGAACACAGGCATCATACAAACACAAATACTACTACCAAAATGCTCCAAAAAGCAACATATCAACAACCGACAACCAACTACCACATGACAATACCAAAAGATACAACTTCCCACAACAATACGAAAATAGTTACTACCAACCACGTCAACCAACTCAGCCAAGAACCCACTATCTCTTACCCCACCCCACCCACACAAACCACCAAAAATCCCCATACTTAAAAACCCCACCGTAACAACCCAATGGAACTAAACCACCCCTATAGATACCACCCAACACAAAACAATCTTTACAATATCCACCCCAGTACCCCACAGTACAAAA
Organism: Euprymna scolopes; assembly: GCF_053919585.1. Lineage (NCBI taxonomy): Eukaryota > Metazoa > Mollusca > Cephalopoda > Sepiida > Sepiolidae > Euprymna > Euprymna scolopes. The sequence goes on along the minus strand of NC_136493.1, from coordinate 54,387,564 downwards.
CCGACCCCCACACAAACACAACCAATCCGAATACCCCAGGTACCATCATAACCCATACATCCCTACAAAACGACACAACCAACCTCCCAACCGAATCAACGAAACTAACGACCCTCACAATCAATTTTTAGGAATCCCTCACAAAATGACAACACCAGACTAGACAACAAAAAACCCAAAGCCATCAACCTATTTACAGAGACACTTACAAAGGACGAAATTGAAGTACTAAAACTAGGCCTCAAATTCTGCCCAACTCCCAGAAGTAACATAGTAGAGTTAAAGAAAGATCTCAAAGAATTTGAACGCAAATTTAGACTCATAGATATACTTAACGACAGTGATAACACAACAGATGACTCTCTAGTAAAAAACAAATCAACATACTTCCCCAACAAACATAACACAAAAGAACCAAATACCTTCTTTGAAACGCTCTGTAACCTCAACCCCCAACAAAAAGAAAACCCCACCAGTAATCTAACACGAAAACAAAATCAAGCACTTAAAAAAATCTAACACAATAACAACTTAGTTATAAAGGAAGCAGACAAAGGTAGTGCAGTAGTTATAATGAATAAGAACTTTTATAAAACAAATATTTTAGAATCACTAGGGAACGAAAATTACTACAAACCAATTAGCTCTAACATAAACGACACAACCATATCTAAAATAACAAAACTCTGCACAACATACAATAGTACATTAACTAAAAAAGAAAAAGACTTCCTTACAAACTTCACAACAAAAGCAAACATCTTCTATGGGCTACCCAAAATACACAAATCTAACCAGGTAAGACATGCCATCAACATACAAAAGTCGGAATACATAAGCACCCCAAACCCCAACGACCCATAGTAGCAGGACCATCATGCCCAACAAGCAGACTTAGCAACCTAATAGATATACTATTACAGCCCTTCACCAATCTAGTCAGAAGTTTTGTAAGAGATAACACACACTTCCTTAGCTCCCTACCACAAACAGTAGACGATGGGACTATACTAGCCACATTCGATGTTAGCAGCCTATATGGCAATATCCCACACAATCTAGGAAAAGAAGCTATCGCATATTGGATTGACAAACATACACAGACTTTACACCCCAGATTCAATAAACAATTTGTGATTGATAGCATCGACATAATCCTCAATAACAACTCCTTCCAATTCAATAAAGACAACTACATCCAAATACTAGGCACTGCAATGGGTACCAAAATGGCACCGACATATGCCACCATTACACTCGCCTTCCTAGAAGAGACCCTTTATGAAAGGATAGAGCAAAAGTACGGGCACAATATAAAACCTCTCTTCATAAAATCTTGAAAAAGATACCTAGACTACTGCTTTATGATCTGGAGAACCTCGTGGGGGATATCAAAGAACTCCACACTTTGCTACAAAATCTACACCCAAAAATAAACTTCACACTAGAACAAAGCCCCACAGAACTACCTTTCCTAGACATCATAGTAACAATAAAAAACAACAACATAATTACAGACATCTACCACAAACCCACAGACACTCAACAATACCTCCACTTCAAAAGCCACCATCCTAAAAACTGTCTAAAATCAATACCCTACTCCCTAGCACGTAGAGTCTGCAGCATAATAACAGGCAGACACCCCCGTTCAACTAGACTGAATGAACTACAAATAACACTGCGGAAAAGGGGGTATCCACTACCACTAATACAGAAAGGTATTGAACTGGCTGTAAAAATTCCAATAGACCAACTAAGAACCCCAAAAGAACACAACAAAGAACAAATTTTGACATACGTTTCTACACACAACACAAACAACCCAGAACTATTCACACAGATAACAAAAAACCTTATCCTCCTAAATCAGAACGACAAACTAAACAACATACTTAAAACAACAAAAATAATAAAAAGCAAACGCCAACCCAAAAACTTAAAGCACATCCTAACTTCCTCAAAACTCGTCCCACATACTACAAAAGGGGTTACAAAATGCAACAAACCGCGATGTGGAGTATGTGACATAATAATAGAAGGTAACACATACATATTAAAAAACCCAACACAAACATTCAAAATAAAAAAGGATCTAAATTGCACCTCCAGAAATGTAGTATATGCACTAAGATGCACAACATGCAACAAATCCTACATAGGCGCCACCAAAAATTTCAGCAATAGAGTGGCCTTGCATAAGAGCAATATCAAAATTGCAGATAACAGACACCTCTATGTTTCAAAACACGTACACACATGCAGTGGAAACAGCTTCAAAATAATACCAATCTTCCAAACAGACAATTATTTTTATTTACTTACACAGGAAAAAAACTTAATCACCAGATTCACTGCTGAACTGAACAGAGCCTAATATCATCACACAAAAACATGAAATGCAAGATACACTCGCATGCACATCCGTACACATACATATATACACACCCACACATAAATCAGAACCGACACATTAAAACACACACACGTGCACGCATACAACCACACACAGACATAACACCCCTATCTCTAATACAACACACTGAACAATACCAACCCTACTTAACCTCGAAACCAACAACACTAGGAAACACCTAGAACCATAGTATAATATCTGTTCCAACACCTCGCTCCCTCCTCAGTCAGTGGAGGAGAACCCCCTCATGACTGAAACAACTATCATCCCTTCTATCATATACCCCCTACCCTATACCCCCTCCAATTGCCCCCCCTCTGGGGAACAAAATCTCTCCCACAGTAGGAACCGATCCTGGGTCTGGCCATACCCATATGGGGAGACAAATAAATAGAAACATTAAAAAATCCCCTATACATATTTTAAATACACCCCTATTTCTAAAGAAACATAATATACGGAATACCCAAAAAGACTAAAACGAAAAATCACAATACTAAAATCCAAAAATCCAAAAAATAAATATCAAAATAGAATGAAAGCACCCCTACCCTTATTTCAGAAGAGCTGGTCCCCCCCTCCTCACACATGCACATTAGTAACGACCTCGGATCACAGTCACCTTCCTAAGGAAGAAAATAACCTCATAATACTATAAAACAGTATACACATTCTCAAACCAATAAAAGCAAACACACACACGCACACACACACACGCGCGCACACACACACACACACACACACACACACATACACACACACACACACCCTACCCCACCCTAAAGGAAAAGAAAAAACACTAGCAGAAAGAGAGAGTGACTACAACCAGGTCAGCGGCCTGGACAAGCCCAATAAAAGAGTAATAAAAATAGAACATGCCAATGAATAATAAACACTTACAAACCTCCACCCCTTGGAAACACTTCAAATGAACTACGAAAATTGCCATTTTTACATCTCCAACACATTTGAAAATAATTTCTGACGAGGACGCTTCACAGAACGTCTGAAACGCGCGTAAAAACGATTTCAATGACTTAAAAACATTATTACAATGATCCAAACATAATTCTCAATGAAAAACCAAGACACGGAATAATAAAATAATATTAAAAAATACACATTGTTGGTGACTACTCCCTTATTTAAATATATATATATTCCTAAGAAACTTTTTTATGGGCAACTGACAAATTCTGTCCGTCCAATAGGGCGTCCCCTGCTTCGTTACAAAGATAAACTAAAAGACAACTTGAAACGTTGTGGAATTTCTCTGAGTTCCTAGGAGAGTGCAGCAGAGGATCGCAGAAAATGGAGGAAGACGTGTTTCCTGGGGACCAAAGAATTTGAACATAACCGCCTTTGTCATAGGGACACCCTTCGTGCAAATATGAAGGCAAAACACAAGAAACATCCACCTAAAAATGAATATGTATGCCATTGTGGTTTCAGAGCACGCAGCAAAGCAGGGCTACCTGTTCATTCGAGAAGGCATATTTAATCTACGAGCATATGAAAGTTCACCATCTGCGGAGGAGTGTGCCGGACGTCTACAGGATTGCAATTACGCATGTGGTGTCACAGATCTTGGGAGCTGCTGAAGATTGCATACTGAACCCTCATTCATCGTCTTCGATGAGAGAATCCACCATATATATATATATATATATATATATATATATATATATATATATATATATATATATATATATATATATATATATATATGCGTATACTCTCCGTTTAGATTGTACCCATGTACCCATTTAAAGACCTGTTGAAATGCTCTAATGAAACTTAAAATTGGGTAATCTATATAATAATAGCTGGCAGCCCAGATTTGTCCGGCCATACAATACGCTTAAACATGATATTTTAATTTATGTGGATTACGTATTAATTATAGAATCAATTCTCTATTGATTATTATATATTACGAGAAATAATTTGCCCAGTGGACTTATTCACCAAAAAAAAAAAGACAAAAAAATGACAAAAAAACCCCACAAAAATAAACTAATAATGATAAGGATAATATCGTCCATAAAATTCCTTGTCTGTTTGTTCACAATATCACATCAACTGATATTTGGGTTTGACGATGAATGCCCGGAAAAATCACTTCTGATTAATGTTTAGTCTTTAATATGCAAACAAAAATGATTTGCGGCGATATTAAATGGCACCTCTTCTTTTATCGTAAGTTGAATTAATTAATAAGAAAAAAAATAAAATAAAATAAATAAAATGGTAAAGTACACCCAGGGTTGAACAGGGGATCATTTGATCTGTAGTCGAATACTAAGCTATATCTTCAAATTATAATAAATTTGTTTTTCTTTTAAGAAGAAATGATTTGCTAAGATTTGATTATCTGCCTTTGCCGGTGTAAGGTAAAATATTCCCCTGTACAATTAGGCATTTATCTATAAGAGTAAATAAGGTGTTTTTAAGATCGGATATTTTCGATTTTCGATACTTATCAGATGAATTTCTGTACAAAACATATCTAAGAACACTGCAAGTGAAACTAAAATACTAGGCTTAAAGTGTAGCATCTGTTTGATCTAAAGATAGTACAATAATATCGCGTTGTCTGCTATTGGGCTGGACATCATTAGAATCGAAATATATAACAGATTCTTTTAAGATTACTAGAGATATCCGCATAACAAGATATATTCTAAATTCTGACGCCCAATATTTTTTAAACAAGTCAGAAATCTAAATAGTTGAAAAGTAAAACTGTACTATTTATCAATTGAAAAAGTAATGCGTACTTTTAACATTTTACAAAAATTTCGATAAAAACAGCAAATAAATTCGATAAAAAGAAATGGATGCTATTTTTTTTCAATAACATAAGAAATTAAGAATTAGACAAATTTATTTTAGGTACGCTTGGTGAGGAAAGCTTTAAGCAAAAAAAATGGATTCTTGGAAATCGAGATGCCGTTAGATGCCGTGAAAAAAAACTACACAATTAAAACGTAATGTTTAATGGGCGAAAAGCCTTAAGATAAACAAATAAATTTAAAAATAAAAAAATTAAGAAGATAAACAAATTAATTTAAGTTTAAAAAAGTAGGGAATGTTTTTGTTTTGTACTTATCGATTAAACAGATTATGAAATCTTGTAATTCTAAAGTCGTCAACTCATAGTGCATTAAGTGAAAGGTTAATTTCTACCGGAAATAAAATGGCGGACAGTCTCGCACTTACGAAAAATATTTTTATTTTTTTAATATTTTTATAATTTGCAATTTTATTTAATTTTAATAACATAAAAACATTCTTCGACTCTACAGATAGACTGTCTGAAAATTTCAATTAAATTGGTAATGTAGAAATATGGTTTTATTGATTTTGAACAAACCAGATGTTTCATTTATATATATATATATATATATATATATATATATTACGGACTGTACTTTTGTATAAGCAGTACTTCATATGTAAAGCAAATAAAAATTGAGGTTAGAGTAAAAAAAGATACCTCTACGGTCTCTACGGAATTACTCAGACAATTTTTGGTCTAAATATTTGAAATCTTACATGCAGTGTATTCACACGTACCAGAAACATATTTATTTAAATTAAATTTGATATTTCGATTCATAACAGAATCTTCATCAGGAAATACAGTTTTTTTTTCTTTTTTTATGTATGTATGTATCTCAGTCAATATATATTTAATAATAAATATTAAATTATTGTCTATAATCGTATACACTTCTTTTGCTTGTTATCTTCGGTTTAAAGATAATTGTTCAAACTGGTCGTATATATATATACACACACAGGCAGAGAGAGAGAGAGAGAGGGAGAGAGAGAGAGAGAGAGGGAGAGAGAGAGAGAGATTGAAATTTTACCCCATGTTGTGACACCGTCGAAAAAGTTTCTTCGTTTTTACCGATACCTGTCAACAAATCAATCGATCATTTCTCGTCTATTTGCATTTTTCTCCCAACATTTTTCCCCCAGAAGCAACTCATAATTTTTTATTTCATTTATATGCACTCAGGTTGATAGATGCTTTCTTTGAACGGATGCTGTCATTCACAAATCACCCGCATCTGTGGGAAGTTCAAATCTCGATGTTACGATAAACTGTCATCTTGCCACAAACAGAGTTACCTCCCCCGTGAAAGTGCTTGCTGTCCATCGAATTGCATTCTTTTTTCTTTTAGTTGTATACATGCGTTTCTTGTCGCTAATGGACCGTAACTTGTTTGATCTGCACTCTATTTACTTAAAACTTCTTTCATTTTACCTTTTAATTCTCTTCCATTGTTTCCGAACCTTTGAATTTCCGCTTTTAACTATATGCTGTTTGGAACATATTGACGTTGTTTTATTTAGGTAATCAGTGTACAATCAATTTAAATAAATATGATAACATACGTGCTGTTAGAAAAAAAAAATAGACGCTCGTGAGCCGTTTCATTAGCAGGTAACTGAGTTCAGTGGTCGAGGTACAAATGTGTCTCCCTCCATTATCTGTAAACATAACCGCTCACGAGCGTGAATTTAATTTTTCTAACATGTATGACAATTTTCAAGTTTTCCTTATTGTTTACGTCATTTATTTATCTGACAGCTCCTAATTCTCGACTGATGTTTTCTATGTAGTTATTTCCGTTGCTTTTTTTCTTATGTCATTTATTTATTTACGATATCCACTTCATTTTAAGTTGCTTCTATTTTTTAATATCTGTTTCTAATTTATCTTCGTCATTTATTTATTTACGTCAGCCTCTTAGTGGAATTTTATATTGCTACTAATTTAGTCATTAGCGTTTCTTTTTTATCTTCATCATTTATTTATGTACGTCTGCCTCTTAGTCTCTTTTCATATTGCTACTAATTTAGTCATATCCGTTTGTTTTTTTATCATCATTTATTTATTTACGTCAGTCTTTTAGTCCTATTGTTTTTTTTTTACTAATTTAGTCATTAACGTTTTTTATTTATCTTCGTCAATTATTTATTCACGTCAGCCTTTTAGTCTTATTTATTAATAAGTTATTAACATTTCTTTTTTATCTTCGTTCTTTATTTATTTACGTCATCCTCTTAGTCTCATTTAATATTGCTACAAATTTAGTTATTAACGTTTCTTATTTATCCTTTGTCATGTATTTTTTACGTTATCCTCTTAGTGTAATTTCATATTGCTACTAATTTAGTAATTAACGTTTCTTTTTTATGTTCATCATTTATGTATTTACTTCAGCTTTTTAATCTCATTTAATATTGCTACTAATTTAGTCATTAACGTTTCTTATGTATCTTCGTCATTTAGCTTTTTAGTCTCATTTAATATTGCTACTAATTACGTCATTAACGTTTCTTATTTATTTCATATATTTATTTACATTATTCTCTTAGTTTAATTTCATATTACTATTAAATTTAGTCATTAACGTTTCTTTTATATCTTCATTATTTATTTATTTACATCAGCCTCTTACTCTCTTCTGATTTTGATTCTACTTTAGCCATTTCTGTTTTATATTTATCCATGTATTCTTTTTTATTTATTTCCTCTGCTGCTAATATGTTCGTTTCTTATTCATTAAACCTCATTTACTTAGGTTATCCACGTTCTCTCTGTGTATACTGCTACCATTTATGTTTTCCATTTCTTTCTTTATTGACAGGAATTATTTATTTGCGTCATCTTCTTACTCTACTCATACTGCTGATACGTTTGCTACTTCTTCTACCCCCTCACCTTATTGCTTCTAGTCTCATCTAGCTTTCCTTTCACCATGTAAAAAGCTAATATGCAAACAATCAAACTTGTTAACAAAGTTGTCATATCTTTAGTATTATATAATATTAGGTTGGTGCAAAAATTATGTCGTTTTTTTACATTAAACTTCATGTAAAAATAAAAGACATCATTTTTGAATCAACCTAATGTTTAATAATAACGTAAACTTTGCGTTAAACATGGCGAAACAAATTCTGCTTCGCCAGTGTTCACTATCAGTATTTGTCAAGATATATTACTTAAATATTTATATAAAATCATAGAATAACATCAGTAGCAAGAAAAGAGCACGTGTTTTATTCATTATCTTTTGAGTGACTGGGTAGAAGTGTATATATAAATACATATTTATTTTTTATTATAAAATCGATGAATGTATATACATATATATGTATGCGTGTGTGTGTTTGTGTCTGTGTGTGTCATTTATTCATTTATTTATTTTGCCTTCGATACTTTCAAGCCGAAACCAATACCTAAATGCTAATTGGGAATAGTTTTCTCTCACCAATGTGATACCGTGACCATCGTCATAGATGGACTGTCAGCTGAAAAATGACGTCATCGCCATAGGTCCTAGCAAGCAAGATAAGTGGAACACAGACTGTCGATAATAAGCAGAGACTTTTTACAGAAAGCGTTAGAAAACTTCAAAATTGGATTAAAAAAGATAAACATGATACTTTGTGCTGAAACTCATCCAATATTAATAATAAAAATATTAATAATAAAAAACGAATTGAAAGGGAGAAAAGTTGTTAAAAAGTTTAAAAAGAAAAGGAATACGATTTGATTTGTATGTAACTGAAGTTTATTCAATAGAAATAAATAAAAATGAACAATAAATAAAGCAACACTTTCACATAATGCACGCTTAAGAGCAGAATTTTCTAAACACATTTTCTTTGCGTTAGGAGACTTTCTAAAAGTGAATACGGTTACCTGAAATGTATAATTATCAAGTAGTCAATTATACAGAATACAAATCACAGAATCATGGAATGCAGGGGTGTTTAGAGGGAAGATGGATCCACCGGTCTCTGAATTCAAGACGAAGTCGAGAGCATGAGTCGAAACTCCTTTCTCTAGCAAGAAAAAAATACATCAGCAAATAGCGACGTCTCGGGAACAATTACAAACATTTTAAATAACAATTTTTATTAACCAGAAAAGGATACTTTTTTGTGTGCTGTATGTGTAAGTAAGAGTTCTTGAATATGCACTGTCTCCCCATGTGGGTGAAATTAATAAGATTGCGGTCCATGAATAATGCGGTGAGATGTGTATTTTTATAAAGCAAGAGTTCTGGAACATCATTCAAGTGGAAAAAGAATTTTGCATAATTATAAACGTCTTGCTGGAAGCTTGTAGTGACTGAAGAATCCTGAGGAAGTCATTAATGTCAACGTAATTTAATAGAGAAAACTTTATGAATGCAAAATACTATGGAGAAAAAATTTGTAAGCATATAATATTCATGCATTGTTGCATGCGTAAGCTTCCTAGTAAGGAATAGCATACTTCATCTGTTTGCAGTTTTCATATAACACTTTTATTCGTGCCGCTTTTGTGTGTAAGTAGTGATAATTTCAAGCCGATTATTAAGGCTGCAAATTGCTGCCTGGAGATCATGGAATCGTTGCTGGGATTTGCTGAAAGACTGTCTAGACTGTTTTTCCCCACGGTTTTACGTCCTTTGGACGAAGTCTGATGTAAGTGACCATTACGGACAGTGAACATGGTGACTTGCGGAAACACTATATAGACAGTTTTAATTTGGGTGCGCTAATGTTTTTATATAGGCTTTCTTGAACGTTCCAACCTGTTTACTGCCTTCATACGCAAAAGGATAAAAATATAGTCCCATGGATTTGTGTGCCAAAATGGTGTATTACCGCCGCGCCTCTTACGCGATACAAATTTGCGTGGGTGACAAAATCAAATTGTTCCTGAAATGAATAAATTCCGGCCGTATAGATTCTTCTGTTTACGTGACGAGCGACTTGATTTAGCTGGTCAATACAAGTGTGTTAAAAGTTCGCCATGCGGTATGTCTGGTTGTTAAGCAATCTAACACTCAGAACTGAAAGTGTTAAATTGTAGAGAAACTTTATGTAAAAAGGTTAAGAATACGAAACAATCAGTACATATTTTGAAAAAGGTATGTATAATGAAATATCAAAATAATTTAATTTATTTATTAATTTCAGAACTATTGAGATGAATGATTTGACGTGAAATGAAGTACCACATACAATTCATGGAAATTCTATCAATTATTAATATATTTTGAATATAAACAAAGTATTGGTAATATTCCTTCATTCTGTGAATGTAATCATCACACATGGTTAAGAAGATAATGTATTTAATTGAGTGTTTGTTTTTATATCAAGAATTGAACGTGGTTTATATTTGAAGAATTTAAGTATTTGTGTATATTATTGTTTTTGGAAAAAGGGAAGTTTTGTAGTTGAAGTCTTTTTGATAATTGAAGCCTTTTTACTGAATGTAGTAATATGATATGCTGTGTTGGTTTAGTGTTTGGTAATAATATTAAAAAATTCCATGAATATAATTGTAGTCGGCGAATCAAGACGATGTAGAAATAAGTTTCAAACCTGTAGGTGATTGATGGGGGAATTATAGTAGATTTTTCTGCGTGAGTAAAAGTTATACCTTCTTCTTAATGTGACTATTTTGTGAAAGTCAGGTAGGTCAGACTTAATATAGGAAATTCTGAAATCGAATGAAAGTGGCTGTTAATTTCTTGAAACATACATCAGGTGATCATAATGCCATTATATGTAGCGTATGTGTTTATAGTCCTATGGTGTCTGAATTTACAGGGAAAAATCGACTTTATTTTATTAATATAGTAGAAGATAGATAACAGATGCTTATTTAAAGACTAAAGTCATCAAAAATAATGAAAAATAATTATGCCAGCATTCGCACTAAAATTCATATAAAATCATTTCAGTAATTCAATTTTTCATTCATAAATTATCATTATCATTTCAGTAATTCAATTTTTCATTCATAAATTATCATTATCATTTCCGATAACTTAAAGAAAGAAAAAACTTCAACCTTATTTTGCTTATTTCTATGCCCTTCCTTTGTTTATTGGAAAATAGAGGGAGAGACATTAAGACTCTTTAAAAATCATGCTGGACGTTAGCAATTAAAAATGAAATTGAAAAACAACAGTCACTGATTATATAAAGAAATAAAAAAAAGAAAAATGAAAACAGGGAAGTTTCAAAAAAAGAAAGAAAACGCCTAATTAATCAACCATGTCGCTGACAGTATAGATACAACATTCCTCATATATACTAACATACAGGTACATGTATTTGTGCATTTTAATATCCACGAAAGTGGCTGAGTTACATACATGTGTGGTAGCAGCACATATGGGTTTTCTATAGCTCATTTCCTCACACAGACAGTCACGTGTCCACTACATCCGAGAATGTGAAGACCAGCAAGCGTCACTTCTAGATCTATTCTTAACTACAGTATGCGACGATTGTGTGACCAAATGCCCGTAGTACACTTGGGAATACTAATCACCTTGTGATATTAGTAAACATCACTTTTAGTTCCGAACTCGAAACTGAAGAGCCGCTGTTCAAAATGACAAGATGCTTCAAAAAGTATGATTAGAAAACGATCAGAGAACACATCTGAAATGCTTCATTGAAGTGCATGTTTCTACATAGAAGTACAATAGCCACACTCCCCTCAATGGATCATATAAACAGTGTGCATTCCACCGATTAGTCGGTCATAAATCAAATATAAATAGACAAAAGTTCATAAAACCTAGAAATGATTATAACAATGAAATAATCATAGCCAAGAAAAGGCATACCGAAATGAGGAGATGCATAGAGTCGCAGAAATTAGGAACTCATGATTCCTGGAAAATTTATAATAGTGTGCTGAAGAATAGATAATCAACAATTTCCCCATTATCCAACAACCATGAGGTCGCTTCCATAGCAACCTATAAGGCTGATCTGTTTGTCCAGTGGTTTGACTCCTCCTTAGATCCCACAAATCACCCCCTCCCAAATTTACCAAGATCTGGAAAGCAATTCATGGTATTTCTAAACGAATACTTAACATTGGATGCTTCCTAGGCAAGAGAAAAAAAATCAAGGTTGACCTCGATGGCCATATGTCTATACAACATAATATTAATGCAGGTGTGCTTCAGGGATCTTTATTATTCTGGATATTCATAAATTACCTCCTTGATAAAATTGTATGCAAGTTGGGTATATTTACTGATGACACTATCCTCTATAATAGACATGTTGAAAAACTAAATGTACACAAAATACTCAAGGCAATGGCAGAAACACTAGAAAACGACGTTCAGTCGGTAGTGGAATGAGGTCATAAGTGGGTGGTAATATTTAAGACAAACTTTCTCTCCTTGAACAAATTTTCTTAACAACCGAGTGCCATGAAAAATTACTTGAAAGCCTATCCTTCAAACTCCTTGGCTTAACATTCACAGAAAACATGAATAAGAACAAATACATCGAGTCATTGCGACGCCACACAACGATCATGTATGGAGTATTGTCGTCACATATGGGTTGGTGCATCTACCAATAGCCTTCACTCTTAGACCAGGTCCAAAAAAAGAGTCTTAGATATTTGCTCCAAATTTAACTTTGATAATCGCTGTTAGGATCTCAACGCGCAAATACTAGGAATCAAAAGAAAAAATGTAGTCATCTTTTGAAAAAGTGTGTTTATAATTTGCTTATAATATAAACGTAAAAATAAAGTATAAAAAGGAAACGCCCTGTTATAAAACAAAGTAAAACAAAAAACAAAAAATAGAAATCGCTGTCGAAAGCGAAAAAAAGCAAAACAAAACAAAACAAACAAACAACAAAAACAACAAATACAATGATATCCATAAATGTTATGTATTTTGTTTCAGGGATCGTTTTTTGTAGGGGTTAGCTGCCTGGTGATAATGTGTATGTATGTGAGGCTATAAGTACGTACATTTATGATTATGGGGAGTTGAATATTTTTATATTTGGTTCAATATTCATAAAACTATTATTTCGTATAGAGAGAATATTTGTAAAAGTCTGAGGCGTTCGTTTTTGTAATAAAATGATTTTCAGCTCTCAGCTAATGAGAATTGCCGGAATTTTAGAAGAGAGAAATTAATATTTTCGAATCGGCAAATGGAAAGATAATTGTATGTCTATCACTGTATGATCCAGTTACGAAGGGTGCCAGGACAATATTGTTATAATGTGTATATTTCTTCCCAGTATTGATTGGCGGCGGTGAAGGACTTTAGATTTAGAGGGGAAAATAGGAACTCTTTCGTCTAAAGATAGTGCAATCGTGATACTGTTGCTTCTAGGATGTAATGTAGGATTTTATTATAACGACTAAATGCACGTAAAAAGTGGTTCTAAAGTTACATAAGAAAGTGACTAATAGACTACCCATAATAAATTTGTATGTGGCATATCTTGTTGCAAACCTACAGTATTTTTTGTCCGGAGGATTAAAAAAACTAATAGAAATCTCAAAATTACTTCTGAAAGAAAAAAAAATTAACAAGAGAAAAACTCCGGGCTTTACTCTTCTGAAACCACCTCTCATTTTATTAAAAAATTGCACATATATATATATATATATATATGCCATTAGTCTATTTGTCTGTCTATAGGCCGATAGAGTTGAAATTTTGCATTGACTTTTGTTATGACAAGGTGCAATGAACGAAGTATCATAAAATCCAAATCCCTTTGATACGTAGAAATAATTAGAAATTAGTACTTAATACAATAATTAGCTCAAATTTAATTATATTAAACTATCAATTTAGTATAACGAAATTCATTCTTCATCAAGTGGCTTAAATTCTTGTCTAATTTTCACGAGCAAAAGGTTCAGTAAAAGGAACTTTGTCTGTGTGTTTCCGAATGGACTTGAAAAGGACTTCGATTTTTATGAGATTTCATACGAAGGGACTTTATGTGCCTGACACAGTTCTTAAAAAGGTTTTGTGTCAGAATTTCTTCTATAAGATTTGATAATCGATATTCGAAATAATTAGATGAATAAAGGAGCAGACGATATTGACACAAGCTGAATAGCTTAACGTATAAAATCAACAGCAGTTTTTGATATGACCAAGGCCCGTGCGAAATAAATGTTACTGGTTGAAGCACAATGGCACCATAAAACTTAACTTCTTAAATTTTAAACTTTAATTAAAGCCATTATTACCGCATAACCAGTAAGGCCAGGCATATAAAATGAACAGTAGGTTCTTTAATATGACAAGGGTGTGTTCGAAATGAATGTTCATCTTTAGAGCACAAATGGAGCATAATACTTGACTTCTGCAATTTAAACTTTAATGAAAGCCATTATATATGAAAAAACTTTTTATAAAATCAACATTAGGTCTTCTAAAATACAATGTAGACTACAATATATTGTGAACTAAGTTACTACGAGAGGCACGTGAAACTTCCTCCCGGTGCATCGCGATTGCCCCCAATTAGAACAGGCAATCAATTGATTTGATTGAAAACTGCACTATTTCATCGATTTCGATAACAATAAAAATACAGGAGTGTGGAACATTCGTTGACCATCATTCAATTCCGGGTAACATCGGATCATCCTGCTAACATATATATATATATATATATATATATATATATATATAAAATTTTAGCAATTTAATAATTCAAAATTTATGACGTGAAATGCAACTAGGATATTAAACTCAATGTCCTTTTCATTAATTTCCCTTACTCTAGATTATTTTAAAACTTTAAAAACTTTTAATTATAATTTTCTATGTATATTGTTTTTTAGCAAATTAGGTGTAAAACATTATGATATTTGCTAAGATTTTCTCCTCTGAATAGATGGTAGACATTGAAAACCTATAGGTTAAGGAGATATACTGTGGATTGTATTCTTTGTCTTACATATAATAATAAAGATCTCGATTTAAAATATAACCATTTCACGTCATAAATTTAAAATTATTGAATTACTAAAATTTGATTTATTTGCTCCATCTGGTATATTGAGCAATTTTTATTTAGCTGGGATTGTCTTTATAAAATATTACAACCAATAATATTTTGAAAGACCAAGTATCACTGGGTTTCTTAATCAGTAGATCTATTAGATAATTTTATTCTGAAGTATATATATATATATATATATATATATAAAAATATGTATATATAGTATTCTAGTAAAACGCTACCTAAAAAATTAACGCTCCACTATATTCTATATAGGCTTATATTATATATTTTTTATTAATGTTATTAATTGATTATTATCTTGAGTCTTATCGATTGTTTTATGACATTTTATTTTTAACAGAAAGAAAGAGCGATATAGATAGATAGATAAATAGAGAGAGAGAGAAAGAAAGAGAGAGAGAGAGAGAGAGACGCAAGCCAAAGTGATATATATTGTATAACATAAGAAAGGTGCTCTTCCGATTGGTTTCTAATCCAATGTATGATCTAACCAGCAAATACCTATTATCTTCTATTAAATACCCATTATTTCTCATTAAATTAGCCAACCTATTAGTTGTCAGCATTTCAGTAGGAAACCAAAGTGCCAACAAAAGTTAAATTTGAACTATAAACTTTTATTATAATCCCATCCGTATAATATGGACTTACGCTGAACGGTACATGGTACCATTAATTTAATATGCTTTGAACACACCTGGACGAATATTGTTATAGAACAATGAGCCGGCATTGTTGTACAGCAATGACGATGTAATCAACTCCCGTGTATTTTAGTGCACAACGAAATGTGGATGTATAAAGGATTGCTACACCCACTATATTGCGTAATCTATTAAAACAAGGAAGTACGAAAAGGTTTATAAATACGTAAACTGGACAGAAGAAACAGTTGGAAAGGGAAAACATTGCTAATAAACTCTGGAAAAAAGAGATTTGGTGTCTAAATAATTGCAAAAATCCCCCCCCCCAAAAAAACCAAAAACCAAAAACCAAAAAACAGAAACAAAAAAACGTTAACCTGAAACTGCACAGAATAAATTTATACGTGAAGAAAGACAAAAGGAAAAAGCAAATAAACAGCGGAATAAATCCTCACAAAACGAGAGATTTACTAGTTACGTTTGGATTAACGATCGTCTTTAAAAAAATAAAGATTTTCAATTTAAGAATCTTGGCAAAAACCTAAAAAAAAAAAAAATTAAAAAAACAAAAACAAAAACGGATTAACGAAATATTATGTCTACGGGCGTAATAATTTTAAAAATAAAGAGTATCGTTCAGCGCATCCAATAAAAACATTACTATATGAAAAATGGGGGTTAAAATAAAATTTAAAACGAAACCGATAAAACTCACGTGTTTGATTATTTATTTCTGTATTTTTTTATTTTTCTCTTTGTCTTTTTTTAACCCATATTGTCTCCATGGCATTTATGATATATCGTCCAATTTTTCATCAGGCTACTTATCGTTGTATTAATTCAAGAGAACCTAAAGACGACAAGACGATTTGTAGTTACATGTATCCTCCTCTGCTCCTCTCCGTGATCAGGGTTGTCCTCTGCTGCCGTTTCTTTTTAAAGTTCGCGTCATTATCTTTCGTGCTGCGCCCTCCTCTTGCGATTAATATCTTAAGGAAAACAGATGATATAATTTCTATAATTTATCCAAATCTAATCATGCTTATATACGTTCTTCTTTACCATTATATTGTTTCATTTTTTGTTAGTGGAATCTTCTAAACCTAGGTCGGCCATGATGTTTTAGGAAATTATCATATTTCGGCTAAGATAAAAATGTATCTTTTCTATCTATAAATAATTACGGGTGACCCCCCAAAAATGGGCCTAAGAAACGGGGCCTAATTAGAGTTGGGGCCCGTTTTTATTAGGTCACCCTGTCTTATAAACACACGTTTACGCACTGGATCCACACGTTGTATGCAGTTTACATTGCAAAAGAGACCAAGACAAAGAATGACTCGAACTCATTTTTTTTTCGTGTTATAACAATAGCATTCATTTCTCCATTCTCCTGCCACGCATTACTTCTCGTTACGGCCGTGACATCACCCACCCCTCGAACATGATCGTCCCTTTTTATAGTCATTTTTTTCTTTTTCTCTTGCCGTGACGTCATTTCGTACACGGCTCGGTATTTGCATACGTGTGTCCGCGCTCTGTCACATATCCTAAGTCAATGAAAGATCAATCGTTTTAGTTTAAGAATTTTTGCCTCAATTCGTACGGCGTCGAGCTTGGATCACAATGTAACATCTGCTTTGTCTTCAGTCGTTGAAGGAAAACTTTTAGATTTTATTCTAAGAATTTTAATTTTTGTTCCAATCTAGAATTCCCCTTCTTCTGCCTAACTCTGCCCTCGTTAGACAAATAGAGAAAGATTAGATAAGCAGTCATACGATAATTTTAAAAAATGTTTAGTTCAACGGGTATAAGGAGGAGGAAGAGAGGACAAAATGAGGAAAAGTTGGGCAACAAATGGGGATATTTAACTCACACTCAAACCGAAGTGATCTAACTTGAGTCAATGAGGAAAATGTCTCTCTAGACTGAGACAATTAAAAACATTTTTTTGTCCCAACATAGAGTGCCTCTTTTTGAAAAATTAAATTTTACCCACATTAAAAGCTGACATTGTGTCTATATATGTCCTCATAGGGAAGTAAGTAAATAGGGTCAAACCATTCTTCGCCAGTGATCGGAGGTAAAGAGTGGGAGGAGTTTTGTGGCTTCTAACATATCTTTCGCACAGTTCACCTATTTCTTTTCATCAACCGAGAACTTAATTTCTTTGGTATTACGTTTTAAATATAGATAAACAGCGGCATTGCTTAATCGAAAAGCTAATGTAGGTCAGCAACACGCTATTTAATACATGATTGAGATGGGAGGTACATCACGCATGAAATCCTATATTAAAGGGATGGTTTTCTTATTAGTTTGGTTTTGTCTCCAGCACTGCGTGATATCATTTCCATCGCCAAGACGTAGAGCAACGATTAGATTACATATCCCATCAAGATACCAATATTTAATTTGAGCCAATTTGTAAAGTATTGTTAGAAATTAATCTTTCTCTTTGACTACAGTAAAGCCTCAGAAATCAAAAGTCTCGTTCAAAGGGAGTAACACTTGATTCTTTATGAGATATCTATCTCGTATATGCTTATAAACTGGGATTTTTCTTGCTCTGGCATTAATATCAAAAGCATACATTTTCTATTAAAAAAATATTAAAAACAAACCTTTTAATGTACACAGTCATGTATATGCGAGCGACCAGACGACGGTTAATTAATTTTTTTGAAAAACGAGCGTTAATTAATTTGTTTCTTATTAGGTGATTTGGTTTCGTAAAACTAACCCGTTAAATTCTATTTATGCATAGTTTCTACATAGTGCATAATAGCGTAGAATTTAAGATGAAAACGTTATAGCACACGAAAACATTCCCTTCTCTTTATCTCTCTGTTTATCACTCTTTATCTCTCTTTATATATATATATATATATATATATATATATATATATATATATATATATATATATATATAACCTTGTCGGTGTGTAAGCGAAAAATGTCTACCAAACTCCTCTCTGAATATTTGTTCAAAACAGTTGAAATTTGATATATAGATTATTTGGGCCTATAGCAC
Source organism: Euprymna scolopes (assembly GCF_053919585.1). Classification (NCBI taxonomy): domain Eukaryota; kingdom Metazoa; phylum Mollusca; class Cephalopoda; order Sepiida; family Sepiolidae; genus Euprymna; species Euprymna scolopes. The sequence goes on along the minus strand of NC_136493.1, from coordinate 54,368,618 downwards.
ACATTCGATGTGTTTTTCTAGCCGGCAAAACTTCCTACTAAGGAATCAAACTTGAAAACAAAGCGGTTGACCTTGCAATTGAAAATTTGGCTGGCAAGGAGTCAAAGTTCAAAAGACTTAACCTTTGCGGTCTCTAGCAAACTATTCAGCCAATTTTTGGTCTAAACATTTGAAATTTTACATAAAAGGTATTCCGACATGCAGCAAGTGTTTTTAATCAGTTTTTTGGGGAGAATTGGTTGTTAAGAGGTCAAAGTTGAAAGAGTTGACCTTTGCAGACTCTACCAAACTCGTCCGCCAATGTTGGGTCTAAAAACCTGACGTTTAAGTGTAGTTTACTTGGACAGTGGTCAAACTTATATATATATATATATATATATATATATATATATATATATATATGCACATAAAGTTATGAAAAGTACGTAGGGTCAGAGCAAAGGCGGGCTGAACTGCTAATATATATATATATATATATATATATATATATATAGATGTTATATATTTATGGTATATATATATTTGTTATATGTATATAATACTATATCTATAATATAAAGCTGAATGTCTGTGTATGTGTGTGTGTCTGTCTGGTCACGAATAGGCTCCTATAGGGTTGACTATTTTAAAAAACTGATTACATATAATGATAGAATATGTATCGAGACACAGGAATGGATATGTTTGATCTGGCAGAACGGTGGTTCATTTAAATTGTGGGGTCTGCGTTCGCGCCTGGTCCACAAAGTATGGAAATAAAAAAAAAAAAAGAAAACGTTTAAAAGTTTTTTTGATATAGATGTACATAAGAATACTTTGATAAGTATGTTTTAACTTAAATACGGATGGTATAATAAAATTTTGGGGACTGCCTTCGCACCTGGCCTCCATAGAATGGAAATAGGCACAAACTTTAATAAAGACTTTTTCATATCTATCTGCGTAAGTATACTTTGATAATTATGTTTCAGTTTGAAGAAATATGGTATAATAAAATAATGGGGTGTTCGTTCGCTCCTGGCCTCCATAGAATGGAAATATGTCACAAAGTTTAACAAGTTTTTTTTTTAATATAGATCCACAGAATATTGTGATAAGTGTTTCAGTGTGAACGTGTATGATATAATAAATTATGGGGTTTATCTATTTTATTTTTACTTTCTCCATATTTTGCTTTGGTTTTGATACCCCCAAATTAGAAGCTATCTCTTTACAACCATTCATTTTCATAAGCTAACATACTTTCATAAATCAGAGTCCATTTTCTGTAGGTTGTTTTTGAACCCAGTCGACGACGGATAATTTTGCAAGTATATATATATATATATATATATATATATATATATATATATATATATCAATTGTAGCGTCCACTAGTGTTGTATGTTTTTCGAGCTGAATAAACATGTTACATTAAATATAAACACTAAAACATATCCAGTTAGTTAGAAAAGTAACTTATCTTGCCTTTGATAACATTTATTTGTTCTATATTTGTTTTGTAACAACTTTTTCGAATCTATGTGTACAGTAAAACAAACCCGATATATATATATATATATATATATATATATATATATATATATTTCTATATATACTTTTTATTTGCTCTACATACATACACACACACACATATATATATACATAAATATATACAGACATACACAGACATACACATACATATATAAACATATACATATCTATAATAAGTAAATAAAATAAAGTTAGGATATATAAATAGTCGAGGTTAGGTAGATGTATGATAAAATATGTTCCAATACATGTGATTGGTTTAATATTTGAGAATCTGTATGGAGTTGCCTGGATATAAGTGTTAATTAGGTAGGGGTTAAGTTATAATGGCTCATAGGTCCTAATGTTTAGGTAGGTTTAGATGAAGAAAGAGATAAGTGGGGGGCTGTGTGTGTATGTGCATATATGTTTGCATATATATTCACTTTAATTTCTTAAAGACCTTTAATAGCCAATGAATTTACATAAATATATTTAAGTTCATGGAGAAAACAGCATGAAATTTTAATTCTTTAATTTAATTTTTTCAATTCTTATGTTTCGGAATTTTCGAGATGTGGACTGTAAATTTGTAATCATTGGATTATTCGAACTAATTTTTTCATTTTGGATGTTATTCTCACAACGTTTCGGCTGCTGTAACCTCCCGCCTTCTTCAGATGTATCTTGTCGAATTCGAAGTTACCCACGTGGATGAAATAATGGGTTCATTTTGGAAATTCCGTACAGATTCTCGAGTTCAATCGAAGCATTCCAAAGTCTAAACAAAGATCGGAAGTTATATCGGAAGTGAAATAGATGAGAGCAGTAGTTTGAAATATTGAAATAATCCGCATTCTCAATTTTTTGTATCACCATTTTATATGTTTTCACATTTTCACTCGAGACTTTCACATAATTCCTGGTCTGTATTGATCGCAATACAAATTTCTCGTTTCAACAAGTTTAATATTGTTTGTTATTTGGAAATAAATGAACCAGTTAAATTAATGGACATGTTTCCATTTGACATTTTCGAATCCATGAGACTGAAGCGAATGTACGAGGAGAAAAAAAAAACGATTGAAGTTTTTATTTTGAGTTTTGTTTCCACTTTTTTTTTCTGATTCAAATTTGAAAACAAAGCCTGAAAACGAATTACATTTTCTTATATTCAAAACGACCCACATACAATTTGAACCGAGGGCTTATCTGATTTACCATATTATTGCCTATTTCTTTCATGCTTTAAGGCAAACGAAATGGCTGTTTTAAAATATGTGATCCAGTTAAGTTGCCCTTTGTAATTTTAGCTGACAATGACAATTATTTTTACGAACAACAACAACAACAACAACAACAACAACAACAACAACAACAACAACAACAACAACAACAACAACAACAACAACAACAACAACAACAATCATAATAATAATAATAATAATAATAATAATAATAATAATAATAATAATAATAGGGAACTCTAACTAGAGCTACTACTTCATGAATTAGTTGAAGGGTCCACTTTCCTTTGTAGAAATAAACACATCTTGATGTGTTTATTTCTTTTCGCCCAAATAATATGATATGTTTTATTATGGTTTTCGATGTGAGAAAATTTTGGTTTTGAATTTTTACCGAGAAAATATGCTCACTTTTTAAAATACAATTGTATTCATTTCAAATTTAATAAGACCCACTGATGGGACACATTTTGTTTGTTTTCTTGTGATAAACAAGGACAAAATGTGATTTAATACGACGAAACACCCGCCTGGGAAGAACATTAATAAAATATTTGAAATACAATCATTCAGATTCTCCTAAATTTGGACTAGACTGTAAAATTATGATTGAGATTTCAACCCTCTTTCTGTACACAAAAGTAAACTGTACACACACGCACACACACACACACGCACACACACACACACGCATACCCCCCCATATATATATATATATATATATATATATATATATATATATATATATATAACGCATGTATATTTATATATACTCTAAGTAAAACCTGAACTTTCATGTACTAATCGTCTCATTAAATGTGCAATTAGACCCTCTGAACCCCACTAAAAACTGATGTTAAAACTCAATTTCATTGTAAAGAATGTCATGCACATGTATCTTACAAAGTTTCTGTTATATATATATATATATATATATATATATATATATATTTGATACTAAACTCACCCCCAAAAGAGGAAAAATCACATGCATCACCTTTTAATTTCTCAGTCTATTGACGACGTACATTCTGACGACCCTTACAGGTTCGCCACACTGGAAGTATATAGCCTGAACTATTCACAGTGACAACCCCTTATATTAATATCGCTTTAAATGTCGAAATGTAATAGATAGATTTCGTTGGAAATCAGGGTGTTAAAGCAGCTTTTTCGGGGGATCACTGCTTGATTCTTGCAGAGATTTAAAAAAAGTTATCTCCACCAAATCACTTCATTTCAATATTTGACCAGTTAACTGTCGTTGGTACATGTTCACATAGCCATAACAAAAAAGGAAAGTGGCAGCAAAGGTCGATAAATACATACACTCTAATTAGTATTCTTTTTCAATTGGCATAAAAATTGTATGTTTAAATCTGCGAATGCTTCTAGACAATAGCTTAACCAAGAGGATAAACCGTGCAACTTCTTTGATAACCAGGAAGTTGGTTCAATACAACATTGATCTCTACTAATCTCTCTAGAGAAGCTGCTTGCTGATGAATGCCAGTGTCTGAAGAAGATAGTAAGTCTAGTTATATTTTCTTTTGGAAAGGGAAATTTGTTGGTGAAAGAAGAATTCTTGGTACTGGCTTTGCCATTAAATCTTAGGTGAAAAATCTGCAGAAACTTCCACGGGGCACCTCGAAGCGTATCATCTCTGCAATTCCCTTTACAAACTCAACGATTTGACGCTGTCGTATCAGTCTATGCTCTATACTCCATCTCTTCAGAAATGAACGTCGCCTCTATTTTATGCAGACCTGAGGCAATTTTTTGGACCGTTCTCTCTGGTAAAAAGATCATTTAGTTTGATGAAAGTATATGTAAAATCATTAAATATGAGCAAGGCATATTGACCGAATAGATGATACACAACTTTCTAGACAGTTGTTTTATTGTGTAATGTGGAATGGGAAAAAGAACGTGCCAAAGCTAAAGAGACGGTATAAGGATTCAATTAAGTTTGCCTTGAAACAATCGACCAAGCCATTGGGTGATTGGAAATCAATAGCATAGGAAAGGAAAACCTGGTCTAAATTATTTAATTTTTTTAATGTATCGTGCCTAGCACGCAGTTTTCAAAAGTTTTGTTCGCAAGGGTTAAATAGTCGACGTCAACTCTACTGCTTGTGGGAAGCCCTGTCTGGTCTCAAAAGTCATCGGCACAAACACACATACGTTTCTGTCTTCGAACGTTACATGTCTATATAAGTCTAAATAATAGATGCCGAGTTTGTTGTGCTACCTACTGCAGTCTAACAAGACTAAAAGTTATCTCCAAGTCCATAAAACCTAAAAATCTCTGAACAGTGGCTACACTTGAAACCGAGTAGACAACCACCCAAACACACTTGAATAGCACAGAATACATGCTAAACCATATCTGTTTTAATGGTTCTAATAGCAGTATTTTAGAACTAGATGAAAATTAAATTTATCTATTATTTAGCAAATAATCATACACTATATCATCTCCAACTATTTTTTTTAAAAGTAACAACATGTACATAACATAAAATAGATTTACGATAATTTTTAGATTAAATTTAAATAAAATTTTTTATATTTTACTTTGCAAAGTTTATAAAATTGCATTTTGCAAATTGGTAAATTTCAAATTAAATCTTATACCTTAATTTTTAAAGTTTACAAAAACATTTTGCTTAAACATTTTCAGTCCTTTCAAAAATGCCTTTCTAATTTGTATATCAGTTTAGTATTATACATTACTTAAATTGAAAGTTAATTTATTTGTTGTAGATGTATAATGTATATTATTTACACTTTTAAATAATATTTAATCTTTATTTATTTCATGTGGTACTATTAGCTGAACACATTTCGCAGTAACTGGAAGTTAATTCATTGGTTTCAGATGTATAACTGAAATATAGGACTTTGATACTCACTCTTATTTCTATTATATGGAAAAATGCACGCATGAAAAGTAATATTCTTAAGATTTTATTAAACCTGGAAAAGTAAAGAACAAGATATTCTAGTAAAGTAAAAAATAAGAATTTTTTAGACTTAAAATATTGCAGCTAAAAATAAAATTTGAATATTGATAAATATTTTATTTATTATTTGCATGTGTTGTTGTTTATTGTTTAATTAGAAAGGGTGTCAGTCGCTGGATTGAACTTATTTCCCCCTATTATTTGCATATATTTATGTAGTGAAAATTGTTTGAAATTTGTTAATTCATTAGTTAGTTAGTTAGTTAGTTAGTAGATGGAATTAATAATTTTATAATTTACATAAAAATGAATTAAATGATCCTAATTATGATATAATAAAATTATTAATTTTTATGTAAATTATAAAATTCAAATTTTATTTTTAGCTGCAATATTTTAAGTCTAAAAAATTCTTATTTTTTACTTTACTAGAATATCTTGTTCTTTAATTTTCCAGGTTTAATAAAATCTTAAGAATATTACTTTTCATGCGTGCATTTTTCCATATAATTCATGATTTTTCCAGGCATTGCTATTGTATTAATATATAAATTTATAACATTTATTAATGATTGTAAAAAAAAAATTAGCTCTCAAACACACATTTATGCAATATTTATCATTCAATCACAGTAGTTCCGAGCCAGGGTCTCTACCAAGACTGAGGTTCATGAATTCGTGATCTGTATAGAGCGTAAACTAACAAAAAAGAAGATGGCACTCGGTGTCTTTTTAGATATCGTTGGAGCTTTTGACAACATACCCTTCAGTAGTATGTTCAAGTCGCTACGAGAACTCAATGTGCCACCAGTACTCATCCGATGGATTGAGTATATGGTGAGGCACAGAACAGTTCAAGTAGAACTACTGAGGGCAACTGTTAAAAGGGAAATAGTTAAATGAAACCCCCAAAGTGGGATTTTATCACCTTTACTATGGAACTGTATGTTGAATCCTCTTTTAAAGGAGTTTAACAATAGGAATATTTATGCCCAGGCTGATGCTGATGACATCGCAGTGCTGGTCGCGGGTTCAAAAGCATCATTGGTCAGACGCATTGTCAAAATGGCATTAAATATTCCTAATAATGGTCTAATCGAAATGAATTAGAATTCAGTAGCCGTAAAACAGAAACGGTCTTGTTTACATATAAAAGGAATTGCCAACTTGGTGACCTTTTTCTGAGTGGACAGAAATTGAAACTTTCGCAGGAGGCAAGGCTGTTAGGGGTAATGACTACATTTTTCATCAAATGTGATAACGAAAAATTTGAGTTCATTCAAAGAATATGTATATCAGAGAATTCACTAATATTTTTAATCGATAAATTCACCATTTTCCGCTATAAAATCATAAGGAGAGTTAAAAAAATTAGTTATTAAAAAAAGTTCGGTTTTTTAATTATAAAAAAGAAACGATACACGGGATTGAACCTAAAATCTTTCCACAACCCCCCGGTACTCTAACCGTTACGCTAACATGTCATATTGGCAAAATCGCAGTAAAAAATATGTATATACAAAAAAAAGTTATGCAAAATAAAAAAAAGCCTTAGTCACTTATGTACTTACTCTCCTGTTTGTGAACCCACATAATTTGTTGTAACTTTTTTTTTCTACTGAACCAATTTTCGAAAATCTTTTTTCAAAATGTAGCTAATGAGGTGTTTTGTTTGAAATTTGGTTGCGAACGGAATTAGTGGTGGGGGTTTGAATGTGTCTCGATTCATTCAATTTCGGACTTAAGCATATATTCAACCACTACCGTGGTTGAATGATATATACTTCTGCTATATCTAATTTTAATTATTTATCTTAATATTTATGACTAAACATTATTTGTTCATTTAATATATTTATGTGTTGCTTATTTGCGGCGGTTCTGTAAGCTCATTTAAATAAGATCTAATTTAAATTATTTATTATTGTATTTATGAATAATCTATATATAAATAATATTGAGTGCCAAAGCTTTATATTGGTAAGTTACAAAACAAATAAATTAACTTTCGATTTATGTGGAATTTGCTCAGCTTACACAGCTTGAACATTTTAAAATCGAACATACGCTTGAAGAAGGAGGTATTTCCTGAAATATTGCAACACAGATGTGCTACCTGAACATCCGACGCAAGTAAGAGTAGCCTGCATGTAAAATATTATAATATATATTATTATCGTACGTTGTGAGAAATTCCACATACAACCACCATCTTTCTTTTAGGCCGGCCCTACAGTTCTAGTAGCCGGTCTGTGATTGGTTTAAATTTGAATGTGTCAGGTGATTTGACGGCGCCCTTTTTGTATTCATGCGTTTATTTTTCAGTTTAAGAAAGAACACAGAACAGTATAGACTCAAACCAGGGGGGGTCTCTCACTAGGGAACCAAGACAATTCCTTCATGGACACCAAACAGTTGGTGAACGAAGGACACATCTCTACAAGCAGAGACAACTTATTTTGCTGAACCTAATCAAATCAAGGAGGACATTCTACTACTGTTCGGCATGTTACTATCCAATTATTGGATCTTATCTTATTTCTTCTTGAGTCCCAAGGGGATCACCTTATGCTTGATTATAGGCGCCATCATTCCAGCCGTGTTCTCTATGAACATCATGGATCCTTCCAAAGGAACAATGAACTAACATTCTGACAATAGGAATTCATACTAAAGCCTCCATGCGTATGGGGGCAAATCGGGCCACCGTTTTGCAAAAGACCAGAATCGAAGAACTTTCATTGCTGTTACTTTGTGAATAAATTTTGAGTTTAAAGGTATGGCTTTTGTTTGTGGAATTCATTTGCTTCTGCAGGGAGGAAATTGAGTGTGTAAGAAAGAAATTTCTTACTCTTCTCATTTTTTTTTGCAAAACGTTAAAGAAAAAAAGATTCTCTTAATATATACACACTCGTACTGAATCAATTAAGGTGAAACTGTATAAATTGTTCGTCCCATCATTAAATCTTAAGTTGCTTCAGTTTTTGCCTATCAGTTAAATCCTTCTGTTGTTCTGCATCCTATAAACGTAAATTTCTTTTATAAAACAACTAGCATTTCAGCCCGGCGTTGCCCGGGTGTTTCGAGGTGCATGTTGAGCAAAAATAAAAAAAAAGCGGTCAATTTTTTTTAACTTTGACCCCTATTATGACCCATGACATATTAAGTTAGATCATTCTCCAAGGAACCTATATCTAAAATTTCAAGCGTTTAGATCCAAAATTGTCGGAGGAGTTTGGTAGAGTTCTCAAAGGTCAAATCGTAGAACTTTGACCCCTTAACAGCCAAACTTTCTGGCCGAAAACCGATCCCAAAGATTTTCCCAAATCTCAGTATCCTGTGTATCAAATTTCGAGTCTGTAGACTGAAAATTGGCAGAGTTATTGCATAGGAAAATGTACACAGACACACACAGAGACACGTTCACTTTTATAGTTATAATAAGTGAGACCTGAAAAGATAAGTCAGCAGGCATTCACAGCTTTACTGAAAACGCAAATAAAAGTAAATAAGCGTTCAGAGCAAAACTAAATCAAGTTTTTTACCCTTTAAATTATTTTCTAAGTGATCATTCAAAACAATAAATTAAAGAGATCCCCCAAACCTTATTTAAAGGACTAATCAAAATTATAGAGGCCTTGAAGGCGCTATTTAAAGCAAGAATTGAAAAAAAAATAAGTGAGAAGTGAAAAGAAATTAAGAATACTCAGAAGGCTACTAATATGACTATACAAAATATGGCATCCAGAAAAACAAATAAAACCAAATTTCTAACTTGCCCTAGAAAAAATGTTTTAACTAAATATTAAAAATAAATAGGGGCTACGAGAGCACGACCAAAAGTACTAAATAAAAGTAAAGATGCATCCTGAGCATTAACAAAACCAAATTTTAACCTCCACCTCAAAAAGAAATTATGTTTTAGTGAGCAGTGATCAGAAGGTCTCAACAGCGCACTTAAAAGAACAAAATAAAAGCAAATATGCTTTCAGAGTACTACTAAAACCAAGTCTTTACAAGTAAAAGATAAATTATTTTTTAGTGAAAAAAATAAAACTTAGGAGGCCCTCTAAGCACTACTGAAATCACCAAATAAATTAACTAGATTTCAGAGCACTACTAAAACCGAGTACCTACCTCCCTAGAAGAGGAATTATTTTTGAAGTTAGCACTGAAAAATAGTAATAAAACTAAAGAGGCCACAAGAGCGCCATGGAAAGCAGCAAATAAAAGTAAGAAGGCCTTAGAAGCATTACTAAAAGCATCTGTTTATCCTCGCGTAGCAGAGAAATTTTTTGTTAATAGTAAGTGGGAAACATCTCAGAAAACCTCCTGAGCACTACGGAAAGCATTAATTAAGGAAGCCTTCATAGCACTACTAAAACCATGTTTTACCCCTCTTTAATAGAAATAATTTTTAAATGATCAGTGAAAAAAATAAAACTTATGCGGCCTCCAGACGCTAATGAAAGCACTAATTAAAGTAAAGAGGCCTCCGGTACACCATTAAAACTATTTTTAAGTATCTTATTTCTTATTGAAAAATTTAAATATAAGATAATTTTACGTGATTATTATTTATTTTCTTATTTAAAAGTAACTTGTCTTATATTTGTTTGTTCATATACGTAGAATTGTACACAGTTACATAATTTCTTATTCAAAAATAAAACTACTTGATGATTTTACGTGATTATTTGTTGTACGACCTTATCCTTTTATTTAAAATAATACTACTAAAAAATCTAAGGTAATTTTTTGTTGCACAAGTTTTTCTTTCTGTCACAGATTACATTTTGTTTGCTTTTTATATATTTGAATTCTGTGCAAGCACCTTTCTTATTTAAAACTAATACTACTCGGTGATTTTACGCAATTTTTTGTTGTACGAGCTTTTCTTTCCATCTCTGGTATGATTGTGTTTGTTTTTCATATGGATAGAATTTTGTACAAGTACTCTTGATAGCAATAATGTGTTGTACACTACTTTTACTTTAAGAAAAAAAAAACTCGTTAAAGTACGTATCCGGTACCTCTATAAGGCCACCATTCGCCAATCTATGGAGTATTGTTGTCATATTTGAGCTGGTGCATCTGCTACTAGTCTCTCCCTCCTAGACAAGGTTCAAAAGAGAGTCGCCAACCTGATAGGTCCTGAACTGTCATCTAAGCTCCAGCCTCTGTCCCACCGACGAAATGTTGCGTCCCTCTGCTTGTTCTATAAGTATTTTAATGGTGAATGCTCTGACGAATTGCAAGCACTTATGCCCCTCCCCACGATGTAAATACCCTCGACAAACCGGACAAGCAGCTAAATCCCACCCCTACACTGAGGAGATCCCTAGATGTAAGAGAACTTTATACTCCAGTAGTTCATTTCCCAGAACCGCTAGACTTTGGAATTCCATTCCAGCTCCCTGCTTCTCCAACTGTAGTGACAGGCAGAAGTTCAAGTGTAATGTGAACCGACATCTTACTGCCCAACTCCCTACATAGTACCCCAGTAGTTGTTGCCTCTGATAGTAGCCCCCTACACCAAAGTGGCAATGTGCCTTGTTTGGGGTGAAAATGTAACGAAAAAAAGTTAAAGCACAAAAAAAAAACTATACATATAAGTAGGGAAGCAACTTATGTTGCCTTTAACACGTAACTACGTAATAATGTTTTCACGTGAAATACGTTGGTTTTAAAGATCGCTATTCTACACCAGCACCGTATTTCTTCTTGTAATTATTTATCTACTAGATTATTTTCTGTGACAATTTTGACATGACAGGTATGTACGTGCTGTTTTTACCTTAAATGCCTTAAATGCCTGTTTAAAAAAATCACCAATCTACACAAATATTTTTTATTTATTTGTAATAATTTTTCTACTAGATCTTTTTCTGTTATATTTCGAATTTATACCAATTCTGACATGACATGTTAGTGCGTAAGAATATTTTCACATGAAATGCGTCAATTTAAAAGATAACCAATTCACACAAGCACGCGCTTTTTTCTTGTAATTATTTTTCCACGGGATAATTTCTCGTGATATTTGGAATTTATACTAATTTCGACATGACACGTTAGTAGTTATTAATTAATTTGGTCCACCTACTTAGTCGGATTTGGACCTTAGAATTCACTCTGTTCCTTTCGTCAGTTCGTTCCAAAAATTCCCAATGACTCCTCATTATATTTTTCTGAAATTTTGCATGAACTTACACTAGGCAAGGGAAGAAATGTAACATTCTCGGATTTTTGATAAAAAAGTTTGGTTGCGCCCCAGGAGGTTAAAAGGGGTCAAAATGGCCCACAATAGCACTTTTCGGGACATAGAATATTTTCCGACCATTAGATTTTGCTGAAAATTACCTAAAAGCAAGACCACATAGATATTCATCTGGAAATATAATATTAGATTCTGGAAATTTCTAGTTTCGTTCTCAGAGGATAAAAAGGTGTAAAAAAATGTGGATTTTTAAAACTCAAAATGAAAAAATTTTGGTTTATTTATTTCTATGTCTCAGATAAAATTTTTTAGGTTATTTCGCTTTGATTGTTTGATTTTTTTTATTATTTTTTTTAAATATCCTTCCTATTTACTTGCCTCCACATGAGGGCAGAGTTGGGCACAAGGTCGGTTATTTATGTGGAGAAAATCTAGCTCCCCCAAAAGGTGTACTCTGGATAGGAGCAATAATTAAAATTGTATTAATCTAGAAGGATTTTAATTTCTACGTTGAATTTGAACGAAAATTGTGTTTTTAGTAATTATGCATTATACGGACGGCGCCACTGTTAGGGACAATAATTCCAATTTCTGATTGGAATAGTAACAAAACACTCTCATTTAAATAATAGGTGTCTAAATAATAACCTTAAAAAAGAGCATCCAGCTTAAACTTGACATTTACCAAAAAAGTCATTTAATTGTTTTCTCGTCTAAATTTAATAAAATATCATTTCTTCTTGGTCAAATAACACACAAAATAATAAAAAATAAATAACACCAAAACACTTGAAAACCAAAAGTTATTGTATAAAAATGTATCAAAATATAATTGTAAAAACATTGAAAAATACATTTTTTGTATAAAAACAACATTAATTTGGCTTTTTGGCTAAGAGCAAAATGTAGTACCTGTTCAGATTAAATTCGGTAAAAGTGTTTAGTTGATGTTAAATGACTATAAATAAAATTTAATGCAAATCCAAAACATTAAATTTAAATCTAAAACTTCTTAATTTATTCTAAATCAACTTGGTTTTGAAGAATATTTCTCAATAATATTTATGTACTGTCCCCTGTTTAACCGTATCTCTATCTGCTTTTTCGTTTTGTTTTTACAAGGGGTCACCACTTATCAAGGCCCGGAGGCCGCTCAAGTATAAGGGTTAATGGGTATACATAAGTAGTGGAAATTTTGTAAATTGAATTGCTTAGGGGGGTGCTTCATGAAAATAACGATAAAGCAGAGACAGACTCGCAACATCTCTTCTATGGGAAAGAGGTTGTAAGGAAGAGAAAAAGGGCACCCTCTACTAAGCTACAAAGTCTATTTTGAACTCTGTCAAGGCAAGATAAGCTGCTTCTAACAACTCCTGCCCAGATGTGGCAACAGTACTCCATCCTTGGCCGTACCTGGCTTTTTATATAGGTAAAGAATTGCATCAGGAGTTAGATACCTACTCGAGCAGTAGAAGGATCCAACCATTTTCCCAGCGGCCTTAGCAACGGATTTGATGTGTGTGTTCTATTTCAGATCAGGAGTAAAGGTCAAGCCCAGAAGCTTGTCAAAACATGCAGTCTCTTCTTCTTCTTCTTCTTCTTCTTCTTCTTCTTCTTCTTCTTCTTCTTCTTCTTCTTCTTCAAGTGTCCTGTCTAGTCTTGTAGACATCGACGATCATGGCACTCCATTCATCCCTGTTCTCGATCTTTCTCATGAGCTCATTGTTGGTGTACTCTTTATTCGTTGCAAATTTGTTTAGTTTAAAGTGAATTTTGTGCATTGCCTTCATCTGCCCTTATTTCCGCATATTTTGCCACTCAAAAACAGTTTCTTTTGTCAGTCAGCCTTGATTATATGGACGGAAAATTTGAGCTGCCTTTCTCTGATGGTATTGAGAAGGGATCTCTTGTATCCAGCCATGCCCATTACTTTTACAATTGCTTTTCTTTTTGTCCATGAAGCTTTCATAATTCTCCGGATGGGCCACATTTCTACTGCTTCTAGTCGTTGTTCTGTGTTCGTAGTAAGAGTCAAGCATTCGCATTCATATAGAAGAATGGACTATACGAAGGCTCTAATAACATGTATCTTTGTATTGAGGCTTATCTTAGTTTTGGTAAAAATGCATTTCAAGCTGTTACAAGTTGTCTTAGATTGTCCAATTCTCTTCTTGATTTCTGTGTCACACTTGCCATCTGGGGTGATAGTACACCCAAGGTATTCAAAGGTGTTTAATTGTCTGATTCTCTCTCCCTTACAGGCTATGTTGCATTCTGTAAATCATTCGGTAAAACAGTTTTTGGTATGACAGGAGCGCATTCAAAATAAACGTTTGCCTTTAAAGCACAATTGAAGCATGATACTTGACTTTTCTCATTTAAAACTTCAATTCAAGCCATTTTATATAAAATTATATAAAAAAATAATAAAATCAATAGTAGGTTCTATACAGTGCAACCTAGAGTACAATGTATTGTGAGCTAAGTCTGCGGGTAGCACGTGATGCTTTCTTCGATGTGTACCCAACTAAAGCAGGTAATCAATCGATTTGATTGAAAAACGGGCGCTTTAGGCAATTCTGATGACAATAAAATTATGGGAGTGTGAAACATTCGTTGATCATCATTCAATCTGGGCAAGGTCGGGTGTCCCTTTCTAGTTATTCAATATAACTAAAAATTTGATCTGATAGAGAAAATCTTTTCTTTATCAATTTTATGTATCGAGCTTATTTTAAAATGGTCTTTTTGGGCGATGGTGAGTTCACATTATTACGTTCTTTAATTTAGAAGATTACTTTGTACACACACACACACACACACACACACACACACACACACACACACACACACACACAGAAAAACATATATATTATAGTTATCCTCGGACACGTGTTTAGTCGTACTATGGCACATCACTGTGGCTGATTATGTCATGATTTGAACTTACTATCACAGAGATATCAATCACATGTCTAAACCGCTACATCAAATAATGTTTGACTGAAATGTGAGGCAATAATGTATATGCAAAGAGAAAAAACACTCAAAGCTGAGCTAATTCATACAAAAAGTTACAAAACACACGCATATATATATATATATATATATATATACACCAAGCCTCAAAGAAAAACAAAACGATAACAACAATCGCTCTTGATGACAATCGGATGTACTAATAGAAAGCGCTTGAGAAGAATGTGACTGAACAACAACTTGGGAGCCATAATATAATACATCCCAGCTGAAATAAAAAAGACCGCTCGGCGAATTGAAAAATTATCCCCCCCCCAAAAAAAAACTCGGAAAAAAAAGAATACCTCTGTCGTGTTCAATCAGACGTGCTTGAATAATAACTTGCTGCCAAAATATACATCCATATATATATATATATATATATATATATATATATATATATATATATATATATATATATATACACAAATATATATATATACATATATATTTCTGTAGAAATATATTTTCTTATGATATATCAATCCTTATATAAGAAGCTACATATAATTACAGAGCAATATAGAGAATAAATGACAAAACGTTATATTCCAAAATTCATGATGTTGACCATCTTATAATTTATTCCTTTAATTCAGTTGACTTATACAATTCTTGACAGTATCTGTTTTGTAGCGCAAAAGCAATCACTTAATTATTATATCAATCAGTGAATCTATTATACCATTAAATCATAAGAAGAAATATCAACGAGCAATCCGTCAAAAGGAATAAAAATGTAATTTGACATGGTAAAAATCCGAAAATTGGAAGAGAAGCTGCAGTTATCTTTATATTTTTCCATTACGCCATATTGAATTTTTATCAAAGTCATTAAACCTAATTTCGATTCCTTTTGATGGATTGATCGTTGCTATTTCTTCTGATATGTTAAGGGCATAATAGATTCACTGATTGATATAATAATTAAGTGATTGATTCTACACTATGAAACAGATACTCTCAATAATAGTATAAGTCAACTGAATTAAAGGAATAAATTATAAGATGGTCACCATCATCAATTTTGGAATATAACTTTTCGTCATTTATTCTCTCTCTCTTTCTCTGTATATATATATATATATATATATATATATATAGTAAAAGAGAGCGAGAGAGATAAAGAGGAGAGAAAAGAGATATAAATATAATATATAAATAAAAAATGAAACAGTGGAATAATCGAAAAAGGAGGAAATCGACAAATATGGCATTCGCACAAATGCGTTCTCCACTCTTTTTATAGAGTGCAGAAGTTATTGGCATAAAATAGAGTGAGAGTAATGAATAATAACTGCTCGAAACTGCAAAGAACCTGGCAACATGATAGTTCTATTAAATTTGGAAAATATTTATCGGCAGCTATTTCTTCGCAAACTATTTCCGTGAAGGTACAGAATAGTTCTGAAAGCCCCTGGCCTCATGTTAAGAATATGTTTCTAAATAATAACGTTATTTAGAAACCTATTTTCAACATACTGCCATGAGGTGGGGGGAGCGATTAACTATTGTACTTTCGTCACTTTTTCTGTTACTTTATTCACAATATCAAATATATTGAGGGCGCAGATATTTCTAGAATACATCGGATTTGAATTCAGGTATATCTTAAAATATGATCGCTTTAATGTTTTATAAACTCTAGTTACACGCCTACTGCCAAAACCGACCACGATTATTTTCTCGATTGAATCACTATTTTTATATGAGACCGACATTTGTTCATAAAATTATTTTATTTGAACAAACATCGAAGCTAAAAAGGAAAATAACGTATTATCTCTACTATTATATAAAAGGAACTTTGCGTGTCTGTGCGTTCGTTCCCTATGGACTCGAAAACGACTGCGTTCAGCAGTCTTCTTAGATAGGCTTTGTATCTGAATGTCTTTCATAAGTATTGATAATCAAAATAATCAGATGGCAGAAAGAAACAGGCAATTTTGACCAAAGTTAACACCTTACACAGCCTAACACCACAAGTGCATTTGAGAAGTTTTATTACCAGACAAGCCAAGCGGCCCGACATATAAAATCAACAGTAAGTTCTTTGATATGACAGAGGCGTGTTCGAAATGAAAGTTTCTGTTTATAGCATAATTGGACCATGGTACTTGACTTTTTTTTGATTTTAAACTTTAATTCAAGTCATTATATATAAAAATAATTTTATAAACTCAACAGTAGATTCTCTACAATGCAATGTATACTTCAATGTATTGTGGACTAAGTCACTGCAGCAAGGCATGTAAAACTTCCTCCTGGTGCACCGCGATCTGTCCCCGACTAGACCTGGTAATCGATCGATTTGATTGAAAAAATGAGCGCTTTCACCGATTTCGATGACAATAAAATATCGGGGTGTGAATCATTTGTCGATCATTATTCAATTCAGGGCAACTTCGGATCTCCCTGCTAGTTAGAAGATAATTTTGAATGTTAGGAAATGACGGATAAAATCGAATGAATTTGTCGGTAGAAAAATCATTTGCAAAAGTCAAACAAATAGATTTAGCATAGATCAAGTTATATTTACTAGCAATGATAGTCTCCCTTCGGTTGCAATCTATAACAATTATTTTTGCTAATGAATAGTTATTGTGAGAAATTCTTTCTTGAATTTTTCAATCAAAAGAAGGAGGCAATCCTTGGGAGAATGGTTTCATGAGAACAACAACTGCTACAACATCTTCCAAAGGAGGAGGTAGTTCCTAGGAGAATGGTCACATAACAACGGAACATCTAAGACATTACACACTTCCCCCAAAATTAGTTAATGCCTGGGTGGATGGTATCATAATTAAAGAACAGATACTACATTACCCTTATCAAAAAAGGAGAACGTAATTCCTGGAAGGATCGTCTCACCACGAACGAGCAAATAATATACTGCGCCCAAGGAGGAGCTAATGATATCTTGATAAGGATGTCCTTACAGCAAAACAGATACTACACTACAGCCTGGATTTATCATTAAAAGGTAGTACATTATTCTGAAGTCGTATATTAAACCTAACTGAGTATTACTATTTGTAAGCAGAAGACTTGAACAGCGGATTCTAAATCTCCAGTCATATAAGTCCTCGTATTTGTTAGGTTCTCCAAACGTAAGATTAGATTCCTTTAAACTTGCCTTAACTATGGTTTCCCTTGTTTCCATTTTTAAAATAGGTAAAATCTGACGGAAGTCCCCACATGATAGTGTTGGAATACCGCCATTGGCTTTTTGACACCCGTAATATCCTGCAATGTTTGATCACTAGCTTCAAAAACAGTTTTATAAGCCATTAGGGCTTCATCAATGAGCATTACTTTCGTGTCTCGTATTACTTTGTCCATATTAGAGTTTCGAGTATAAGAGCATGTAAGCTCGTCCATTCTATGTGCATTCGATGGCACCTTGAAAGTGTTTTTTTTTACATAGGCATCACTATTTATCAAGGCCAAGAGGCCACTCAAGGATAAGGGTTAAAGAGTGTGCAGTAGAAATTGGACAATATAGCAACCGTTAGTGATGGTAAATTTGTTAACTTATACGGAACGGCTCATCAAAAACTTGTTTACGTTTGGCCAAGATCAAAGTGTAGTATCTGTTCTTCAGATGCGGCACTTCCATTTCTCGTTCTCTTTCAATGGAGGAGAAATCCTTCACGACTGAGACAATTTTTATTTTTGTACCTTTTCTCCATGTTAAAAAACGACCCTGGTGTCTAACTCTGTCCCGTGGGGAGGCATTGTAAATAGGTACGTTAGACTTGAAGACAACCATATTGTAGTCAGCTGGAAAGCAGACAAACGGAAGACAATTCCATAGGCGTCCAGGTCTAAGAAAGAAGCTTTACTCATGGAATCTACGTTTAGGTTTAGGCACAGATAAAGAGTGGGGGGAATTATTGATAGTATTTTCTGCAAGACGGGTGTTTCTTGTGAAAGTTTGGCGAGGGGGGACCATAGAATGGAGCTCAGCCGAGCACTTGCCAGGAAAATAACGATTACGTAGGGACGAACACGTATCATCTCTTCTCTGAGAAAGAGGTTGCAGGGAAGAGGAAAGGAAATCCCCCACAAGGCTACGAAATCTATTTTGAACTCTATCAAGGCAAGATAAGATTTTCTAGCAGCTCCTGACCAAGATGTAGCAACAGTACTCCATCCTTGGACGTACCTGGCTCTTATATAGATAGAGAATTGCATCAGCAGTGAGATATCTACTGGTCGATTGAAGGATCCCACCATTTTTCCAGCGGCTTTGGCAACAGATGTAATGTATGTGTTCCATTTAAGATCAGGAGTAAAGATCAAACCCAGAAGCTTGTCAAAACATGGGGCCTCCCCAAGACGAGAACCATTCATTTGAATTGATGCTAGATGGGGATCAGAGCGTTGATGATGTAAAGATAAAAGCTTGGTTTTAGATGCATTAAAAGTAACAAGCCACCTCTTTCCCCATTGTACCATTTGCTCAAGATAAGAGGAGAGAGAATCAGAGAGAACTTGGTCGTTTACAGTCTTAGATGTGCTACTATAGATAGTAATGTCATCTGCATAGATGTCTACGAATAATGTAAGGATGTGATTTTGAAGATCATTAATATAGATTAGGAAGAGAGTTGGGCCAAGCATGGACCCCTGAGGGACTTCAGCATTAATACTAAGAGCTTCTGATTTCTGCCCATCCACTACTCTTATGAGTCTATCAGAGAGAAATGATTTAATAATTGAGAAGACACTTCCAGCTATACCGTAGCTGGAGATCTTGTGAAGTAAACCTTTATGTCATACTCTATTAAAGAGCTGTGCAAAGTACGTCCTCTTCCCAACAGCGTCGCCGCAATCACACCTGATTTAGTTGCTAGCGCGATGTTTTTTTCTGACGTAATTTTTGTCAAAACTCAATTTTGTAAAAATTCTTCCCTGTTCCTCCAGGTCTATCAAGAAACATAATGTTTTAGTGATCTTCTTTTTCACTATTCACCATCTAAAAAGAGGCTGCATAACTATTCTTTTGGTCATCTTCTATAATATAAATCTCACCTGTCTGTTTAAATGTATGTATGTATGTTTGTATGTCTATTTACAACTTTCGACAAAGGCAACTGATTTTCACGAGATCGGTATCGTTTTGAAGCTCGACCGTTCAGACGACAAATATCGAAAAATTGGCGAAAAACATTAATTCCTTCACTCTTATCTGGAAACTTCTACAGGGAGGGGTTGCTTTTTCGCCGATTGACTAGCCTTAGTTTAAACATAAGTCACTTCTGGTTTAGCGATGGACGCAACAGCAAAGACGTCACGTTTTTTTTCACGTTCTTTTCCTCCGCGGAACAGGTTTGAGCCTGCCTGTTTTCTTTTTTCTTTTATTTTGCGCAACACACACCTCCAAAGACCCAGGCAATGCCGGGTACCCAGGCGAGTCTATTAATAAATGAGTAATATATATGCAATAGGACTAGGTTTTTCTATTCTTGACCTTTCACGATAATTTTGTATGATATCATCCAATGCTGATGTCATCGCATGTGTTGTAATAATAATAATAATAATAATAATAATAATAATAATAATAATAATAATAATAATAATAATAATAACGATAATAATAATAATAATAATAATAATAATAATAATAATAACGATAATAATAATAATAATAATAATAATAATAATAATAATAATAATAATAGTAATAATAATAATAATAATAATTGTTTGAGGTCACATTTTATATTTTGCTGTTTTTATCGCCGATTTTATGCTGGTAAGCGGATCGTAACAAATAACCATAGGCTATCATCATCTTCTTTTCTCAGGCCTCAAGTACTTTCCGCAAGATTTCAGCGGTTGTCAACAATGGGAGTCTTCTGAAGCACTTCAGCATTGCAATGAATTCCAATTTTCTCAACTCACTTGTCAAATCCTTTTTATCACACTTCCGGAACTCCAATCACAATAGGAACAAATTCTACTCTCTTCAACTTCCACAATCTTTATATTCCCCTTTTCAAATCTTGGTAATTTTTGATCTTTTTTTTTTCATCCAGATTCACATTAGCTTGTACTGAGATATCGATAATTATTGCCGTGTGTTCCTCTTTTTTTTAACAAGACTAAATCTAGTTCTCTGGCTTTAATCAAATTGTCACATTGGATATTTATATCTCACAATAATTTCACATCCCTTCTAAAACATGTTCGTACAATTTTTAACTGCACTCCAACCCTTTTGTCTTGCATAATGAATTTGTTTTTTGCAATATTGTCATACAACCTCTCGAACTTGTTTTTTGAATTAACTTTTCACAACTACTGACGAGGTGTTGTATTTTTTCACCATTGCTTTGATGTAGTTGGTTCTTATTGCTTTATCTTGTGCTGATGTTATTAGGGATTCAGTTTATTATTATTATTATTATTATTATTATTATTATTATTATTATTATTATTATTATTATTATTATTATTATTTACTTACTTATTTACTTACTTACTCACTAACAGTAGTTGCACAGGCCATCATCAAAGATTTCTCTTTGAGAACGACTTGTGGTGTTCTCTGAAGTCCGATTGACAACAAATTTCCCCACATTTCTAAGACCCTCCACCTCTTCCGATAACCATTGTAAATGAATCTGTGTAATCGTAACAGTCGCTTACCATTGATTTCTTGTCTGGAATTTGGGTGGCCAAAATCTTCTCCAAGGTCTCAGTTGTTTTTTCTTTTCGGTTTTTCCATCCTCCTTCATTCTCCTCACTCATTTGTTGTCGCGTCAGTTTTTGGTGACCAAAATGGAGCGAAAGTAGAGGCGCGGCGGATTAACTCATGATTCCGTGTAAGGATCCCTTGTGTTTTACATCTGTAGCAGTTTCTGTATGTCCAGTTAGTGCCTGTAGCTCGCGTGTTAGTCTCCGCATTCAAGAGTTTTCCTATAATATTTCAGCATTTTTCATTACTTCTATCCATTGTATCTTTTCAACCATCTCTCTGATGCCATTCTCTCCCGTTATTTTCCCAAAGTTTTTCAGTGTTGTTCTTAGTGCTCCTAATATTAGTGGTGTTATCTTGAATTTTTTCATCTTTCATAGACCTTTGAGCTCTCAGGGAATTTTCTCCGGTTATTATTATTATTATTATTATTATTATTATTATTATTATTATTATTATTATTATTTACTCATTAGAGTTTTTACACAGGGATTGCTAAATGATAATAACTGGTAGTGTTGAATTGAGTAACAAATCTCTCTCCAATTCTTTCGAAAATTATTTAAATCAATTTGCGTTATCGCAACAGTTGCTTACTATTGATTACTCGCTGAAAACGAACATCGGTCTGCTCTAGACTTTCAGTGGTTTTATGCATTCATATGGTCCCAGTACTTTGCATGTATTTTTCAGTGGAAGGTAATGCTTTTTCTCTCGTCGCACTTTCTCTCCTCTTTGACTCTTCACAACTCTTTTGTGCAGCATCAGTCCAAGATGGTTCCATGACATTTTTTTTATTGACAGTTGATGAGATTTCTTCCAGTTTTACTTCCCTCGAATTCACGTTGTGTTCTTTTCAGGATTTAAAAAAATAAAAACTTCTGTTGTAATTTCCATGTTATCGGTTAGCATTGGAAGTTTATGAATGTTGATTTCTGCAAACATTTCTATTAAAATTTAAACTGCTTGCACGATTGCTGCCCATTGCATAGTCTCGGGTTTCCCTTTAGTTCCAATTTTTCTTAGTATTTTTGCATTTTACTCGGGACTGTTCCTAGTGCTAATTATTTGTACCGTTTTCCTCTCCATTGCTCTTTACATTTTTTATAAATGTAGCGCTTGCCTTGAAAGCCATGTTTAATTTTAGCTGAGTTTCTGATGACTGGTTAATCTGTGTAAGTCTTGAACTTTAAAGTTTGCTGACGAAGAGCAAAGATCTTTCTCGTGTAGACTTTCTCGTGTGCGGGAAATCTAAAGGATCCAGTATTTTTATGAAGTGATTCCGGTTTCTGATTGGTTGGCAGAAGAAATTGGTTCCATTTGATTGGTCAGTTCCTATCGACAGTGTCTATAAATAGAACATTCTAATTTTCTTAGTTAACGTGGTGAGACGACAAAAACTATGGAAAGCAGTAATTGCTGAAGATACAGCTAGGAGATTCGGAGTTCCTATCCGTTACCACGGTTATCACCTGACGAAGGCCAGAGGAATGGTTGGCCGAAATGTAAAACAACAACTAGAAAATGAGGCTAATAGTCTGCAATAATTAAATTGATAAATAATGCAAATCAATCATCTCACTAAGAATTCCAATTAATTAAATGATATACCATTCGGTATTGACCCGATCAGATAACAGATAAAAAATGCACGTGGATTTATAAGACCAAAAAATTCAACCTTGATCGCCTTTGGGGGCCCATGATTCAGTGGATAGAAATATTGAATCTCTACCGTTCCAGGTGGGCGTTGTCTGAAGATAGCAGCTTCAATCCTACCCAAAGCCGACCAGAGGCTTAGTTGGGCAAAACAGGGTAAGACAACAAAAACTATGGAAGCCAATAATTGCTGAGGATGCAGTTAAGAGATTTGGCATTCCTATCCTGTCGCGGTTAACCACCTGACGAAGATCAGACGAATAGTTGGCCGAAACAACAACTAGAAGATGAGGAAAAAAGTCTGCAATAAATTAATTAATAATATATTTGCTCGTCATACATAGGGATAGAGATGAACAAAGGTACGACGGACCGCGATGCCGATTGCACCTGGATTTCACCATTCCCTTTTTCCGGGTTGCTCTGTCCTTGCTTGTTTCCTTTGTTAAATGAGTCGGTCTTCCGCATAAAGCTCGCAATGATCGTACCCCAGACCTTTCTGAAATACACGGAGTCCTCGATATTTACAATTATTCGTTAATCTCTACGATTGCTGTTTTTTATTACCAACATCGAAAACAGCAAGTTTCAACTTTTACATTCGTAGTTGAAGGTTTGTGCAAGAACACACAAATAAATGACACCGAAGGCGCGTTGCCCTACGCATTCTATTTCCATTGATTTGCGGTTCAACTCCTAACATGACTCTTTTTTTCCAGACGTAGGGACAGAGACAGAGGACAACCAATCCTGATGCTGACACTTATATTTTCACCAGAGTCCTGTTAGGCAAGTTGATGCTAAACCTGTCTGCCATGGATGACCTGGTTGGGAACCGGATTTCCAGACGGCATAGATGTTATAATACCACATTATCACCACCTTTAGCTCGTCGGAGAAAGATTAGATTTAGAGGGAGGACAATGTAAGGGTGTGGAGATAAACACATTTACAAACAGAGAAATGATTTTGTCTGTTTGATAAAATCAGAACTCTCAGATTCATAGCCTAGGAAACCAACACACGTGTAAATATCTCATTACTGCACATATCTAGAACTTAGTCGGCTACGAAGTTATTGGTTTGATGTATTGTGAGCGAATAAACTGGAACGCTGTGATGTCATTCAAGGTGTGTATAATCACATTATACGCATTATACACCCTTCAGTTGCTGCGCGCGTGTCGTCGTTGTCGTCTTTGTCTTTGATCGAATTATAGGACAAAGGTCTTCTCTGTGGATAGTGGTTTTATTCACATTTGAAATATATTCGTGCAGCACTTATAACAAACAAATATTTATATGTTGTAGTATTATGTGTATGTACGCTATAAAAACGTTTCTCGAATGTATTTTCAGGCTAAATAAAGTAATTATATATACATATATATATATATTTCGTTATGTGTGTACATATAAGCATGCATACACACATACACACATACATACACGCATATATATATATATATATATATATATATAACATAAATTTAAAGCTTCGTAAATCGATAATTTAAAGAGAGATTAAATTAAGATTAAAATTCAGCCACGTTGCGAAATCTCTTCCCCTATATAGTTAAAACATTGTTTCTCATTAATTGCGTTTATAAATAAAATACAAAACATTTCTCTCGCATTTGAATTGAGATTATCACGACCGTAAGAAACTTGAAATCGAGTTATTCGGACAAGTTGTTCGCATCGTTTGACGGCGGTACGGTTTCATTATCCAGACTGATGAGTTCTAAGGTAGCACGATGCATATCTTTTTAAAAAAAATATTTGTTTATTATAAGCAATAATTATATGTATATACTAGCATGGGTACCCGGCGTTGCCCGGGTTGACATGAAGTTCGGTTTGAAACACGCCTGCTATACTAATCATTTTCATTATGGGTAACGTGGATACCCCCACAACAATTTCAAAAATAAAAGAACGGATAAAAACACGTGAATGTAATCGCCCCCAAAAAGAAGTATCTGATACCCTCTCCACCAGATATTTCGGCAGAAGGGATCACTGTCCTAAGAAAACTCACGATTTTGTGAACCTAAAAAAATAACGTTTATAAACATTAATGCTGCATTTATTCTTTATTTTGGTAAATGTGTAGTTTAGCGGCGTAAATTATTTGTCAGACAAAAAAAATAAAAAACTGTTTATTTTTATATAAAACACATTGTCAGACACAAAGGTTGAAATAAAACCAGAAAAAAAATAATTTTTATTATGTTTTATCATTTATATTTATTATTCGAGGCCACTATATCGCTTTTAAAATTTGGCCTTTCTAAGGTTTGGCAGATTGGCCTTTTTAAGCTCTTTCATGAACTAAGTTTTTGGCCGCCATATTTTTTTTTTGTCATGAAAGAGTTTAAAAGGGCGAAATTTGGCCTTAAAAAAGCCAATCTGTCAAACCTAAATAAGGCCAAATTTTAAACATGTAAGGCGTGCACATTTGGTCTAATGAAAAAATGATTGTTTTTGTTTTATTTTAGCCTTTGGATCTAATAATGTTTTATATAAAAATAAATAGTTTTTATAATTTCTTTTGTCTGTCAAATAATTTACGCCGCAAACGGAATCATTATTCCAGCTAGTAACTTAATGAAATTACCAAATGATATTTGCTAAACGTTTGTTTTTTATGGATAGCATCTAGGTGCAAATAACTCTAAAAAAGTTTTTTAAAAATGTCGCTGTTGGAAATATTAATTACAAAGTAAATTAAATTAAATATATTATCAATATAATTGTTGTTTAAAATTTATTAAATAACAATTTTAAGTAGAATACTTAAAATAATTCTCTCGCTAAAAACATTAAATAAGATACTGCTATTTAGCAAAATCAATTTTTCTTAATGTCATATGCTAATAAGGTGATCTCTTAATTGTATATTTTTGCAAGTATCATACTATAAATAGAAATAAATGAAAGATTAAAGTAAGACACGTTTTGTATATATTAATCAAATTGTGAACAAACAAACAAACAGACAGGAATACGAATTTATATATATAGATTCATCTGCCAGTTTGTTTGCTCCTTACATCTTTTATCGGAAACTACTTGGCTGATCTACGAAAATTTTGTACTATCCTTTGTTATTAGGTGCAGCGAATAGAGGATTATGGTATCCGCTCGATATGCCTTTACGAATTAAACGGGTTAAGCATCAAAATACCACATTTATTCTAACTCTTATCGGAAATTACAGAGTCGATATGGCTTAAAAGGTGCAGGACACCACGGTACCACATTTACTTGAAAAGCTTGACATAACGCATTCGTTCTAAGTTAACAGGCTATAACATTTGTCTGTTTTTAGTAAAGCCCCCTATATTGTTTTAACTCCAAATGTGTAATAGCAACAAAGAATGGTGGCATTAAAACGAACGACACCTTGTATCTCAAATTTTTTTTTATATATTCTCCAACAGTTTTGCTACCGATAAATGATAGCTGTGTGTGAGTGTTCATAGC
Organism: Euprymna scolopes; assembly: GCF_053919585.1. Classification (NCBI taxonomy): domain Eukaryota; kingdom Metazoa; phylum Mollusca; class Cephalopoda; order Sepiida; family Sepiolidae; genus Euprymna; species Euprymna scolopes. The sequence goes on along the minus strand of NC_136493.1, from coordinate 54,341,798 downwards.
ACGATTTGTTATACGACAGTCGTTCCAAATGTAAAGGTTTTTATTTTTTTTATCTCAAAAGGTTGAAGAGCTGCGGAGACGGCAGTGGTACTATTACAATGAGTGATCTTTTGTAATCTAGAATTTATTTTCCTACATATCATGATCAATGCACTTTTGCCAGTGGTATGAATTATATATTGAGAATGGTTGTGATTATGGGAAAAACAATTTCTGGAACACAAAATTGGGTTCGTTTTAATGTTACCATTCCCGTCTTCGTAGTTCTTCAACTTTTTAAGTAAAAAATATAGGCTTGTTATAGTTCGTTAAAATAAGACATTACAAATAACACATAGAATGACAAAATTCATGTAACACAAAAATACACATAGATCTTTTAAAACAATAGTCTTCATTCTAGTCGTATTTGTTAGAAAACGGAGCAGCAGCGAATGTTGTTTTACGTATCGACACCTTATTCGATAAAAAATTTCTAATAATCTATTTATTTACATTCTCAAAATTTAACGCATTATATAAAAAGCCTACGACGCATTATATGAAAAGCCAACGACAAACTTGATGCACATATGACAACCCAATCAAAACAATTTCCTCTCTCTATATATATATATATGCTTATATGTCCGATGTCTTTGCGATACATTGTTTTTCTGATTAATGAGGAAAATTTCTTTTTGATTCTCACAATGAAATTTTTTACTGATGGGCCCACTTTTATAAAATATCGAGGGTTACACGAGGATAAGAATAAAAGAGGTCGTCAATTGGCCAATGATAACCATCACGAGAGAACCGGAAATAATGGGTGAAATGGGCAGAAGATTGTGCGCTTGTTTGATATTAAAACAAAAATAAAAATTAAAATATGGAATTTGAATTAAATCCAATGATATCTATTCAATTGTCATGTCGAAATTAGTAAGATATTAACAAATTACGAAAAATAATAAAAAAGAAATTTAATTATTTATAAGAATAATTTTCGAAAAATTGCATATTAAATAAAAAAACAGAATAAATAAATTGCAAATTAAATAGAAAACAGAATAAACATGAGAAATCACTGCAGTCCGTCGTGTTACAATTCCAATAATGGCAGATTCTTGTGAAATCGTGAAAGTACATGTTTTATGTAGTAATGCTATAATATACTACTAATTTAGACGTGGCAATTAAGTAAATAAAATTTGCTTTTAGTTGAAATTGATATAAAATTAAGTACATAGCATTGGTTTTTGATTAAAAATTCATTTTTGTGGCTTTTGCTTTTCGTCCTCAGTTTAAAGAAGCTCTGACGATTGTTAAGAAGAATTGATTATCGAAGAGAACGACCCAACAAGCATTTTTTTTCTTTAGTCGATTAGGAAACAGACTCGTGGTATCTTGTCTTATATATAAAATGTACTCGGTAAGAAACTTTGTTCATGAAAGCTACGTTTCATGTGTGCTATACACACATTCATACACACATGCGCACATACACACACACGCTCACACTTATATAAATATATACATATATATATATATATATATATATATATATATATATAGGGAGAGAGAGAAAGAGAGAGGGGGAGAGAGAGAAATATATATACAGTTCTGTTTCATTTGTGGTACACAGACAGACATACAGACAGACAGACACACAGACAGAAGAAGAAGTGATTTGCTGTGATTGTATCTAGAAGAGTTCTCGCTATGAATGTTTTACAGGAGGTACTAGATATTGGAACTCAGTCTAGCACCTATCATGAATATATAGGTACAGAGGCAAGAGGTTTGTAACATTTCTTCTTTGTGAAAGATACTGTAATAATATTTGCGAAGTCAATTTTGTATTTTTTCAAGACACATTTGACAGCAATACTCCATCTTAGGATGTATTTCATAACGGGCAATTCAACGCGTTATATACTGATCCGCCGTTCATCAGGGATGCTAACACAGTTTCGGTAGCTATGAAGGTACTGTCACTTTTGTCGTCACCGGCAGCGTTGTCCACTGGACAGGATATTATTTGTTTTTATCTCGCCTTTTTGTTGATGAAGCATTATTTCAGATAGCATTAGGTTGTGATTCGCATTTTGACACCTTTCCCCAAGAATGACTGATTCTGTTTGAAGGCTGCATTTGGCGACCGACTATTATGGTTATGAAAGAATAGTTGACCGTCAAATGAAACAATCACATTAAACCACTATGTGTCCAGTTATTCTCTATGAATTCAACTTGTAGGAACTCATATCGATTCGCTCACATGTCACTTGTTGTTCTCCTCCCAAGGGAAGTTACCTCTACTTGGTAATTTGGTGATATCTTATGAGCTTAACTCCAATGTATTTCAGTTGATTAATTTAAATTAATAAATCAATTAAGATTTCACCAGACATTTTCTCATCGTGTCACATTTGTGACTTATCGTAGTATAAATATCGCTAATTTCGAATGGATAAAGGGTCCCAATTTTGAATCAACCACATAATATGATTTTGATTTACGATTGATCCTCTACAAATTTCGTATAATTTGGTGGAGAAATCTAACAATATTTCAATGCATAGATGCACATCGAAGGCAAAAGGTCACTTGTATACTATTATAGATTAATTTGTGTTCGATATTCTTTTTATTTTACATTATCGATTGTTGCAAACTTGCATAATCCAGAAAGGCTTGCTGTAAAGCCAGCCACATGGAACTATTGGCGTCAGAATGCTGGACTGGATAAAGGAAACTATAGCCGCCATTTTGAAAAGAAAAAATATGCATGTTAATATGAATAGAAATTCTTTGGCCGATGTTGATTAGAGAAAATATGGAATGTTTAGTCCAATCAGTTTGAAGTTAGCGTAATCATTTAATTTTTTTTATTTCTTTATACCTAGTTTTTCGATGATTAATATCTATCTTGTTGAAGTAAGTAGTTATAAATATATATGAACTTTTTCCAATCAAATTTGATATATAATAAGCTATCCACTTGGCCATTATACAACATGTCATTTGGTATTATTTTGATTTAAGTATTTGGTGCACTCTTTCGTCAAGAATGATTTCTGATTATCAAGTTATCTTTTTAGAGATGAATATTTTATAGTGGATCATGAAATGTAGAGAACAAGATCGACTCTCGCCACCAGACAATTAGTTACTGCGCAGATGTATTATTTAGACTGCAATTCCAATGCTGCTGTCTACACAGCTGATTGCAAATCTGACTTCTGAGTGAAGTGGTATACTCATGTCTCGTTTTCATTACAAACCAATTTCAACAATACCCGGTGGAATATATGTGCATTCAAATATTTCTGAAATTTATACAAATTGTGAATGACTTTAAGCTGTCGATGGAACTTGAAAAATGAGTATAAAAAACGATAAAAAAACAATACCATTATAACACGATCAGCCGGTCACTGAGGTGTGACTGGCTTCACATGTTATACTAAATGTCTTAGAAGTGGTCTCGGGAAGACGTACAGATGGCCAGTCATTAGGGTCTGTGTAAGAAGAAAAGCATACCTGAGATGTTGGATGTGCTGAGTGGCTCCTTCTTCTCTCAAGACGACTTCTTCACTCTGGTGGCGTTCTGGTTGGAATTTTCTTTCTTCATCCTCCGGAGCGCTTCGTTGTTTCAATCAAAGCATTTATGGCAGACACAAAAAAAAAAAAAAAAACGACACGCGACACAATTGTAATATATATGAAACAACTATTTTATTTTACATCATGGATACAATATATATTACAAAAACTTTTACAATTTACATATCTTCAAAACTAAACTAACTAGCCTAACTAGTGTTGAGGGAGGGGGTGTTCACCCCACCCCCCATTTACGGAGAGACAGAATTATGCGTGCTCACCTCATGATGGTCCGTGAAGAAAAAAACAGAGCTAAAAAGGGAATTATGGGAATGCATTTCTTTGTATCATCATCACCACTCGGCCATGCTGTAGAGTGTGTTAGAAACCATGGCTCTGAGAAATACTACCACATCCCTCCCTATGCAATCCGAAATTTATGAGTATTCATAAATTTCGGAAGTCCCTAATTTTCCGTGGATGGTGCGTCAACCGGCCGTCAGCGATCAATGTCATCATGTTCTTCATTCCGTCAGGAACTCAGTGAAGCAATTTATTTTTTCCGCCAGGCCCCTGGTAGACTGGTATACTGCTTAAAATACCAGAGAGGGTAATAATCCTCACCCTCCATCGAGACAGTGAAGAAAAATGATTCCAACCTCCTTGTATAATAAAACTTACACCCTCAGGCCCTCATGATGTCAGTTACTGGATTTATGCTCTCTTCAGCAACCAGTATAATACATTTTTTACAAAGCAGGAGTTTACGTGAGTTCATCACGCCGACCTATACGTATTTCATTTTATAATGTATTTTAACCAAGCCGGAATTTACGTGAGTTCATCACGCCGACCTTTACATATTTCAATTCATAATGTATTTTAACCAAACCGGAGTTTACGTGAGTTCATCACGCCGACCTATACGTATTTCAAGTTATCATTTCAGTAACTGGATTTACGCTCTCTTCAGCAACCAGTGTAATGTATTTTAAATAAGCTGACCTATATGGATTTGGTTAAACCTCGATCTAATCCAATTTAATTCTGTTAGAGCAAGGAGTCTGCCGCTGAACGACTAATAGAAACTACGGAATATTTATTAATTATTCAGTTTTTTTCTCTAATCACAATAATATTATTCAAGAATTAATTGAAGAAGGGCACTCAGCCTTCATGCGTTGGAATACTCAATTAGGGCAAAAAAATCACAAAATAAACAATTCAGAAACCTGGTATACATTAAATAAATGAAATAGGGTGTTAACAATTTTTTTTCTTAAAAAAAGAAAACATTTTTAAAATATAATTTCAGAGCACCTCGGTTACAATTAGAATTTGTTTACACAATGCAAACACATTTCAAGTTATTACATTCATAATTAACTTTTTCCCAAATTTCAGGGTACATTTAAAAAGTATGTATTTTTTTCCCAAACAATTTTCTTTACAAAAGATCATAAATTTCGAATCGACCCATTTTTCACAGTGAAATTCAGAGACATCCCAACTTTTCTCCAATTTTGTAATTATTATTTTCAAAATTCAGTGTAGATTTAAAGTTATTTAATTTATTGTTAAAATCATTTCTTCTTATAGATCATTATCAAGGTCATTTCTTCTTATAGATCATTATCAAGGTCATTTCTTCTTATAGATCATTATCAAGGTCATTTCTTCTTATAGATCATTATCAAGGTCATTTCTTCTTATAGATCATTATCAAGATCATTTCGAATTCAGAAACTCTTTATGTTAAGTAACTTTTTCGTTCAAAGTAATTGGTTTATTATTTTAAATGCAACCCTCTTCCTAAGATCATTCACAAAGATTATTTCTAATTAATCAACTCCCACCACATCTGGGAGCTATATTAATTAACGACCAGTTCTGTATAGTTAACATCCTGAGAAAATTAAAGTTTCAATTAAAAACAGATCTTTCTAGACCGAGGAAATTTTTTCTTATTAAGAATTAATTCAACTTTTCGTAAATACTCCTCAGTCAACATTTCAGGGACCTCTATCATACGGTCCAATTTCAAATAAACCTTCAATTAAAGAATTCGCTCGAATAATTCTTCCTTAAAAATCATTTAGAATTCAGGAAAATTTCTTTCGTTAGTCAATTAATATTTCTTTAGAAATTATAAAAATTCAGAGAATATTCGAAATGTAATAGCATAATTTTTCTTTAAAAACTATGAAAATTTCAGAGAACTCTTTAAAATTTAAGGTAATCATGTAACAGTTGGCTTTTGCAAACACTCGAAGGTTAAAGTAACACAAAATTCGCAAGTCATGGGTGTGGAAAAGAAATTTATTAATGAGCACATACCGACGTTCGTAGATCGAACCCTAGCGTTTACAGGGCACACTTTAGGACATATTTGATTCATTTCGTACAATCCCACGTGTTATATACTCATCAGCTTCCCACGGTTTTAGTAGCTCTGATGGTACTGCCACTCATATTGTCATCGACAGCGTTGACCACTAGATAGGATGTTATTTGTTTTCGTTTCGTCATTTTGTAGATGCAACATTACTTTAAACGGGGTTATGTCGTGATCGTCTAGTTCGTACACCGCATCTTAGCGTTTACAGAGTACACCTAAATGCTTACAGACTCATGTGTCATTTATTGGCCAGCAGTTATGTGGCAAAAATGTGTGTGGTGATGCGTGCTCTGATGGTTGCTTCACGCTTTTGTGCCAGACACGTTTCACGAATCACCTCTGTACTTTGTAAGCGATAAGCCTAATCATGCGGACGCCGTCTGTTTGCGTGCAAAAAGACATGTCACACAAGTGAAACTTATTCAGAGAGCTCAGTTCATAAATATATTTATGTCAATGTAATTACACTGCGCAAGTTCAGCATTACAAAGATCCAATCAGTTGATAACTGTTTCACCTGTTTGGCTTGAATTAAGTGTCTTACTAATTAATTAAGAGGGAAGTGATTTAAGCGAAGTGATACAAAAGTAGACTGCATGTGCTAAGTTCGAACCCAGTTGGTCCTGTGGTCCCACGTTCACTCATTGATGTTGTAAACCTTCAGATTGTCTCTCTTCGAAGGCACCGGTGTACATGAAGCCGGTCAAAAAAGTCGTACCATGTTGAGTTGTACTAAGTTACATTTACTTAATATAAATAAATACTCGTCTCAGTTAATAAACATCTCAATTGCTACGTTAATGTTTTTTGTTTAGAATCAAAATTCCAATGAAATGTATTGAAAAATAAAACAGCAACTTTATGGCACAAGGCAAGGAAGCTCACTCCTTTTACGTGGCTTTGGACCAAACTTTTTTTTTCTAACGGAAGATGACACTTGTTTCCAACCAAAATATAATTATACTCGGCATTATCGATCAACTTTCTCTTCACCTCTCCACTCAGATTTATTGTCAATAACCCGCGCAAAATTACAAGCCAAATAATCTACGACTCACAGCCGGCTCTCGATGTGTGAGTGTTTGGGTAAAGACGGTAGGTAAATTACAGCGAGAGAATTTTGTTTCTTTTCTCTCTTTCTTTTTGATGATCATTTCTTTCTATTTTCTTTTCATTAAATTATTTTACTCTATTTTTGTCGTCACGAGAAAGAACGTAATCGTTGATTCTTTTTGCTCGCGAGATTTCTGTTTTTCCAAACGCAGCAACAAAATAAATGATATTTTAACACACGATGTCTTGCTCGCTTTTCTATCAGGTGTATAATTTTCAGTTGCTTTAGTCCTGCCGAAGTCAAGAAAATAAACGCTTTGCATACCACAACTAATTTAAAACTGTATTTAGATTAAAAAAAAAAATTATTCGGACTAGGATATTTTCTTTGACAGTAAGATTTATAACGTTATCGCTGGCGCATGTTTTTTAATATTAAGGAACAGAATTTTAAACCAAACCTTTAATTAAATACATGGGGTAGGTTGTTATTGTTGGGTTAATAAATTAACAATTCTACCCAGTCTCGACCAGAACAACATACCTAAGAGAACTAAAGTATTCTGTTGGAAACTTCGTTCAGGTTCTTTAGTTCGACGTACAGATTTCTAAGTTCAAAAATGATACACGAAGATGAAAATATCTTTTGTTTCGTATTTAACCTTTCAATCTAATTAATGAGACGCTGGAATATCGATTAATTCAAAGATGACAATGAATTTTATGATGCAATCAATTTCACTTTGCCTTTTCCTGTTTATTGCCGAGTTTTAGAAAACTGAATAAAGGCATGAATCGACCAAAGTTTTGATGGACTTTTAACTATCGATTTTCAACTCGTTCGATAATTGTTCTCAGCATTATATTAACTATCGATTATTATTTGAAATATTGACTTTAATAAAAATCAAATTCATGCTCTAATTAAAACTATTCATGCATGCAGCATTAAACTCCCATTAGTTCATGCTGTCATGAATGCTTGGAATTTTAGTAATTGAAATTGCCCGATTACATCTCCATATATAATAGAAGTCAACGTATGTATATCTTCTCAGGCTGGAAATATAACTTCATTAAACTCTTTAGTTCAAACAATTGTGAAGAATTAAAATACATTACCGTGCATATATATATATATATATATATATATATATATATATATATATATATATATATATATATATATATATATATTTATATATTCAGCCAAACATTATTAAAAACAACAGAGATACCTTGCTTAATGATTCCGTTTTTTCATTTTTTCGATCTTTCCTAAGATTTTTTAAACTTCAAAATGGAAGGTATTTACAACGTTGAAGCAAACCAATATTGTGTACAAATTTCAATGCCCCTTAGGAGAGTGTAACTCCGAAAATAAAAACGCATATATTGGACATACAAAAACAACATTGTCCCGTCGATTAACGATGCATTTGAACAGTACTAGCTCAATATACCAGCATTTAATAAATCAACATAGCTGCCCCCCTCTAATCTTAGAAAGGTCCTCGTGGACAACACAAGGATTTTGCAACGAGAAAGTTATTGTAAAAAATTAAAAATACTTGAAGCACTATATATAAAAACCCAGCACCCATCTATAAATAGCATTAATTTTGAAAGTAGCAATAATGTGCTGAAATGTTTAGCATAACCAGTATACGACTGGTTTTACTAACATTGCCTTTTATCATCCTAATTTTAATCGAGTTTTTTATCACTCGTAAATGTATATTTTAATCGACTTTTCATTGACCCTTTTTACCATTCGTAACTATATATTTCACTTCTATTTTTAATATTTTATCTCCACCTGATGATGATTCAAGAAAGAATCGAAAGCGCTCGTGTACACCATGGAACATTTGTAAATACCTTCCATCTTGAAGTTAAAAAAATCTTACGAAAGATCGAAAAAATGAAAAAAAGAATCATTAAGTAAGGTATCTCTGTTGTTTTTAATAATGTTTGCCTGAATGAAGGAATGCTGCCTAAATACACTAATATATATATATATATATATATATATATATATATATATATATATATATATATATATATATATATATATATACTAGCATAGATGCCCGGCGTTTAGAGGTGTATGTTGTTGAGCAAAAAAAAAAAAAAAAAGTGGTAGTAGAAAGACGGGCTCGAACCCGTACCGCAAATGACGAAAGGAATGAAGGGGACTGATGTCTTTGCTGTTACGACCACCGCCAAACCGGAGATACGTAGGCTACACAAGGCTAGACAATCGAAAGGAGAGGCTGACTTTCGAAAATATCGGCGAAAAAAGCGACCTAGCCCTGTAGAAAAGTGCCCAGTTGTAGGTGAAAATATTAATGTTTTTACCCAATTTTTCGATATTTGTCGTCTGAAAGGTCGAACTTCAGAACGATACTGATCTTGTGAAAATCCGCCGCCTCTATCGAAAGTTTTGGCAGGCATACAAACATACATACATACATACATACATTTATATATTTGTAGCTCAAATTTTCGACCCAAACCGATTAAAACCTTGCCCTATCTCTGAATAAACTTTATGTAAAATTTCAAATGTTAAGACCGGAAATTTTGCAGAGACTGCAGAGGTCAAATTCTTTAAATTTAACCCCTATTATGACCCCTTAACATTTATTGTTTAGCGTTTAAATCGAGTTAATAAGTTAGATCCATGTCCAAGGAACCTATATCTAAAATTTCAAGTGTTTTGGTAGGAGTTTGGTAGAGTTCTCAAAGATCAAATCGTTGAATTTTGACCCATTAACAGCGAAATTTCTGGCCGAAAACCGATTACATAGATTTTCCCAAATCTCAGTACCCTGTACATCAAATTCCTTTTTACAGACGTAAAATCCTTGACAAAGTCCGTCTGTACGAAAAGCGCCTTGAGTTTCGTTTTTTTTTTTTTTTTTTTTTTTTTTTGCATTTTCGTAATTTTTTATTCTCTTCTTTTATTACATTCCGAACTCTTGTTAACTTTTTCCCCCTCTGGTTATATTACACTTCGTGATTTTTAATCGACTGAGGTATTATTTCTTCATTTTCTTAACATTCGATTATGGTTCATTTAATTCTTAATTTTCAATTCCGATACGATTCCCGATTTAGATACACATTCTTTTAAAATTTATAAATGTCTAATTAGAGATAAGTTGTTTTGCAAATTTTCTAATTATTGCATAAACATCCGGAGAATTTCCGGGTATATTTTTCCTTGTAATTGATTGAAAATTGTAAGAAAATAAAAAAATTTATTTTAATTTAAAAACTGTATCAGTTCCTCGTTAGTGTACAACATGCTACTTGGAAGTTTTCATGTTGAAAATAGTCGACGATTGGTAGGATAAAATGAGAAAAAGATGTAAGAACAAAATATTAACAACTCTCCACCCCTCTTATTGTTAAGAACGAATTTCTAAATAATAATGTTACTATTTAGAATACGATTTTTACATGGAGAGAGCGTCAGCTTTGCTAATTATTATATGCCTCCTTCTATGAATGAAGTTTAAATTTTATTTTAATTATAAAATTTGGCGGGTTATTAAATTGATTTGCTTTGCTGTAAAAAAACAAAAACAAAACAAAACGAAATGCAGATATTATTATTATTATTATTATTATTATTATTGGCTCACATGGAGCTTTCACACAAGTCAACAAACGATCTGATTGGAGACCTGTGGTATGCTCTGGAAGCTGAGTGACAACAAGTCTCCCCAGACGTCCAGACGTCCAGACCTCTCCACCTCCTTCGATTGCATTTGCAAATGAATTTGCATCATCGTAACAGCCGCTTACCATTGATTTCTCGCTGGTAGTGGCCATTGGTTTATGCTGGAATTTGAGTGGCACTCAGCCTCCTCAAGGTCCCAGTTTTGCGCTTGTCCAGCCGAGGTCCGGTTGGCGCTCGCTCCCCGGTCTTTCAGTCCTTATTGACCCTTCTCGGCCCTTTGGTATCTTTTTTTTGGGGGGGGGATCGGTGATGAAACAATGGGGGGAGTGCATGATGGGGGGGTGTAGAACTTGTAAATATGCAGTTTCGGTGTTCTTCATTCCCTGTAACGCTTATTCGTTATATTGTCTTGTATTATTCTCCGCATTCAAGGGTTTTCCTTAATATTTCAGTCGTTTTCATTTTCGTTAGTCGTTGTACTTTTGCAGTTATTCCTCTGATTTCAATTTCTGACATTCTTTTTTCGAAACTTTTCGGGATTGTTCCTAGTGCTCCTACTATTATCGGTACTATTTGGACTTTCTTCATCATCCAAATCCCTTTTAACTCTCTGGCTAGCTCTGTGTATTTATATGTATGTCTGCCCAGCAAATATCGCCCAATATGCTGCCTAACCACAACTTACAAGCTATTCACTGGATTAATAGCTGACAGCATTTATGGCCATCTTTCACCCGGAAATTATCTTGAGGAGGTACAAACAGGATGCAGGAAAAACTGCCTGGGCACTAAAGATCAAGTAGTGCAACATCTATAACACAACTTGCCACTCATTTTGGAAAGGATTGCCTTACGAATGATGCTGAGAACCCAAACAAGCCTGCCACTGACATAGCCCAGAAAAGTCGGAAAAAATACACTAGCCAGTTCCATAGTGTTAAAACAGAAGAATGGACCAACCACAAACGGGCAAAATATCTACCGACTGAACTATCTCAAGAATATATCGATAGGGATGGTTCCCTGGACTGGCTCAAAAGAGGATCCCTCCATTACGACTAAGAGAGGTTGATATTGGCTGCACAAGACCAGGGCCTCATGACGAACACCTTCAAAAAGATGTGTGGTCTAAGCAACAATAATAAATGCAGGTTCTGTAGCACCGAGCTTGAGAGTGTGGGTCACCTGATTTCTAGTTGCAATCTCCTAGTAAAAAATCCTGGGAACATTTACCCGAACGAGCAGTTGGGAATGACAACTACACTATTTACTATGACTACATAATCCCGACTGGTACATATCTTGAAAACGCAACTGTTAAACCAGATATAGTGATTTGGGACAGAGCAAACAAAAAAAGCGACCATAATAGAGGTCAGTGTACCCAATGATACAGGGTTTAACAGAGCTGAGAGGGAAAATATAACAAAGTATCAAGGACTTATGTATGATATGAAACAAAATTGGAAATTAAAATACGTTTCAATTATACCAGTCATTATAGGAGCAACTGGGCTTATCAAAAAGAACTTTAAAAAGTACATAGCAAGCATACCCGGTGAACCAAGTGCAAGTGAAATACAAACGATTGCACTGAAAGGGACGGCTAGAATCCTGAAAAGATCTCTTGGTTGGACTCACTAAAATAGGGGTGAATGTCAGACATCTGGTTGGATGACTCACCCCCTAGAAGAAAAGGGTTAAGAAAAATGAAAAAAAATATATATTACATGACATATACAAGATATATTAAATTACATATATAACATATATTAAATAACGTACATAACATACACTCGTGAGCCAAAAAAATGGGCCAAACAAATTTTTCACATTTTATTGCACTAAAAGCTATATTGAACAAAGAACAAAGGAAACTTAAACGAGACTAATAACACAGAACAAGACATTTACTTTAATAAACGCTTAGGATGGAATCGCATTTCCTTTTGATTTCTTTAAAAGATCAATCCTTTTAGACATGCTCTCAACCAAAATGAAACACCGTGAAGAGGAGATGCTATTCGATTCGCTTTGCACAGCTTCCCACAGTTTGTCATGCTTCGAAAAAGTTCTTTCATCCAATGCACGAGATATGGACTAAATATTCTCGATTGGGTATAAATCGGGGCTTTGATCTGGCAAAAATATCACATTAATTGAATTATCAAAAAGCATTTTTTGTGACATTAGCAGTGTGTGCAGGGGCATTATCATGTCAAAAAATAATAATTTCCCCAACTGCTGCTGCAGTAAAAGTTCCGCATACCATTATGTATCAATTCTCGTGTTTAGCTGTCGTTCTTATGCAATTTGGTGAAAATCTTTCTCCAGTTCTTCGATTACACCATTCGGGAGTATCGGGAGCATCAATAACAAGACAAATTTTTGATTCATCTGACCAGAAAACATTCCTGAACCAGTCTGTATCTTTCTTGCCATAACACGAGAAAAATCTCTTTCTATCATTGATGTTTTTCTTAGATAAAAATGGGTTCTTTGCACACTTTTTAGAAGAAAATCCCATTCCTTTAATTCTTCTAGATATTGTATATCTACAAAGAGAATTTCCAGCCCCTGTGTGAATTCTTTGCTATGGTCAACATAAGTTTTCTTTCAATCATTCAAAACAGTTAATTTAAGCCTGTGGCCGTCCTTTAAAGTGAATGCTCTAGGGCGACCAGATCCAGATTTGCCTTTTACCAAGCATTCGACTTCGAATCTTTGACCAATTCGCTTTACTAAAGAAAGAGGTGTTTTCACTTTTTCTTTTCTTAAAATATCAAACATCTGCTTGTAAGTCGTTTTCGACTGCCTTAATCTTGCAATTCGGTTTTTTTATATCCTCGCCAAGATGCGGTCTTACCATTTTTAGGATTAATTTTTCCACTTATTATTTAATGCTATAATAATAATGATCTGCAAAATAGAAATTTTTAGTTAAAATTAACAAAAATTATTAGAAAAATATTGAAAAATCGATTTTTTCCTTCTTTCACTCTTGATCCATTTTTTGCTCATGAGTATATATTAAATAACATTTATAACCCATATAAAACATATATAAATAACATATATAAAAACGTATATAACATATATTAAATGGCATATATAACATATGTAAAATAACATATATAACATATATAAAACATATATAACATATATAAAACATATATAACATATATTAAATAACATACATAACACATATTAAAAAACATGTATTTATACATATACATACATGCTCTGGACAGACTTTTTCGAATTCTTTGGCGCCAGTTGTACACCGGCAGTGTCTGTCATCGGCTTCTTTTGAAATAATTAATGTTTTATGGAACATCTTATTTTTGGATACAAGTGAAAAAATATAAATGAAAATCTCAATATGAGTTTAGCTAAAATCTTATATAAAATGCATAAAAAGAAAAGATGCTGAAGTTTTTCGAATTAAAAAAGAATATGTTTAAATTCTAATTGATATACGAACCCCAAAAAGAAAAATGAGAATCGGGTATTTGTTACTGTAACTGAAAGAAGAAAAAAGAGATGCAAAAAATATGCAACAAATTTTACCAAAGGCAATACTCTTCTGCCTACCTGGATAAGGTGTTTGTGTTTAAACTTATTTTAAAGTGTGGTTTTAATTCCAAACTTAGTATCTCCTCTGGTTTTAATTCCAAAACTTGGTATCTCCTCTGTTGAGTTAGTATGAAAATGGCTGCCCCATAAGCCCTGTAATGATTATCGTGTTGAGTTAAATTCATGTGCGAAACTGATTTCCAACTCGAAACTCTAAAATAATTATTTTTCTTTCTTTTAGGCCAGTAATTGTCTAAAAAAAGGAGAATCTCATTATTGGGGACTAATTTAGTCCGAATGTTTGTTTCTGCGGCTGTTGTCGTCATCGTCGTCGTCGTCGTCGTCGTCGTCATCATCATCATCATCATCATCATCATGATTTACTTCTTCTAGTGTAACTCAAATCAATCTAATAACCGACTAACTTTTTATAATTACGAGAAAAATATGTACATTTTTTCATAAAGTGAAGGTAAAGCATAGCTTTTTGTTTTTTTTTACAAGGAGGTCACCACATCAAGGCCCGGAAGCTACTCAAGGATAAGGGTTATGCATGTACAGTACGTTAGTGTGGCGATTTAGTAAAGTGTCTTCTTAAGGGGGCGGTTCATCAGGAATTTGAAGACATTCAGGTTGTAGTCATGTGGGAAGCAGAAAGATGGAACAGAGTTCCACAGGCGTGCAGTTCTAAGAAAGAAGCTTTGTTCATGGAATCTACGTTTTGATTTAGGCACAGATAAAGAGTGGGGAAAATTTTTGACAGTGGTTTCAGCTAGATGGGTGTTTTTCGTGAAAGATTGGCGAGGGGGGACCAGAGATTTGAGCTCAGACGAGCACCTGTCATAGAAATAACGATAAAACAAAGATAGGCTCGCAACGTCTCTTCTGTGGGAGAGAGGTTGCAGGGAAGAGAAAAGGGCATCCCCCACTAAGCCACGAAGTCTATTTTGTACTCTGTCAAGACAGGATATACTGTTTTTAGCAGCTCCTGCACATATGGCAGCAGTACTCCATCCTTGGACGTACTTGGCTTTTATATAGATAGAGAATTGCATAAGTAGTGACATATCTTCTGGAGCGGTAGAAGGATCCCACCATCTTTCCAGTGACCTTGGCAACAGACTTGGTGTACGTGTTCCATTTCAGATCAGGAGTAAAGGTCAAGCCCAGAAGCTTGTCAAAACATGGGGCCTCTCCTAGACGAGCGCCATCCATCTCAATTGATGTCAGATGGGGATCAGAGCGTTGATGATGTAAAGATAGGAGTTTGGTTTTAGATGCATTAAAGGTAACCAGTCACGTCTACCCCCCACTGAACCACGCGCTCGAGGTTAGAGGAGAGAGAATCAGAGAGAACTTAGTAATTTACAGCTCTTGATGTGTTG
The DNA here is from genome assembly GCF_053919585.1 of Euprymna scolopes. Taxonomy (NCBI): domain Eukaryota; kingdom Metazoa; phylum Mollusca; class Cephalopoda; order Sepiida; family Sepiolidae; genus Euprymna; species Euprymna scolopes. The sequence continues at coordinate 54,326,104 of NC_136493.1, read as the reverse complement.
CCGTAGATGGTCGTGTCATCAGCATAGATGTCAATGAATGATTTAAGTATGTGTTTAGGGAGATCATTGATGTAGGTCAGGAAGAGAGTCGGGCCCAGGATGGACCCCTGAGAGACTTCAGCATTGCAGGCCTCTGATTTTTGTTCATTGACCACTACTCTTATGAGCCTATCAGAGAGGAATGATTTAATGATAGAGAAAACATTTCCAGTTATACCGCATATATATTATAGCTTTTAGTGCAATAAAATGTGAAAAATTTGTTTGGAAATCTTGTGAAGTAGGCCTTTATGCCATACCTTGTCGAAGGCCTTTGATATGTCAAGAGCAATTGCTCTAGAAAGGAAGCCTTTGTCAAGAGATTCACTAATCCTATGAGATATAACCGTTAGCACATCTGCGGTAGATCTTGCCGAACGGAAACCATATTGCGTGTCACTATTTCTGCTGAGGTGGTTGACTATTTCTCTATTTAATATGTATTCCAACTCATGACACACAGGAGACTTATTGGTCTGTACTGAGAGGGAGATGTCTTATCACCTGAATTCTTAAATACACGTCATACCGATGAGGTCTTCCAGGGTGTTGGAAAGCACTTCTCTTAAGGCAACGCTTAAACATTTTCGTAAATGCAAGTTCTGGTTGAAGCTTTTTTAACACTATTGGGATGCCGTCAGGGCCAGTTGCTTTACTGGAATCAAGGTTCTTGATTAGCTTGGCGACCTCATGCACAGATATTTGTATATTACCTAGCGTGTTCTGTGTTATAGGAGGAAATATGGGGAGTTGATGGTTACAGAAACCCTCCCAATTTTCATAACGCTTTGCTAAATAGTACCTTATTATGTAGACATCCATTCATGATTTACTAATCTGTTCCTACACTGTTGTCTTCTATTGCATACCAAATCACTGATTCTTTTTAATAGTTTATGAAAATTCCAAATAGCATTAACAAGAAATAAATGCAAATGAGGCTATTTAAAAAATGGTTCATACTTTCAATCAACTACAAAGAAAACATTTGACAAAGATATTTAGAAATATTTACTCGTCTAATATACGTCCAAAGTGTATGTTTTCCGTTTTGCGAAATATATACAGCCATTACACCGGCGGACGTTACTGTCATGCTTAACATTTAAAAAAGCATGAAATCCTTACTTTAATGTTTAGAAATATTAAAATACTCAGAGTTAGTACTTGTATCAGAATCGGGAATTTAGAACAGTATCGGTAATTGGATCGGGATCGGGAAAAATTTTAGAATTGTCCCATCACTAATATATATATATATATATATATATATATATATATATATATATATATATATATATATATATATAGTAAAAGAGTTTATTTGTTGCACAGAATTTACAAATAACAGAAAAAAGAATTTCACCATCCTCAGCAGGGGCAAACGATGGTATTTTCGAACTTTTTTAAAAAAGAAAATATGGTAGAGAAATTAAAATTAATAATAAATATGGGAAGGACTAATTTACAATTATAATAAAATATATGTACAGGAAAAAGTGCGGGGAAAGGATAAAATAAAATGAATTAATATATATATATATATATAATGAGCATTATTTAAAAACATATGAAACCATTACGAATGGGGAATGATAATCCTCATATACGTATACGGGGAGTAAAAAAAGAGGAAAAAGAGAATGGGGAACCATCTAAAACATCTCTCTACAATTTGCGAAACAGGTCCAGGGTGTTCTGTCTGCTGAGAGAGGGTTTAAGGTGTGCAATCGAGACGGATTCGAGAGTTTTCAAATGACTACTCAATCGGCATCGAAAAAAATTGGAGAAAAGTCGTCCTTATAAGCCTGCACACATTTTGGGTTGTCCAATTGCGGAATCTAAATTATTGTGGGTGGGGTTGAGGATAATTTTGTTTTTTATTTTTATTTTTATTTTGATAACCTGAAGGAACATGTTGTCCAATTCTTGTTTCAAAATGGATGCTGGTTCGACCGACATAGACAGCATCACACTGAAATTAGAATTTGTATATAATATTGCTAAGTTTAGTGCAAGGCAAACCGTCCTTTTTGAAAAAGAAAATGCAGGTTTCGTATTTAAGAAAACTATAGGTAAAAAAGACAGAAAACAGTTGCTGATAGTCTGTTCAAGTTGATTGATGAGGGGGACACATTTTTCACCAACCGATGGCAACTTAAGATAAACAGGACATTTTGAAGTGCCAAAGGTTACATTTTTATTAAATTGATTGATTTTGAATTTAATTCATTTATCAATCAAGAATTCTGGGTAGCCATTATCGATTAGAATTTCCTTAATTTTAGTAATTACAGTATCTAGTCGACAGGGGGAACAAATAACCAAGGCCCTATGTATCAACGTATAAATTAACGTCAACTTCATGAACCGCAGTTTCGGTAGAGACCCTGGCTCGGAACTACTGTGATTGAATGATAAATATTTCATAAATGTGTGTTTGAGAGCTAATTTTTTTGACAATCATTAATAAATATTATACATTTATATATTAATACAATAGCAATGCCTGGAAAAATCATGGATTATATGAAAAACCTGCGCGCATGAAAAGTAATATTCTTAAGATTTTATTAAACCTGGAAAAGTAACGGACAAGAAATTCAACCTGGAAAAGTAAAGAACAAGATATTCTAGTAAAGTAAAAATTAAGAATTTTTTAGACTTCAAATATTGCAGCTAAAAATAAAATTTGATTATTGATAAATATTTTATTTATTATTTGCATATGTTGTGGTTTATTGTTGAGTTAGAAAGGGTGTCAGTCGCTGGATTGAACTTATTTCCCCCCTATTATTTGCATATATTTATGTAGTGAAAATTGTTTGAATAAAATTAATTCATTAGTTAGTTAGTTAGTTAGTTAGTAGATGGAATTAATAATTTTATAATTTACATAAAAATGAATTAAATGATCCTAATTATGATATAATAAAATTATTAATTTTTATGTAAATTATAAAATTATTGATTCCATCTACTAACTAACTAACTAATGAATTAATTTTATTCAAACAATTTTCACTACATAAATTTTTTACTTTTCAAACAATTTTCACTACAAAAATTCTTTACTTTTCCAGGTTGAATTTCTTGTCCTTTACTTTTCCAGGTTTAATAAAATCTTAAGAATATTACTTTTCATGCGCGCATTTTTCCATAATATAATAATTAAGTGATTCATTTTGCGCTACGAACAATATACTGTGAAGAACTGTAAAAGTCAACTGAATTAAAGGAATACATTATAAGATGATCAATATCATGAATATTGGAATATAACTTTTTGTCATTTATTCTCTATATAGCTCTGCAATTACATTGAGCTTTTAAAATAATGGATTTGTATATATTATAAAAAATATATTTCTATATTTCTACAGAAAAAATACATGTTTATGCATATATATATATATATATATATATATATATATATATAAGAGCAAACAGTTAATAAAACATGTTAAAACACTTTGAAAAAGGGTTAAAACATATTTAATCTGAAAAGGAAGCACTTGATAAGTGGATAGACCTTAATCCGCGGAGTTTCGAAGAAATACTTTCCTTCTAATCAGAGGGTAGGAATTAGCAAAATGCGGGATAGGATTTTGCATACAAAAGCAAGCATTTGATGAAACTGCAAGTAAGTCAAAGATCTTACTTGATAACAAAAAGTGAAGCAGAAGGTTTAAGGTGATTACACGCGAATGGATAGTCTGGTGAAAGGTAAATAATCCAATGACGATAAAATAAAAAAATATAACTAATAAGAAAGTTAATTGAATTTCCATTCGCACCAGTAAAATCCAAGGAAATCGTGTAATTGGAAGATGATCCAAAATAATCCAAAAGGCCGAAATCCATGGAATAATTCACAAATATGTACAAGGAAAAGGGGAAAATTCTAATAATATTAATAAAAGAAAAATAAGATATGTTTTCACACGACTGCCGAGACATAATAAGAAAGATCAGGGAAGAAGAGGGGAAAATAAAGCGGAGAGGATGGTCAGTATCTGCAAATTCAGGGTAAAGCAAGTAAGTATGTAAGTAAATACATATAGTAAAATATAAGTAAATATACATACAGGATATAGATGTGTGGATGGATTGATATATTAGATAGATAGGAATATTTAAAGACTAAAACAGAAATTGCAGATAAAAAACCGGCCAAACCATGAAGAAATAAAAAATTAAAATAAAGGATTATTAAGTTATAAAGTATTAAGAAAGTATGTAGAAAAAATTATAAAGTTAAATTATATATCTATCTGAAAGGTTAAAGTAATAACTATGTAATTTCAAAATTACCAAAATTAAATTTGGACTTATGTTTACATTGTTGAATAAGAAACCCTGATTGAGTTTTTTTTATTGAAAATAGTACTATATCTGTGTGGGTATTTGAAAGATATTTGTACACTGTTGAAGAATTCCTTAGGTATATTAGTTTTGATATTTACGCTAAATGGAGGATTAAACCAAATATTTTTATTTTTCCTGATGCGACTGGGTGGGTTGGAGGTATTGCGCTTAGTATTTTTGGTTGGATTATATATGTAGACTGATTCATTGTTATTAATAGCGGCAGATCTTGTTATTTGGACTGGTTTCTTACGAGTCATATTGTGTGTGATTATAGATTTAAGGCGGTCTGCAGGAGGAGCATATAGTTGTATTTAATCGTTTCCTTGTGTCCTGAGTTCCTCAAGGCATTATTGAAGAAAGTAACATTTTGATCAAAAGTTTTTTTATCAGCAGAAAGAGCAGAAATTCTTCTAGAGACGGATGGTACTATAGATTTTATAATTGAGTTTTGGTGGTTAGAAGATTTATGGACGTATAAAAGCGTAAGGTTAGGTTCATGATAGGGGCTATGGTTTCGGTGTTAAGATTAAGTGTAACATCTAGAAAATTTGAAGTTTTTTTTGTTTGGTTCGATAATTATAGAAAGGCCAAAGTTATTAAAGAAGTTATGTAATTTCATAGTTGTTTTGTTGTACTCTCTTGGTCTGGCTGTTGTAGTAAAAAGGGCATCATCTCTATAAACGCCCCCTTGGATATGTTTAAAGTGGTATTTAAGTTCTTTCAATAAGAAGTGTCCCACTTAATCGGTAACTTCTGCAGAGTCAGAAGTCCATCAAATGTCAACATTATCAGGGGTGTCCTTTCTAGTCCAAAGCTTATTGTTAAATTGTACACGGGACTTTCTCGCTAGGAGAATTAATTTAATTTCTAAATTAGTTAAGTCAGAATTTCTTTTAGCAAAGATTAGAGCCTTATTTAAAAGGATCGGAGAAATTGATTGATAATAATTTTGGATGTCAAAGGTTAAGGAGGTGTTTATTTTCAAGGGAGACAACCCAATTAATTACGGAATCTGAATTTAGCCAAAGACGGAAACTTACTTTTTCTTTTATAGAAGGGATTTATATATATATATATATATATATATATATATATATGTATATATATATATATATATATATGGGACATAACGTATTTAAGTACACGTTATTTTTAATATAGCTGAAATATTATTGGAATTTATATTATTTATATTTTAGAATTAACATTGACAACCATTAGAATTACAAAAAATATGAGCGACACAGTTATCATGACAATAAAGGTTGAGCATAGCAATTTAAAAATAGTAACATTGAGTTTAATAGACAGATGGCTGTTTAAGAGGAATTGATTATCCAAAAGAACTCGTGTTATCTCATTTCACAGATGGGATGTTTTAGGAAAGCAACTTTGTTAATAGAAGCTCCGTTTGGTTTTTCGTTCGTAAAGATTGATAATGTTTGTGTGCGTTAGCGCGCACACGCATGCGCGCGCGAATTTGAAGTTATTCGCTGTAATTTTATCCAGACGAGTTTCTACTGTGAATGTTTTACATGCGTAAAATTAACTGATCAAATATTTTAATGTCCTCCTAATAGCCATTTTGAACACATTTGATAAGTGGAAAGATCTTTGGTACACAGGCAAAAATAGATTTACTGGCAAGGAGTCATGCTGATGAGCAATGCAATAGCAATGTTGCTAATTAAAATCATTCTTGGGCTACAAAGTGTGCTGTGAAAGATAATTACCTCAGGCTTGAACGAGATATTTTCAACGCTGCGTCTTTGTGAAGAGAAAAGCCATTTGAATTTAGACAAAAATCTTATATAGAAACTTGAGGTTCGTTAGTCTTGCTTGACTTCCTGCCAATCGTAAATTGTCCCATGGACAAGTACCAAAGTAGATTTTATCGGGTTTTGACTCAATGATGCCAAAAGTCTGATGCGTCTTTCTCAGTTTCTATTTTGAGTTATAGAAATTAAGACTCTTCAGAATGCGAAGAGAATATCAGCTTATAATTGCCCTTCAGTCTTCTCCTCACTAAAAAAAAAAAAAATAAATTCCTTTGCATCCTAACAATGTGTCCGATTACATAATCTCGTCATTACATAAAATCTATTAACTTACGTTGTTAAAAAGTAATAATCTATTTTAACATTTTAATAACATAAAAGCTATACGTCTGATAATGTCAACACTTAATAAGAATTAACAACAAAGAAATTGTTTTACTGCAGTACTACACCATTTTACCCGCGCCGTTTTTTTTTCCGTCTTGTATTGCGCCATTTAATTTTAGGTTTACCGCCATATTCATGTATGCAATACAAGAGCGCGTTGGAATGTTGTTCTTATGATAAAGTCGTCCTCCTAATGTATTTTTGTGGCGTTTCTTAAAAAAATGAAATTTTCCAGAAAAAATAAAGTTTCCAGAAAAACAAAACAAAACAAAACAAAAAAAAAAACTGTTGATAAATTAAGGCCATTTACACTTGTCACAATGGTAAAGGTTTTCGAGGATAAACCCCCCCCCCCCCCAGAGTTTACAGACTCTCGATCCTAACAGCTTCTCACCTCAAACTCTTATCCGTTGGAATTCACTACTTGCTTCCTGTTTGAACATGCACATATTTGAATATAATGTAAATGTAAAAGAAGACATCTTTCGGCATGACTCCCCGCTTAGGATGCCTCTACAACTATGGCATCTAATTCGGCCGTTACGACTCCGTGGTACATATGTCCTTTTTTGGCATGAATTAAAAGTAAAACAACACAATAAAGAAACAAACACATAAAAAAATATTAAAGTTATTACTATTATATGAAGGTAGTTTGTATGTGTGTGTGAGTTCCTTTCTCATAGGCTCCGAAACGGCTGAGCCTATCTTTCGCAAAATTCACACAAAGTTAAATTTATATGTCCAACATTGTCTTAGATATGTACAGAAATTCATCCGATACACAAATACATATCGAAAATCGAAAAAAAATAGTATTTTCTGTCTAATAGATAAAAAGAATAATTTTTACACGGGAATATTTTACGTTACACCTGTCAAGAGAGATAATAAAAATTAAGCAAATCATTTCTTCTAAAAAAAAAAAAAAATAAGAAAACAGATTTATTGTAATCTGGACATATAGCTTAGTGGTAGATAATTCGACTACAGATCGAATGATTCCTTTTTTCAAGCTCGGGTTTACATCACCATTTTATTTTATTTTTTCTTATTAATGAATTCAGTTTACGATAAAAGAAGATGTTACCGTTTAAAATCGTCGCAAATCATTTCTTCGTTTGCATATTTTAAAACTAAATATTAATCAGAAGTGACTTTTACAGGGCATTTATCGTCAAGTGACTTGATATTGTAAACAAACACAGATGGAATTTGATGAAAAACATTATCATTATTATCTTTTTATTTTTTTTTTTTCAAAACAGTCCACCAGGGAAATTATCCCTCTTAATATATAATAATCAATAGATGATTGATTCTATAATAATACATACGCCATCTGCATAAATTAAAATATCATGTTTAAGCGTATTGTACGACCGAGCAACGCCGAGCTGCCAGCTAGTATTATCTATTCGTTCGACGTAGCGGCGTCTTTTTATATTCTTTATAGTATTTGTTTACACACTTCTTTCTCCACTAAATTTTAATATAAGCTATTCTGGGATGTGGGGGGTATCACTTAGAGCAACGTCTCCTGTCTTGATGAAATTCAAAATTGACTTCAAAATCTAATCTTCTCTTCCTACAATCACTTTCTCATCCAATTGAATTTTCTATTTTTCCTCTCCTTTATTTTTATTTCTATAGTAGATGCATGTCGAATGAGCTGAGACCCTCTTTTCTGTGTAAATCATTCTCAACAAAAATCGTTTAGTTACACCTACTGTAAAAATGTGTATCTTTCGTACGTCGAAAAATAAACGGAAACTCTATGAGAAAGTATTTTTCTCAACAAAACTACTCATCTGTAGAACACAATAACACGAGAGTGTTTCCTAACTGACTACAACATAGTCGTTTTCAAGTCCAATGTAAATAAATTATTGTTGAGCCGTGCTCTTAAATGATTAAATTCTGCTCATTTCCACCATCTTTACCAACCCTCATGGTGTTTTCTTACAGTCAGCCTTACAAACTCATTAACCTTTTTCCTCAAGTAGCCTTTAGATCTCGGTAAGCTTTGAACGATTAGTACAGAAGAGAATTCATTCGTCTTTTCATTATATGTTTTCTTTCATTCCAAATTATTTACTTAGATGAATTCAAGCAATGTTGCGAGGCTACATATCAGATATAGAGACTAATGAAATTGAAAATCACACTCAAGATGAGAACCGTAGTCAGAAGAATCCCAATAATATAACTGAAATTGTTATCCTTTTTATCAAACCGCTTTTGCATTAAATATTTTTTGTGATGACACATGCGTTTAAAGGGACTAGCTTCAATATTACACACGCACACACACACACACACACACACACACACACACACACACACACACACACACACACACACACACACACACACATTTTACTAAAACACACAAATAAACTTCTATTTCATCTCAGTTTTACGTTGCATATTATAGGAAACAAATATGTGTGTAAATCTCTTGTAGTCGTAATATGACCACAATAACGGTTCAAACTTCAAAAGAAACTCCTATTCGCCCAAAACGTTAAAAACACTGATAAAAATTCCCAATGCTATCGCTTGCCTCCAACTGTCGAAAAATCAAACTTGCTATTTGCATTTTTAAAAACAAGTTATTATCTACACATGCATATTAATTGCTGAAACATACAAACTAATTCCAACTATAACAATTGGCTAATATAAACACGAGTTCTTTTCTCTGCATATAACGGTTGACAACATACAAAACATCTTATACGGGTAAGCACTCACATCTATTGTGACAGTGTTGTTACAAATAAAACTTGCATTTACAATCGATTTTAATGTTTTTATATTTAATCCGGATCAATGTCTTTTCTTTTGTCTTAGAAAAACTGAAGGGAGAGAGATAATAGCTTCCTATTTCTGACGTAATGTAACTCTCTTCATTGACATCGGAAGAATTTCAAATAAAACATTGAAAGCAAAACGTTTTTTTTTTTACTATAAGTTTGAAGTCTACGTATTTAAAATATATTTTTTTTTATTATTATATCAGCTTTTATTACAGAATAATAATTACCGGAATTGCTATCATGCGATGCTAAGGAAAATTGAAATTGGTTAGTAAGCTTTCCAGTTATTAACATTAAATTTTACTGCATGAAACGTACTTTTTTTTTTTTAAATAAGATGTCACTATTTATTAAGGTCTAAAAGGATTTTCGGTGATAATGAGCTTTAGGTGAACAATGAGACAATAATAATTGATAATGATGGTTGTGATTGGTCAAAATTTTATTATTTAAGATGGCGACTCAACAAGAATTTCTTTACATTAGACCTCAAAACAAACATGCTATAGAAAGTTGGGAAGCATCATCGCGCGTAGTACTATAAAAGAAATATAGAAGCTTCGTTTTGCTTTAGGCAGGTATAAAGTAAAAAATAGGAACCTGCGAACAGTGGTTGTTGCTAGACGGGTGCATGAATGCAACACTGTGAATTATAATAAGGTAATTGTCAAAACATCCGTCAAAACTCAGGTTTCTGAAATATTTGTTTGTGCAGGTCAGTTCAAATCGATAAATTAAATTTCAATCGCAATAAAAACATTAAAAATGAACAAGAAACCATTAACATGTTATAGCAATAAAATTTGTTTGAGCTGAAGTTCGAAATATGATAAATGGCATAAATCTTCCCATAGATATAGAATACCTGAAACGTATTAAATATATAAGGAAATATAAAGAACAGTTCTAATTTGAATAAAACATGTCAAATATGTACAATAATTTTACTAAAAACGATCTTGGTTTATTTTTATATATTTAAACTAATGTTCATTAGTAGTAAAAACGACCATAAAAGTATCGTGTTCGATCGGTTTGACAAAAGCACAAAAAAAGTCGGAATATTTGTATTAAATGTTATTTTTATGTGCTTTGAATGTTGAATACTGACCTTTAATGAATTTCTGACGTCAATAGGGACATCGGATCGAAAGTGCTGATATCAAATCCGTGGTTGGTTTGGCTCTTAGATAATGTTAGGTAAAATTATATACATATAAATATTATATAAATATCAGAAATCGATCTATCTACGTTTCGACGTTAACAATTTCATCAGGGTTTCAATAAAATTATTACTTGCGTTAATTTTTTTTGGATGTTAATATAATTTAACTAAGAGGGCGTGCAATAAGTAATACCCTGACCCACTTCCAGTTGTCTGAGCTAGCATGTGCAATGATTTATATCTCTACGGGTTATGTGGCAAATTACAGCTCTGAACTAACTGTGGTTTCTGTTTTACAGGTGTTTGAACTGAGTCAGGTGTGAAATGGAGCGTGTTGAATGTCGAGCAGTGATCCAGTCTTTATATTTGAAAGGATGCACACCACAGGAGACTTTTGATGAAATGAAAGAAACTTATGGTGATAATGCCCCATCATATGACCTTGTAAAATGCTGGCATCGTGAATTCAAACATGGCCGGAAGTCTGTGGAAACAGCTCCCAGACCTGGTCGCGCCCTTCTGCCATTGATGAGGCATCTGTCTGTCAAGTTGAGGCTGCCATTTTGGAAGATCGGCGCATTACTAATCGCCAAATATCCCAAGATGTCAAGATTAGTACAGGGTCTGTGGAAACTATCATTCATGACCATTTGCATATGCATAATGTGTCTGCCAGATGGATTCCCAGGTTGCGCACACCATTCCAGAAGCGAGAACGCGTCGAGTGCTCGAGGATGAATTTGGAGATGTGCCAAGAAGATGAGTCAAAGTTTTTCAAAAGACTGATTACACAGGATGAAACCTGGGTCCATCACTATGATCCAGAGACCAAAGCCCAGTCAACGCAGTGGAAGCACTATGACTCACCACCTCCAAAAAAGGCAAGGGCGCAACCCTCCACTGCCAAGGTCACGCTCACAGTCTTCTGGTACCAGGACAGAGTAGTGATGACAGATTTCCTGGCAAAGGGTACCACAATTACAGGAGCCTATTATGCTTCATTTTTGAGGAAATTAAGGGAAGCTATAAAAAAAAAAAAAATAAGCGGGGCAAGACCAGCAAAGGTACCCTCCTCATGCAGGACAACGCTCCGGTCCACAACTCGCATATCGCCAGATCAGAAGCACGGGCTTGTGGTTATGAAATCCTCCCCATCCTCCATACTCTCTTGACCTTGCACCCTCTGACTTTCACCTCGTAGTTGGAGGACAAACCTGGGGTGTTCTACAAAAACGGTCTCCAGAGCTGCATCAAACGATGGGAGAAATGCATAACTCTGGGTGTTTCCTATGTAGAAAAAGACTAATTACTCTGCCAAATTTCGTTGCTCTACTTCTATGGGAAGTGGGTCAGGGGTATTACTTATTGCACGCCCCTCGTAAGCTCTATTTATGTACTGGATACTTAAAATGTTTTCTTAGTTCAATACATTTAAACTTACCATATATATATATACATATATATATATATATACATATATATATATATATATATATATATATATATTGTGGAACGATAAAATTGTCGCCCTAGAAAAAAGACATGATTCCATTTCCGTATGATGAAAACCGTTTTTCTTTTTTTTTTTTTGTTGCAGACCACCTACTAGTTGGCCAATTGTGTACAAATATCAAGAGCGATAGGAGCTTTCTATCATGTCTGAAAGTGATGCAATGTTCAACTAGCGAGATCGGAGATGCGCCGCTGTACAATTCATGTTCTCTACCGATCTAAGTTATTACAACAGGACTATTGCCAGAGCTTTCTAAATGCATCGCTGGGTTGCCACGAATAAAAGGGACGTGCAAGGGTGATAATGACAAAGTTTCCGGACACGGTTATGGTCGTTAGTGTGGTTTCAAGTGAGTGCCACATAATGCCACCTGCTTGAAAGTCAACACCAAAGTGTACCTTAATGTCACCAGCACCAAAACCAGCCTGATCGTCGCTATCCGCCGAGTATTTATCGAGCCTCCGCCAACGTTTGTGGAAAAAACCCTGCTACTAGTTCCGGAACCGTATTGACGCGGTGATTAAGGCTTTAGGCGGTAACATTGAGTAGGTGTCAACTCTACTATATAATCAAGTTTTCTGAATTGATGAGTTTAATTTCCTCTAGTAAACAACAACAACAACAACAACAACAGTAACAAGAAAGAACAACAAAAACAAACAAACAAACGGATAAATCCATCCATGCAAGAAGACTGGATCTCATAATAGTTTACGAGAAGGAAAAGTCCTGCCAGATTGTAGATTTTGCAGTTCCAGCAGACCACAGAGTAGGAGATAGATAAACGAAGCAAATACACGAAACTGACCAGAGAGCACAAAGGGATATAGAAGATGAAGAAAAGTGGACATATTAAAGAAATCCCTTGAATGCGGAGACTAACACACACGAGCTACCGAAACAAACCGGAGATACAGAAACTGCTACAGATCTAAAACACAAAGAAACGTCACAAGAAATCATAAAAACCGAACCTGTATACATGTAAGCTAACCCACTCCCGCGCGCCCCTAACACCTTCTTTTTTATGTGTCACAATTAACTGACGCCAAACCAAATAAGTGAGGAGGGCCAAGGAGGATGGAAAGACCGAGGAGAGAAAGCACTAGCCAAACTCCCGCTGGTGAAGGCAAAAAGGACTGGGACTTTGGGAAGGCTTATTGCCACCCAAATTCTTATGAATACCCATTATCGTTGCCAACGAGAAATCAATGGAAAGCGACTGTTGCGATAACAGAAATTCATCTGCAAAGATTATCGAAAGAGGTGGGGAGTACTGGAAATATGGGGAGACTTGTTGTCACTCAGACTCCAGGGAACGCCACTAATTGTTCGCAAAAGGGAAATCTTTAGTGATGGCCTGTGTGCCTGTTCCTAGTGAGTAAATAGTAATGATAATAATACAACAGAACATATGAATCGGTGTGAATTTTGCCTTCTAGCATTTTTTTAACAAGAGACCATGAATATGGAATCGAGAATGCAGGAATATGGGATTGAGAATCTTCCATGAAGACATTTAGAAAAATTATTTTTGGTCACTAGGAGTTTTCAGACAAGCCATCATCTGAGAATTCTCTTTTAAAACAGCATGTGTTGTTCCCCGGAGTCTGAGTAACAACAAGTCTCCGCAGATTTTCAGTAATATTCACCTCTTTCGACAACCTTTTCAAATGAATTAGCGTTATCGCAACAGTCATCTGTCATTGATTTCTCATTAGTAGCAACCATTGGTCTTAAAACCCGACGTCACACAGTAGCGGGGAGGTTCGCCGAAATATGAGTTCGTTTAGGCCTTTCCTATCTCGGAACGCCCAAGAAAGTTTAACAGTTATTCTGATCACACAGACCAATTCTCACAACACGATGCCTTGGTCTTGATCTTCGACACAGGGACAGGTTTGGTTGGTCGCTTCAGCTTCCTTCAATCTTTCTCTCGGGAGTCCACGTTATGATTAGGTTAATTTCCATGTGTGGCCACTCAGACTAAGGGTACGGCACATCATTCCGTACAGCAATTAAGAAAAACATCAATGAAGACGTGAATAAATTTCTACAACTATAAGAGATATTGACAGCTCAACTATCTAATTACAAAGTCTATTATAATATTATGGCATAAAAGGTATGTATGGGTGTTTGAAATAGTGACGTTAATATTCCGTTCAAAGAAATACCCTTTTTATGTATCGTAAATCTTGATAGCGATGGCGCAGTCAACAGTCACAATTACTCGAGTTCGTCTTTTCTTTCTTTTTTGTTGTCACCACCAACCCGCTCATACGAGGTAGGGGGAGGGCTTCCGTCAGCAATAGCGTAAATATGAAAAATTGTTTTTAGCAACAGAGAGGTTTCAGAGAACCATGAATCTGTTTTTGTGTAAGTGCCATATGACAAGCGTATTCAACCAGGGGTCTTGCGGCTTCCTTGAGAGAGAAGAGATGAGGGGTAATACTCAACCTCGGCGCATGGCTCAGCGGTCAGGGGGCTCGAGACTTGTCTAATCTTCGAGATCTGTTCTCTTAAACTCAAATTTAACTCTAGTCTCCTCTCCATTGTCTAAAAATGCTCGCGCATCAGATTATATAATGAGGTGAAAGGTTGGGGGACTGGACTCTCAGATCCATTCTAGCCAATCGGTAATCGCTGCGTCATATCCCCTTCTCTTCTAATTGGTCTCGTACCAACGGTACACCATCGCTTCTCGAGATAATTTTCCGTCGATGTGTTCTCACGCCGGGAAGTTCTTGGGGAGTTGACCGTAGAGTCGGGTACTGCTCTTGGTCGTAGCCTAATCAACTTTTCACTACCATTCTCTTGGAATACAATGTTTTATTAGCAAGACAATGTTAGTATTCATATTTTATTATCAATCCCCAATTCACTAACTGAAGCTTTTTGTTTTTGTTTTGGGTTGCGTCATCGACATGAATCAGCAAGGCAATCGAGTATTCCCCGGGATTGTTCGCTTAATAAAAGCTCTTACTTAGCTCGATTATAACCGATATTAATGTAAAATTCGCCCACCATAAGTGGTTGGGTGACAGTCTTCATTGGGGTATGGGTGTCAATAAACCTTCTCAAGATCCGTGTCCTGCTCGCACGCATCCAGCGAAGGTTTTGCTAGTGCTTTCTCTCCTCAGTCTTTCCATCCTCCTTGCCCCTCCGTTTTATATGGTGACAAAGAAAAATCACGAAAAAGGGGAAAACGTGGAGGGAGGGGGCTAACTTACAATTATTTAATTCTACATTTTCAGTTTTTATAGTCCCAAGTGGTATTTCTTTGTTTTATACCTCTTTAGTAGGTTATATATCCCAGGCTAACGCCCGCGGATCATGTATATTAGTCTCCGCACTCAAGGGGTTTTCTTAATATTTCATCCGTTTTAATTATTGTTATCCATTGTATCTTCTCAGCCATTCCTCTTATTCTAATCTCGTACATTTTTGTTTCGAAGATTTTGGTATTGCTCATAGTGCTCTGTTAGTGTTATTTAAACTTTTTCATTTTCCATACCCCTTTGAGCTCAATGTCTACTCGGTGGTCTGCTGGGACGGCAAAATTTACAATCTGGAATGACTCTTCCTTCTTGTTAACTATTATAACATCAGTATTACTTTCTTGGATGGGTTTGTTTCTTTGGATATCGATGTCCTATAGAAATTTCTGACTTGTTTTTAAACACTGCTGGCAGCTTGTGTTTGTACCATTTAATTGCTGTCTGCATAATTCCCAATGTACCGATTTCCCCACGTTATCGTGTCTATTATTATATTTTTTAAAGACTAGTTTGCTACATTCGCTAATTATATGGTTTATTATTTCGTCTCTTTGTCCACAGAGACTACATTTACTGCTTTCTTGTGTCTTGATCTTTGCTTTGATGTGGTTTGTTCTGATAGCGTTATTTTGTGCGGCTCTTATGAGGGATTCAGTTTCTCTTTTAAGGTTTCCGTTTTTGTAGCCATATCCAAGTGTTTTCATCAGGAATTGTCCGTGTAGCTGCTTCTCTTCCTATTTTACTTTTCTCATCTTATCTCTTGTCTCTTCCTTTCTGCCTTGGTGTCCCTTACTGCGGTAACTATTCTTTCGGTGTTATTCAATGTGTATTTCTGTAATATTTTTTCCGTGTCACTTATACAGTCTTCTATACAAACCAGTCCTCTAATCCCTGTCTTTCTTTTTTCACGTATAGTCGGTCAGTATTATCATTTGAGTGTAGTACATTGTGCATAGTCATGACTTTCCTGGTTTTCTGGTCAAATTGCATCAATTTTTTTTTTGCTCCATCCTATAAACAGTCCGGAGCATCTTACTAGTGATGCTGTTCATGTGTTTATACTTTTTATTAGGTTTCTACTATATAGTTTGGTTTCGAGAATGTTTTCTTGTACTTCTCTTTCCAATTTTCTCTTTCATTTCTGTTGCTTTAAAGGTGCCTGCTTCAAGGACCTCCAGTAGCTGTCATATTCACCTAGTGCCACTATCTCAATTTGATTATGTAGTTCATGTTACGTTGCCTCCAGTTTTCTCCTTCTCATGATCAGCAGTGCGCATTTTTCCATGCCGAATTCCATTCGGATATGCTGGCTATAGATTCTGGTTATGTTGATTAGCATCTCTAGTTCCTTCTAGGTTTTTACAAACAGTTTAAGGTCGTGCATATACATTAGGTGGTTCATTCTTTCATAAGTATTAGCGAATTTGTATCCAGCTTGGCACTTTCTTAATATGTTACTAAGGGGCATCATAGCTATGATTAATAGCGGTGGTGATAGGGCATCACCGTGGAAGATACCTCTTTATATTTTAATCTCAGTTATGTACTGCTCATCAGCTGTAGGTTCAAGTCTCTATGTTTTAATTGTATTTTTTGATCAAATTGATAATCTTGCCTGGTAAATGTACATTCTCAGGCATTCTATTATACATGACTGAGGAACTGTGTCATACGTTCTCTTGTAGTCGATCCATGCCGTAGCTATGTTCTTTTTTCTACTTTTTATTTCCTTCAGGATTTTTAAGTCCATATATATAGTAGGTTACGTGTTCCTCTTTTTTCTTTTTTGGCATCCTTTCTGCTTCTCAGGAAGTAGTCCACGATTATGAAGGGAGTGGTAAATTTGTTCTCTTAGTTGTACTGTTAGTATTTTCAACATTGTCGGTAAACATGTTATAGGCCTGTGGTGGTTTCTTTTGTTGTGTCTTCTTGTGTTACTACTACTACTACTACTACTACTACTACTACTACTACTACTACTATTACTACTACTACTACTGCCATTATTTGTCTTTATATTTATAGTAGCATTGTTATTATTATTGTTATTTTGTTATCGTTGTCATTAGTAGTAGCTTTCTTTATTGTTATTATACTACTATTATTATTCTCTTTTATTTTTATTATTGCCATTATCAGGTTCGTTATTATTAGAAGTTATTGTTATTATTGTTGTTGTTGTTGTTTTTGTTTGTGGTGGTGGTGGTGGTGGTCTGGCTGTGATTATTGTCGTTATAAATATTAATATTACACAATACGTCCAGGGTGGAGCCTAAAATTTCTGCAATATATCTAAGTTACCAAGCGACGGCCGGACACGAGTAGGCTAGTATAATAATAGCTAAACTAATACAACAGAACATACTAATCGATATGACATTTTTTCTTATGAGTTTTTGAATCAGAAATCTCAACAAAGAATCTTTCATGAAGTCATTTAGGAAAATGATTTTGTTTGACATGGTTGAGAAATAGAAAAATAATTCGAAAACAAATGTCGGATAATGTGTAGAGGAAAACACTGAAGCATTGCCAGCTACGCGAATGTTCGTTTGTATTATGCGACATGAAAGAAAGAAAAGATAATAGCCACCCAAATCGTAAAGTAAAAGCGAATTAATGAGGCGCACAAAAAGAATGAGAGGATTTGGATATTTTGCCAGAAAGATTTTCGAATGGAAAACAACTGATTTAAATTGCAATTATTGACGATGTCTCAGTCCAAACAATCTTTTAACTTTTCTATCATTTTCTAAGAAACGATAAGTGTTTGAGCGACTTGAAATTTACAGGGGTTACTTAAAAATTGCAAATATTAAACCAATAAATTTAAATACTCACGAAATGAAAACTTAAAAACTTATAATTAATTCCTTTGATAAGAATATATATATATATATATATATAAGAATATATATATATATATATATATATATATATATACGCACACACATATATATATGCATATAGCGTAATGTAAACATATTATTGGGTATTTACAGCTTCTCTTCCAATTTTCGGATTTTTAATCATGTCAAAACGCACATTATTTTCCTTTTGATGGATTGATTGTTGCTATTTATTCTGATGAGTTAAGGGCAAAATAGGTTTAATGATTGATATAATAATTAAGTGATTGATTTCGTGCTACGAAACAGATACTCTCAAGAACTTTAAATGGCAACTAAATTAAAAGAATAAATTGTTAGATGGTCAACATCATGAACTTTAGAATATAAACTTTTGTCATTCATTCATTATATTACTCTGTAACTACATTGAGCTTCTTAAATAAGGATTGGTATATATCATAAGGATATTAAGTATAGTGACACAGAAATATATATATATATATATATACTAGCATGGGTGCCCGGCGTTGCCCAGGTGTTTGGAGATGTATGCTAAGCAAAATTAAATAAATAAATGAATAAAATAAAAAACGGTCACTTTTTTTATTTTGACCCCTATTATGGCCCCTAAAATCTGAAGTGTTTAGACCCAAAATTGTCGGAGGAGATTGGTAGAGTTCTCAAAAGTCAAATCGTTGAACTTTGACCCCTTAACAGCCAAATTTCTGACCGAAAACCCATTACATCGATTTTTCCAAATCTCAGTACCTTGTATATCAAATTTCGAGTCTGTAGACTAAAAATTGACGGAGTTATTTCGTAGGGAAATGTACACAGACACACAGACAGACAGACACGTTCACTTATATATATATATATATATATATATATATATATATATATATATATATATATTTCTTAAGACCTACAGACACAGTGTTTGATCCTTTCGGA
This sequence comes from Euprymna scolopes, assembly GCF_053919585.1. Classification (NCBI taxonomy): domain Eukaryota; kingdom Metazoa; phylum Mollusca; class Cephalopoda; order Sepiida; family Sepiolidae; genus Euprymna; species Euprymna scolopes. Next base: position 54,306,939 of record NC_136493.1, on the reverse strand, counting down.
AATCTTCAGTGCAGGGTGCCACGATTACAGTCGGTCGAAACATTTGAACCAGACGACGAAACCATCTCTGACTCTATTAGCAAAGAACAAACCCACACGGCCAGCGTTAACCGCGAGTAATACAGTTGAACTTTAAACATTTATTTATTTCTTTTAAAATGTCAAGACGGTGATAGTGAGCTAATTATTATAAGATAATGATCTACGCGTGTAAGCTTTAGTGACCGACTTTTAACTTCAACTTAGAGTGATCAACAACAAAGTAAATATTAAAGTTTACGCATAAATTTATACTCTCGTATATTAATCTTATGTGAGTAAATGAAGTAGTTATATATATATATATATATATATATATATATATATATATAGACAATTCCACCACTCATTTTTACCCAATGTGTTTTGATATATAATTGAAGTCAACAAAAGGTAATTCTTATTCCGTCAATGTTGTTATATTCTTAACTTACAAGTTGCTCGCGATTAAATATAATAATTTAACTTAAATATATCTGTAAAGTATTTTAGGTATTACAGTAAAGGGTCACTATGTGTGGACTTTTATGCTTCTACATAATTTGAACTGAACCAATGTGACGTTTGTCGAAATAAACCTAAAACTTAAGTCAGAGTTAATTTTGACACATGATAGGCATTTGATAATATTTAGCACAATTGCCTACTTTAAAAAATTGAAATATTTGGAAATGTCTTTTCAACCATCGAATTCTTTCTTCCTAATAGGTTTACACAAGTAGTTGTCGATGGGCAAAATTCAAAAGCTAAAAGTATCAACGTTGTCGTGCTTCAAGAATCCCTCCCGTGTTTAATTACTTCCTTATCTTCATCAATCATCTCCAAATCAAAAAATCATATTCTGAGATCAGTCGTCAATACATATGCAGACGTCACTGCCATCTATGGCAACACTTCAAAAGACAGCAACAACCAACCTTTCTCTGATTCTCTTTCCTCCGACCTTGAGCACATGATTCAAGTGGGCAAAAGATGGTTAGATAATTTTAGCGCATCCAAATCGAAGCTTCTATCTTTTCATCACCAACGCTCTGATCCCCACTTGGCCTCAATTACTATGAATGTTTAAAAACAGCACCCCACTCTAACGAGCTTTTGGGACTAACCTTTATTCCTGATCTAAAATAGAAGATTAATATCAAATCTGTTGACAAGTCGCTGGAAAAATGGCTGCGCTATTCTATCACTCTAGAAGGTATCTTTTTCCGATACAAGAAAAATACATACTAAAATGGACTCATGTTGCTACATCTTGGCAGGAGCTATTCGGTGCACCTTATTTTACTTTTACAGCGTTTAAAACCTGCTTTAAAACCTAGTAGGTAATGCCCTTTTCTACTCCCTACAAACTCTTTCTCACAGAAGAAACGTTGCGATCCTGCCCCTATTCTATCGTTATTTTCATGTCACCATTTGAGCTTCAATCTATGGTATACCTGCCAAACTTTTCAAAAAAACTCGTCTAGCTACAACCACTATCAACAATGTCCCCATTCTTATCTATGCCTTAACCCAAACGCAAATTCCTTGACTAAGCTTTCTTCCTAAAACTGCCTGCCAGTGAAACTCTGTTTCGTTGATCTACTTTTTAGCTGACTACAACATGGTCATCAAGTCCAACATAAACAAGTTCTTGTATTCATTCTTTTTCGGATTTTATCCTCATCTTTATCAGTTGTTTCATCACGTTTCAGCCAACTCATTTTCTGGCCTTTTTCAAGTGGTTAACTGCGCCGAAATATGGATGTTGAGTCTTGTAACTGTATTCCCAATAATTACTGATTTCCATAGCTGTTGTTGTCTCACCACATTTTGGCCAAATAATGCTCTGCTTGCGTAAGGATTGAAACCGTTATCTTTAGACAATTCTCACCTGGAACCATAGAAAGTCAACACCTCTATCTACTGACATGAGCCTCTATGGGCGATCAAATTCGGATTTTATGATTTTATAAATCCAATTTTCTGTTCTTATCTGGTTTTCCATGGTCGGATCCGCACAGAATGGTATTATATATTATTTAAAATTCATTTTCATTTGGTACACAAATTATGAAGACTCATATCACAGGATTAAAAACATAATAAAAATAATATATAATATCATTCAGTATGGATACGATCATTCAATGTGATTGAAAAATGGGTGATTTCACCGATTTTGATGACACTAAAAAATATGGGAGCGTGAAACATTCGTTAATCACTATTTAATCCCAAGCAACTTCGACGCTTGATGCTAGTATACCTATAAAGTTGATTTTTTTTTTCTCATTGGTATTAGAAACCTATTATTTATTTAGTTATGTGTTAAAAAATTGAACATCTATTATTGATTTCCATTCCTACACATAAAAAGAAATCCGTAAAATATTGCATGTGTTAGAATGGGAAATCACCGTATGTATTTCTTGTACTTCTATTTTGCCAAACTAAACTTAAAAGCTTGTGTAGAAGTACCAATTGCATTTTCTAAATTACAAATGAAATGAAACAAGACCCTTACTTGTGTTTAGCTTGTGAACAGGAAACAGTGCGTATTTTTTCAAATGTAATTTACAATGAAATATGCAAAAAATGAATATATGATTTAATTTTTTAACTGTTAAACTGAATGATTTCACATAGAACACCCGTATACAATTCATAATAAATCCATCAGCTTGAATCAGCTTTTGTATGAAAAATAAGAAACTATGGTATTGTCGATATTATTTCTTCATTCTATGTTTTTAGATGTAACGAATAGATAAGAGGATAACGAATTGTAGTTAGCTTTCGTAGTTGTGTATATAAGATTGAACACCGTTTTGATGGGAACAATTATGAAGAATATGAGTGTACGAATAGAATAAGTTTTTATGGTTTAATTTTATTGGACGGCTGCTGTATGACTACTATTCACGGATGCGATCCTGCTTCTATCTGACACGGGGACTTTAGTCAGCTGCAATTCCGCCATTGAATCAATCACTTGTCCTTAGTCATCCTCGTCTCTCAGAATTCCCTTCGATAAACCATATTGCTGCCTGGCTTATTGTGGACACCCAATCGTCAAAGCGGAACACAGGCAAGGATTCTCGTTCTTGGAGAATTTCAAGTAAATATTCGTAAGTCGGATTTTGGAAAATTCATCATGAAATGAAGACATTAAATTGCGATTCGGTCCAACTTTTTGAAAATTAAAGTCGTCGTGTTATTGAGAGAGTATTAAATTACGATTCAAATAGAACCTTTGCAAATTTTAAGCCAGCATTTTATGAAGCAGATAATTACGATTCAAATATATTGTTTTGAAAATTGAAGTCATCGTAATTTGGAGAAGGTTAAATTACGATTCAAATTAAACATTTTAAAATTACCGTGGTGACATGGAGAGTTTTGAATCAGCATTCCGAAGTCAGACATATTGTCGTCGTATTATGGACAATTTTGAGTACGCATCTGAGAGCCGAACTTTGAAAATTGTCGTCGTACTATAGAAGATTTTAGATAAGAATTCGAGAGCTGGACTTTGCGAAAATTGTCATCGTGTTATGAAGAATTTTAAATAAGAATTTGAATGTCGGACTTTGAGAGTAAGATTTTCGAGAGTAAGATTTTCGAGTCGAACTTATTGAAAATTGGAGTCGTCGCATTATGGAAAATCTTAAATCACCATTTGAGTTGCACTTTTGAAAATTGACGGTGTAGAGTGCTATACCAGCTGTGTTTGGCGATGTAAAGTGATAGGTGGCTTTGCCTGGCGGTGTAGAGTGATGGCCGGCTCTGTCTGTCGATGTAGAGTAATAACCAGTTGTGTCCGGCGGTATAGAATGATGGCCGACTGTGTTTAGGAATAGATATGGGTATGGGTTTGTACGGGAAATGACCTTTAAGGATCGTACGGGGCGTGTACTTTTATATGTATTAATTTTCTAATGAATGAATTAGCTGCATTAAAGAGAGCGAATTAGGGAGAGGAGGGGGTCGGGTGTTTTGGCACCAATAGAACAAACCGAACTAAAGAAGTCGTGCGAGTGCTGTCACCCCTTTCTATTCCTTATAGATTACAGTTTTAATCACGGCCACCCTTATAACAGATGATTTAATATGAATATCAATATACACACAAAAACCCACAAAATTATAGGAGTATAGATGATTGTTTTATTCAGGAAGCAAGGGGTTAATTAAGGATTAATACTTGATCTCTAAATGAAATACACAGATATTCGAATATTCTACTAAAGTTATCTTTGTGTTTGTAAAGCAGTACAAAACACTATTTTTCTCTCCCCATTTAGCTGCTTAATGATGTAATAGTTTATCATTATTGTTGTATATTTTGAATTTTGCTGAATTCCAAAAGAAATAGTTCTATCTAGTCTGAGTAATTATCCGGCTAGGTGTTGTTACGTAAGGGAGCATCTCTCGGAGAAGGTGTAGCATTTCTCTTATAATCTAGTGTACAGCCGTGTCGAGGGGAGATTACTTGGGCTTCGAATACTACTTCATTTCCAATATTTGGTCAAGATTTACTTGAAAAGTTAAGTATCCTCATATCAGGTGGTCCTGACAAAACCTTGCACGGAAAGACCGAAGACGTTCAAGGATGGTGTCTAGTGGAATATTTTAACTCTGAACGTAAATATATACACCATAAAATCATTTTCTCTCCAATTTTAATATCAATAGTATCAAGTACAACAAAATTATAATATAAAACTATCGCCTTTTCATTGGAATTAAAAAACCCAAGCAGGAACCGTGGAAATTCCACAGGTGACTCATTTATATGTAATGTATTGATGTTGGCATTCTGTAGATGTTCAGTGTAAATGGAGACGCTCTGATAATATTGTAGCTTTTTTGTTAAAACTGAAAACATAATTTTTTAAGCTTGCACGAACGTCCGGCAAAGTCTGGCCGTAAAGTACGCTTTAATATATTTTAATTTTGGCAGATTTCGTATCTATTATTATAAAGTTAATGTTCTCTCGATTTTTATATAATTATATATATTATATATAATATATAGTTATAATTAAAAAAATATCCATATGATTTGGGTGCCTTAGCTTGAATCAAAACTGAAATAAAAGCTTATGAAATATATATATATATATATATATATATATATATATATATCTAGCCGCACTGATGAGCTGTGAAACAGCGAAACAGTACTGTATGTGGATGACTATATATATATATATATATATATATATATATATATATATATATATATATATACATGCATACATACATACACACACACACGCATATATATATATATATATATATATATATATATATATATATATATATATATATATATATAACTTGAGCCGATACCAAAACTTATGAAAAATTCTTGATAAAATTATTTATAGAAAAATAGATTACTGGAGTGACATCAAATATAATTGAAATCAGAACCAAAACTTATGAAGAATCATCTGATAAAATTATTACAAGAAATGGAAGTACATAACAATTAAATGATCCCGCTATAAGCGTGACACAGAAAATAACACACGCTATCGTATTAATATATAGATAATTGGACTTGTTGCCGTGGATATTTTCATATCACTGACCGTGCAAAACGAATTATTTACATAAACCTTGCCTCACTTTGTCGGATGTTTAAAAATGAAAACGTTACACATGTTATCATTACATTGAACGGCACTGGTATCTGTTTTCAGTCTTTTACGGATGACACCATTCACTGTTAATTTATGATTTATTATGTCGTAATTTATAGTATATCATCCATAAATCTATCTGAGAGTATGTCTTCCTAAAATCGTTTAAACTAATCCAAGCATTTCATTTTCGATTGCAAATAAATAGAATTACCTCGTCCAATTATCATCACTGCCGCCATTAAGATGATTCAATGCACGCTCAATATATTCTCTTTCTCGTAATTGCAGAAACGTATGCATTGCATATTTTATTAAGACCAAACATATTATTCTCATGTAGGATGTTAGTCCTACAACCTCCCACCTTCTTTCAGATATGCCTTCATGAGTCGAACATTTGCACAGAATTTAAATCTGAATCTTGATTTAATCCATAAGGTTAATTGTTCTGATACTGTCAGCTACAATCTTAGATAATTCTTAATTATATTTTCGTATCGCCTGACCATTCAACCCCCAGAAGACTTTCACTTTAAACTGATTATTACGGAGCATTTATCCTTGTCCTATTCGGTAGACAATTAGGAACAGTCATTTGAATGACAAATCACTTATCACCGCTTAAATGTCCACATTGTGTGATTAGAATCTTATACAAAATGCACAAGACAATTATTACAAACGGCTATTTTCTCTTGATAACATTATTGTAGATAAAATTACCAAAGTCCGTATGTGTCCATTTCTTTTTTAAATCTTAATTCGTATATTTCGATGTTATTTCTTATATTTGTTGAATGTAAAAAATATTTAATTATAGATATATTAAAAAAAATATCTAGTTTAATTAATGCGAATCAATATGCATATCGGCATAATATTCAGTCCTAATTTTGACCAATGGATTTCAAGTACAGGATGGAACGATAAAATTGTCGCCATAGAAAAGACGATATGATTCCTTTTCCATTTAATGAACACCGGTTTTCTGTTTTTGTTGCAGTTTATGTACAAATCCCAAGAGAAATAGGAGTCTTCTATCATGTTTGAAAGTGACATAATGTTCAACATGCGAAATCGAAGATGCATCGCTGTAAAACGCATGATCTCTACCGATCCAAGTTATGACAACAGGACCATTGTGAACACCGTCATAATGCAAATCAACGCATTTCAACGCTTGAGGACACAACTCAACGAAGTTTCCGGCCACGGTTATGGTTTTTGGTATGGTTTCAAGTGAGGACGACATTGTGCCACGTCGCATTTCGAAGTCGGCTTGAAAGTCAATACCAAAGTGTACTTGGATGTATGGAAGAGTATAGTGATTCCCTGGTGTAATCAGATGGCTGCAGGCAGACTCTATGTGTACCTGCTCACCAGTCCAAAGAGACCCAGACTTGGCTTCAGAAGGAGACCCACGACTTTGTGCCCTTTTCTCACTGCTCCCTCCTCCCCCGACCTAAGCCAGCTGGACTACTTCGTTTGATCATATGACGAGAACATCACCGACGTGACCTCCCACAACACCAAAGCCAGCCTTATTACAGTCATCCGCTGAGTATTTTCCGAGCTTCCGCCGACGTTTGTGGAAAAGACATGCTCCCAGATTAAGGCTGACGGCGGCTACATTGAATAGATGTCAGCCTTACTACATAATCAAGTTACCTGAATTGACTTTTTCAATAACAGTTTTAATATACAGCTATACTAGTTTTCTTTAGGGCGACAAATTGATCGTTCTATCCTGTATTATCACGATTCAATCATGAATTGTGTATCCAGTATAGAGATTACTTGTTTTAATTTGAAGCCGTCGAGCTATAAGATATGTTAACAATGTTCTTGTATATTATAAAAGAAAAGAACTTATATCATAGGCAATAATAAGATATTATAGGTAAAAAATACGATATAGGCAATTTTATTTTGGGGATGCCCGTGGAATGGAAAGTAAGACAGCTCATACGTAAGAACATCTTGTTTATTTAATCCATCGTTTTCAATCCTTTTATAACATTATACATGATTTACCTGAAAATCAATCTATTTCAGTAATCGTTATCATGAAAAAGTAGTTTGCCTTTATAAGTTGTGAATTATTAGTAAATAAAACCATATCCATCTAATAATTAAGGTTTTCAAATTACATTCAATCTCTTGTTTAGTTAGTTTATGTTTTAATACTTTTCAGTTTAATTTGATGAAAAAGGGCAATTCTGCGATAAATTATCTGTTTATATATATACATATATATATATATATATATATATATATATATATATATAGTTTTTATTCTCAACATCTAACTTAACCAATATCATAATTGACTCCAACAACGCAAAATAAAACAAATTCTTAAAAAATAGATATAAGACAGAAAATTAATCTAACAACGTAAAAGAATGTAACGACCGAAACCCTACTGAATGAGCAATGGGGGAGGGGACTGTTTAACCTCAAACGTAGTATAAAACTGTGAAGTTGTAACAAATAATGACACTAAAGTATATCTTGGGAGCACCGGAACTTGTTTTAAGGACAGATATCGTAATCACCTAGCATCGTTTAAAAACGACACCGAGAAAGAAAATAACACAACAAATAACGAAAACAACAACAAATAAACAAGTAAAAATGAAAACAACAGAAGAGATGATCACAACAATAGTGGCAATTACAATAATGAAGACAGAAACAGGAATAATAGTAATAACAAAAACCACAAGAAAAAAACTAAGATAAACTCAACCACTTTAGCAGTATGGGTTAAGGAATTAAAGAAAAATAAAATTGAATATAAATGAAGATGGTCCATAATATATAGCGCGGAAAAATATGAACAAAGCAAATCAAAAAGATGCAACCTATGTATACTAGAAGTATACCATATACTAATATCGGAAGAAAAATTAAACAGACGACAAGACGTAATTCACGGATGTCTGCACAGAAATCTATTTAATTTCACGCATTAGACCAGATTAACAAAAAAGTTAATATGCATAAAACAACAAAATGGAACGTAAGAATATAAATAAAAAATTGGATGACTATAACTAAAAATGAATAAAAAGAAATAGAAAGAAACAATTAAATAAAGTAAGTAAAACACAACACGTACAATATAGGGAAAGAAAAGGTGTAAGGGAAGTAACTCTAGAAATAAAATATATGCCATGAGAGTAACCTCCATTTGAAACAAAGAAATTAACTAATAAATAAGAGTTCGAAAACCAAACAAAGGAATACTAGAATAAACAGGCATAAATGTAGAAATAAAATTATAAAAAATAGTAAAGAATAAATAATGAAAAAAAAATGGAAATTAAAACAAAAATAAAAAGACAAAATTATGGTTTAAAACAGAAATTTATTTTAGCATGACACCTAAGATGGCTGACATCTAGCAACGTGGGGATGGAATTTCTTTTTTCCCAAACACTAGGTTTATATTGTACAAAATCAACCATTTTGTTGGTAACATCAAATTGAAATAACATCTGACGAGTTGGTGAGGACAGGAAATTTTTATGGACACATAAAATCATAAAATTGCCATCCCATTAACGAAACGGCTGTAATGAAGAAATCCGGGATGAAATAAACGAAATTTCAACAAAGATTTGCAATATATATATATATATATATATATATATATATATATATATATATATATATATATATATATATATATATATTATCTGTGTAAATATTTTTTCTATGTTTTGTAAACTAAGCTCTAACTTCTGAACCATCGCCGCAATGTTACATTCTTGTGTCTGATTTGCAAGCATTTTAATGGAATATGCTCTGAGTAACTCAAAGCACTTGTGCCCCATCGACGTACATACTCCCGATAAACTCACTTAGCAATAAAATCATACCTCTTCAATCTTGAGGTCTCTATATGCCAGAAAACTTTCTACTCTAATAGTTTTTTCCATCAAACAGCTAGACTTGGGAATTCTCTTCCTGTTGCTTTCTTTCCTGACTGTTCTTATATGAAAAAAGTTTAAATATAACGTAAACAAACATCTTGTTTATCTTCCCTAAGCATAATTACGTCCAAGTTACAATATTATGCCTTGTTTGGGGTGATCGTTAGTAAAAAATGTTTTTCAGATGAACATCTGAAGAGTGAGCGACTAAAAATACAGTACAGATATAATTTTGGCAACTTGTTAGTCGCGAACAAAACAATATTGTAATGCATATCTTAAGAAAGCAGTGACATATATATATATATATATATATATATATATATATATATATATATATATATATATATATTAGATGTTACGATAAAAAGCAATGTCATTTATCAAGACGTTTTGTTGTATCAATAGTTTCTACAATGGCTAGTAATAAGTACGTAATTGGGTCATCTGCCTTGTGTAGGCCACAAAACAATTGTCAGCTTTTCCGATAATCGAAATGAATAAGCAATATAAAGTTGTTCCTATTACCTGGATTTATCGAACTACTGTCCTTATTTTGAGTGTCATTTTTATAACGTTTCGGTCGATGTAACCTCCGACCTTGTTCAGGCGTATCTTCTCAAACCCGAGAATGTTTCTGTCAAACTCAGGAATTTGGACGGAATTTCGAACGAAACTGTTTATTTACTTCACGGAGTTAGCATGCTTTTGTTCCGTCAGTCTGGATAGAGATCTGAAGTAATTCGAAATTGTATTTTTTCGGTCGCCGGCACTGAGAATTGAATCTTCAACCTTTAGGAGAATATCACTTTTACAAGGGATTTTCTAACCACTGTGCCACAGATCCTATCCAGTTATAGCTGATGGAATAAGAGTACGCTACTCCCGTATAGTAAATAAAGGTGTGCGTTCGAAATTCCGTCCAAATCCCGTAGTTCGACAAGATACATCTGAAGAAGTTTGGAGGTTTTTGTTCGACCGAAACGTTGTGAAAATCACGCTCAAGATGAGTCCGATGAATCCAAATAATACGAATAAGGAATCTACATCTCAAAAATACAGTAAAATTCAGTAAAGAGAATATAAAGTTGATATTAAAACGACTTCCTAAACCAACAGGAAATATGGCCGATGGAATTCTGCAAAGTAATCACTGATTTATACTAAGAATAAATGAGTTTTTGAAATGTGCCAACTGATAATATTTCTTAGCTTAACGAATGAATGCGATTAAACAGTCGGATCACACGCCGCTTAGGTTAGGGATTTGTTTCATTGAAAATAGTTAATTTTAAAATAAGATAAAACACATTTATAAAATTAAGCCAGAAATAAAAAATAGCTAATAAATAGATAACTTGTCAACATGTCCTCTATACTTATTCTAACTCTATTACCTTGTAATGTATTTGAACGTTGAACTCTTACGAAATATACTATCACCAATGACAATCGATGGTTGAGAAGGTTTCTTGTAGTTGTTTATTAAGAGGAACTTTGTCTTAGTAGCCTTAAGCATTATCATCTATTTTTGACCTAATTCTACTAATGACTTGAAGTCGTTGGCAAAGGATTCAGGCATGTATCGCATAAGTGAGTATTCGATTTACCATTATGCCAGAATTAATGCGTAGCGTCATCGGTTTACCTCGCATATACGTCTTATTGATGATCACTCACACAAGTTTTTGTAACATAATACAATTAAGAATTTTGTATAGGGCAATTATTTTCACTACTAATTTTCAGGTTACTTACATTATTTAAAAACATGTAGGTCTTGAGCGTACATCTTAAGTTTAAAAGTGTACAAAACTCACATTACTCACCATATTGCCCAGACTATGTATTCCACAAGTAACCAATTTTGTGTGCGTTTAGTTCATATTGCAAATCGTATTTTAGAAATGACAGAAATGAATAATTCAAGACTCGCCAAATAAAGATCGCGTATTTATTGCAAAAACGTACTATAAAAGTAAACCACGTGGTGAATTTAAAAAACAAAAGCAATCGATCGAGCAGTCGAAAGCGACATAATAGTTCAAATCAACGGGTACATGTGAATGTATTTTACTAATATAAAGACCAAGAGTCATCCAGGAAAGATATTTAATATGATGAATTGTTGTCATCAGAAAGATGAATAAAACTAAGGAAGTATAAAAATGCTTAATTGAATAAACAAGTTTAATTAATCATGGAATGGTTTGTGAAAATCATTTGGTTACATTAAATTTAAAAACGACTAAGTTGTAATCTAAAGAGATGCAGTTACGCAGCAATGTGTTTCACAGACGAAATACCTTTACGTCTGATGGTAGGCACAGGAAAAAGTAAATGGAAAGCCTTTTTCTCTTAACGTAGAAGGTCAAGTCCTTACTGTGAATGTCTTACATGAATAAGCCAATGATGTGAGGTCAGTTCTTCCTTGGGAATAACAGTACATACTATAAGTAACTAACAAGATCTTCTGTGACAAACAGTTCGCAAGAAAGAGAAGAGATCACTCTTATTAATTTTTGAAGTTGATCTACTAAGCCCGAAAAAGGTGCCCAGACAGACATCTCTCTAGATGTGACAGAACTGCTAAAACCTCACCATAACCCTAACCCTTATCTAGATAATTTAACTGTCTAACTCTTATATCGGTAGAGAATTGCGTCTGGAGTTGAGGGCTTTGTGGAAAGGTAGGATTTTCGAACTATTTCTCTAGTCTGTTTCTTCATAAACGTACCTTTAATGTCGCATATACATATACATTTAATAATGTATTAGCTAAATATCAATGAACTTTGCAATTTAAATGAATTTAACGCGAAACGAAATTATTTTCATTTATCATTCATATATTACCATTAACACGGTTTACTATTATTCAAATCAAGCATGCAACATATCATTTTGAAATATTGTATATATATATATATATATATATATATATATATATATATATATATATATATATATATATATATATATAAGTACAGATGCTCGACGTTGTTCGGGATTGAATGATGATCAACAAATATTTCAATCTCCAATACTTTTATTCTCATCGAAATCGGTGCAATCGACCATTTTTCAAATCAAATCGGTTGCTTGCCTGTTCTAGTTAGAAACCTATCCGGTACCGCAGCGTACCGAGATGGAGGTTCACATGCTTTCCCGCAGTGACTTAGTCCACAACCCATTGTAGTCAACATTGCAAAAAAAAAAAAAAAAAAAAGAATCTACTGTTGATTTTATAAAATTTTCTATACATAATGGCTTCCCTGAAAGTTTAAAATGCAAAAGTCAATAGTTCAATTGTGCTATAAACAGAAACATTTATTTCGAACTTTTGACTCCTTAATAACTGTATTTACCGGCTAAAGACCCATGAAAGAACGGTCTATAAAAATCCAATTATTTTAGGCCCCTAATGCCGCTCTGCGACTTTTAGTTTCGGAGGAGATAGAGATTGAAAATATGGAGACAGACAAACATAGTGCATTTTATATATTATATAAAATAACATTTGGTGTGATTCATTTGTTAATTTATTTTTATATATGTAATAGTTTTGGTTATACTAATAATAACTAACTAGAGGGAGAGGTGAAATTCTACAGTGGACTGATTCATATGTAATATATTGATGTTGGATTCTATAGATATTCAGAGTAAAAGGAGAGGGTCTGATATTATTGTACCTATTTACTATGTCTCCCAACGGGACAGAGTTAGACACCGGGGGCGTTTTTTACCGTGGAGAAAAGGTACAAAAATAAAAATTGTCTCAGTCGTGAAGGATTTCTCCTCCACCGAAAGAGAACAAGAAATAGAAGTGCAGCATCTGAAGAACAGATGGTATTTATTTGCTCCCCCACCGAGCAAATTAGGCACAAGGCCGATTTTTAATGTGAGGAGTGAAGGGAGGGGGAAGGGAAAAAGGGGGACCAGCTCCCGAGAGGTGGGAAATGGGAGCTGGTTAAAGGTCAGGAATGTGGGGTTGCCCCCACATCTGGTCTTTGCTAGTCATAGCTTGCAATATCTGCCGGAACAGATAGTATTTATTTGTTCCCCCACCGAGCAAATTAGGCACAAGGCCGACCTTAAATGTGAAGAGTGAAGGGAGGGAGAAGGGAAAAAGGGGACCAGCTCCCGAGAGGTGGGAAATTGGAGCTGGTTAAAGGTCAGGCATGTGGGGTTGCCCCCACATCTGGTCTTTGCTAGTCATAGCTAGTCATAGCTTGCAGTATCTGCCGGAACAGATTGTATTTATTTGCTCCCCCACCGAGCAAATTAGGCACAAGGCCAATTTTTAATGTGAGGAGTGAAGGGAGGGAGAAGGGAAAAAGGGGACCAGCTCCCGAGAGGTGGGAAATAGGAGCTGGTTAAAGGTCAGGTATGTGGGGTTGCCCCCACATCTGGTCTTTGCTTGCAGTATCTGCCGGAACAGATGGTATTTATTTGCTCCCCCACCGAGCAAATTAGGCACAAATCCAATTTTTAATGTGAGGAGTGAAGGGAGGGGAAGGGAAAAAGTGGACCAGCTCCCGAGAGGTGGGAAATTGGAGCTGGTTAAAGGTCAGGCCTGTGGGGTTTCCCCCACATCTTGTCTTTGCTAGTCATAGCTTGCAGCATCTGCCGGAACAGATGGTATTTATTTGCTCCCCCACCGAGCAAATTAGGCACAAGGCCGATTTTTAATGTGAGGAGTCAAGGGAGGGGGAAGGGAAAAAGGGGACCAGCTCCCGAGAGGTGGGAAATGGGAGCTGGTTAAAGGTCAGACATGTGGGGTTGCCCCCACATCTGGTCTTTGCTAGTAATAGCTAGTCATAGCTTGCAGTATCTGCCGGAACAGATGGTATTTATTTGCCCCCCCCACCGAGCAAATTAGGCACAAGGCCAATTTTTAATGTGAGGAGTGAAGGGATGGGGAAGGGAAAAAGGGGACCAGCGCCCGAGAGGTGGGAAATGGGAGCTGGTTAAAGGTCAGGCATGTGGGGTTTCCCCCACATCTGGTCTTTGCTAGTCATAGCTAGTCATAGCTTGCAGTATCTGCCGGAACAGATGGTATTTATTTGCTCCCTCACCGAGCAAATTAGGCACAAGGCCGATTTTTAATGTGAGGAGTGAAGGGAGGGGGAAGGGTAAAAGGGGACCAGCTCCCGAGAGGTGGGAAATAGGAGCTGGTTAAAGGTCAGGCATGTAGGGTTTCCCCCACATCTGGTCTTTACTAGTCATAGCTAGTCATAGCCAGTCATAGCTTGCAGCATCTGCCGGAACAGATGGTATCTATGTGCTCCCCCACCGAGCAAATTAGGCACAAGGCCGATTTTTAATGTGAGGACTGAAGGGAGGGGGAAGGGAAAAAGGGGACCAGCTCCCGAGAGGTGGGAAATGGGAGCTGGTTAAAGGTCAGGCATGTGGGGTTGCCCCCACATCTGGTCTTTGCTAGTCATAGCTAGTCATAGCTTGCAGTATCTGCCGGAACAGATGGTATTTATTTGCTCCCCCACCGAGCAAATTAGGCACAAGACCGATTTTTAATGTGAGGAGTGAAGGGAGGGGGAAGGGAAAAAGGGGACCAGCTCCCGAGAGGTGGGAAATGGGAGCTGGTTAAAGGTCAGGCATGTGGGGTTGCCCCCACATCTGGTCTTTACTAGTCATAGCTAGTCATAGCTTGCAGTATCTGCCGGAACAGATGGTATTTATTTGCTCCCCCACCGAGCAAATTAGGCACAAGGCCGATTTTTAATGTGAGGAGTGAAGGGAGGGGGAAGGGAAAAGGGGACCAGCTCCCGAGAGGTGGGAAATGGGAGCTGGTTAAAGGTCAGGCATGTGGGGTTTCCCCCACATCTGGTCTTTGCTAGTCATAGCTTGCAATATCTGCCGGAACATATGGTATTTATTTGCTCCCCCACCGAGCAAATTAGGCACAAGGCCAATTTTTAATGTGAGAAGTGAAGGGAGGGGGAAGGGAAAAAGGGGACCAGCTCCCGAGAGGTGGGACATGGGAGCTGGTTAAAGGTCAGGCATGTGGGGTTTCCCTTACATCTGGTCTTTGCTAGTCATAGCTAGTCATAGCTTGCAGCATCTGCCGGAACAGATACTACACTTTGAGATATTAAATCTTTTATTCATGTTAAAAAAATACATTGAAAATTAACGTTGAACAAAAAACTTAGGCACATGGCCAACTCAAAAGGGGGGATTTTGGAGGTCGTTGGTCATCCTTGTCACTCCAGAACTAAACAAAGTCAAAAGTTTCTCCCAGCTAGTATCTTCTTTCACCATAATACCGCGTTCACCCTTTCATATTGGGGGACGTCCTAGTAACTCCCAATTTTTAAAACATTTTTTATTGACGTGTAAAAACAAAAAAGATAACAATAAAATGGTACAATAATTCATTTGTGTCGAGGGCGGGGGAATAAAAAAACAAAAGGTGATTAGTAAGACCCTCCCAACCCCGTCTAGTTGATAGACTGCCCGTTCCACTAGGTTTGTAAAAGGAACCTCGCTTCTGCGGGTCAGTCTCTAGGTGGGGATGCCCTCTAGATGGGGGTGAATGGAGAAAAGAAAATTTTTGTGGGTAAGGGATGGAGGTTAGTTTGTATTTCTTTTTCTCCAAGATGGGTAAAATTTAGAGGAAGGGGTGAAAACAAAAATTGCAGGTAAGAGGGGATGGGGATCTTGGAGGCTTCCTAATCGGGGAGGGATGGAGCACACACTCAGCTAGCTGAGAGACTACTTGTTTAATTTTACTTTACAGAACTGCGCGTTCCACACCTAGGCGGGGAAGACGTATTCAAATTTGGCTCCTCTTCGTACACACAGACTTGCTACATGTATCCATCTTCTGTCAAATGCCGCGCGATGCAGCCTTTTTCTATCACATCTGATCTTCACCCGTAGTTGGTGTTTAAAGAAAGCGATCAGATCTTGATCAGAAAAAGACAACACCCCCCGGCAACCTTGCAGACGCGACGTCCAAATCACCATTCTCGCCACGGCCAGGATCGTAACGTAGACCATTTGTCTTTCCCGGTCCCACGGCGGCCTCACGTTGTCCACAACATTGGATACAGTAATTGGGCGAGGATGCTCAGGATCGATGCGAGCCGTCACTCCGCTGACATACGACCAGTACTGGCGGAGTTCGCGGCAATCGAAGAAAGCGTGATCCGTAGTTTCTACGGCCGTTGTCCCACAACGGGGACAATTAGGCGACTCCAAAAACCCGGAACTGCATTGTATGTTGTTGAGTGAAAGTGCATTTCGGGCCAATCGCCAGGTCAGAGAGAACTCCGAATTGTTCAGATGACTAGAACCTGGCGCCCAGCTCCACGCGGAGCGGATCTCACTCTGCTGCCACCCCAAACGCGCGCATAGCGGGTCGTCAGCGGCCCCCTTCATTAGATCCCTGTGGAGTTCCCTACGGGTAGCAGTCACAAGGTCACTGGACCTTGGTAGTCGTTTTAGCGCGGCTCGGCACTCTTTCATGTAGGCAGATTCTCCCCGCGGCCTGCGACGGCTCTCGATGGAAGGGTCGAGAACGAGGTCGGGGAAGGCGGCAGTGACCACGGGGTGCCACGATTGGTCATCCTGCATATAATGGCTCAGGAAGGCCAGCCTCTCAGCATCTCGATGACACTTCAAGTCCGGCATTCCCAAGCCTCCCTCACACGGACGTTGAATACAGACCTGTCTGCTCACCCAGTGTCTTCCTCTGTCCCAAAGGAGCGAGGACAAGAGTTCGACAAGAGCTTTTAGGTGTTGTGCAGGCAGGGGAAGTACGGCCAGTCGGTAAAGGATGAGAGGAAAGACGTAAGTGGCGCACGCCTCAGCTCTACCCTTTAAGGAAAGTTTCCTAGGAAGCCACGAATTGACTGCAGCCTCCACCTTTGACCGTACCTCCAACCAATTCTTGTCAAGCTGGAGACCCGGTCCGAACCACACGCCGAGGATCCGGACCGGGCCATCTGTCCAGCTGAAGGGTGCAGGGAGGTTTGCGTTGCCACTCCATGCGCCCAACCGCAGTCCTACCGACTTGTTGCGGTTTATCTTGGCCCCCGTGATTCTTTCGTACTGTGTGAGTGCCTCCAACACGACCTCAATGTCTCTGAAGCCCGACACGAAGATCGTGACATCATCGGCGAACGCGGATACCTTGGCAGCTGAGCCGCCAGGCAGAGCCATTCCGCGCAGGGCCGAATTTGCCTCCCGATGTCTCAGCTTGCAGAGAAGAGGCTCCAAAGCCAGGACATAAAGCACGGGCGACAGTGGACAACCCTGATGAACCGACCGAGAGATAACAAAGGGTTTCGAGCGCTTTTCGTTGACTTGCACGACAGCCATGGGCTGTCGATACATTATGGAGATCCACTTGCAAAAGTCCGGTTTAAAACCGGCGGCCTCCAAGACAGATGCCAGGAAACGATGGTCGACCCTATCGAAAGCTTTGGACTGATCTAAGTTTATCAGCGCGGCTTCCGTGTCGTCATCTATTCCCCCCTCTAGGATCGTGCAGATCAGGTGCAAGTTGTTTTGAATCGATCTCCCCTTCACAGCGTAGTTCTGTTCCGGTTCAACCAACTCGTCGATAACAACCTGCAGCCGATTCGACAGGACCCTGGCCAAAATCTTCAACTCTGTGTTTAGCAAAGTTATGGGCCTGTAGTCGTCTAACTCTTCCCCTCAATGCCCGTAACCTTTCTTCAGCAATGTGATCACTCCATTGGTCACCTGCCCTGGGATGGATCCCTGAGCAAACCAATGGTTGAACATATCCGTCAAAAGAGGCAGAAACATGGGCGACAGCCTCAAGTACAGTTCGTATGGCAGACCATCAAGTCCTGGCGATCTGTCACAGCTGACCTGCTTCAGCGCAGTAAAGACCTCCCGCTCCGTCACCCGGCCCTCGCAACCAGCCGCTCTAGCCGCCTCGAGGCAGGGAGTCAGCCAAATAGTCGCTAAACTCAAGGACCGGAAGATCGGGCTGCTGCGTAAAACGCTTCTCAAAATGTTCTCGAAACCCCTCGCAGATCTCCCGAGTCGATTCCAGGGTGCGTCCATTCGGATGTTTGACTTTCGCAATATATTTGTCCGAGCCACGCCTAGAAACCTCACGGCGCACGTCTGCATCAGAATTGACTGCTTCGTTGCCTATCTTTCTAAGCCTAGCTCTAACTACTTGGCCTTCGTAACGCTCGCTAGTCTCGCGTAGAAGGTCCTGCTTAGCTAGTTCCTGACTAACCCTATCACCCTCCCCCGTAGCCTGGGCTAGTTTCTGCTCTAGCTGCTTCTTCGTCTTGGCCTTATCTAGTGCGAGGCGCTGGGCATACTTGACGGAGAAGCTTCTGATCTTGGCTTTGAGACCTAACCACCACTTACTCCCGGTAACCGCCTCCACTAGTGCCTTTTTAATCAATTCTTTTAACTGATCTTGGAAGTCTTGTATCTCCAGAAGGGAGGTGTTTAACTTCCAGTACCCCGCTAACTTAGGCCTATTTCCTAGTTTCAGCCGGGCCATAACTAATTTATGGTCCGTCCGGCCTAGCCAAGTGAACGTGGGACAAGATAAGAAGTCTACTTCGCCTCTCCTAACTAACATCCTGTCCAAATAGGTATTTGGATAGGAGGAAACGCTATTGGTCCACGTCCACATCTCCCACCCCGGATGCTCGAACCGAAACCTGTCGACCAGACCGCATCTAGCTATCAGATCAGCCAGGCTGGACTCGCACCTCTCCGATCCTCTAGCATCGCCTCCTACCTTATCTATCTCGGGGTCTAAGATGGCGTTCCAATCTCCTGTTAGCACTACCCGCTTCCGACAATCTACAAACGCGTCAAGCTGACTGAAGGATGAGACCCTCTCACGAGCGGCGCTGGGCGCATGAACCGCGATCACCCGAAACACAGAATCTTTTACGGCAACATCGGCCACAACCAGCCTGCCCGCCGCATCTCTATAGACAACGTCGACCGTCGCCGACAGGGTACGTTTAACCAGCACGGAAACTCCCTTCCCCCGCGGGCTGCCATATGCTGAGAAAACCTCAAAATCTCTGGCCAGCACCTGACAGTCCACAGAGGAAACGAAATGCGTCTCCTGAATCGCAGCCACATCCACTCCCAGGGACAAGAGGTCGTGCCGGAGGCGAGCCGCCCGGCCCGGTGATCTCAAGCCCCTAGCATTCAAACTAGCCAAATTCAAAGCCATGGTACCTACCTTAGGGTGTGTCACACTCAGCTCCGAAGTCAGCTGGGGAGAGGACGCCGACGTTATGTGCCATGCTCAAGGTGGTCAGGTTTTTCATATCCTGACCTTCTCTCGCAATGCCGCCGACGTCCAAAGGATAAATTAATTTTATGGCCCTGTAGAGTGACGGATGGACCAACACGGGGACCCTTCCCTTGCATTGTTTTGACAGTTCATCAAGAGAAGGGTCATTTTTTTTCACCAGTTCAATTCCCGGAAACGCCCCTTCAGCGGCCTGTAGCCTTGTCCACAAGTTGGTCTTGCAGGCCTCTGGAGTTCTGACAAAAGTTATTAGGAGTGGGGCGTCCGGGAAATTTGAGGGGATATTTACATCTTTCCCCTCTATCTGTTTGTAATCGAGCAGAGGTTTTAAGTTTTTCCTCTGCCGATGGGAAATGTCTGTGGCCACAGATAAAGGGTCTACATTACATAGTTCCTCAGGGGCAAGGACCTTTGGTCTGCAAGAGGCAGAGGAGTCTCTCCTCTCCCTCGGTTCATTCTTTTCATTTTCTTTTTGGGGTAGTGGCTCAGTTTGCCTTGGTGTGGGGACGGGTGTTTGTGTGGTGCCTGGTGTTGGTGTTGGTGTTGGTGTGGTGTCTGGTGTTGGTGCGGTGTTTGGTGTTGGTGCGGTGTCTGGTGTTGGTGTTGGTGTTGGTGCAGTGTCTGGTGTTGGTGTGGTGTCTCGTGTTGGTGTGGTGTCTGGTGTTGGTGCGGTGTCTGGTGTTGGTGCAGTGTGTGGTTTGGGGGTGGAAGTGGATTTTGTTGTTAGGGGTGGTGTATGTTCACAGGGAGTGGGGGCCACCTTTTCTTCCTCTTTTCTTCTTTTGTTTTTCTTTTTCATTCTTTCGAATGAACCGGGGAGAGGTGAGGTTGAGTTCCTCTCCCTCTCACTTGCGGATTCATCCTCAGAGGAGCAGTCTTTTCTCCGCTTGATCCCCGTCTCGATTGGTGTGGGGACCGTTGGTTGTGTCTGCTCCTCTATTTGCTGCTGCAGCTGTTTTTGTTGTTGCTGCTCTCGCTGGTGTCGTTGCTGCTGCTGCTTCTGCTGCACTTGCTGATTTTGCTGCTGCAGTAGTTGTTGCTGCAGTTGTTTCCGCGGCATTGGCTGCGGTGGCTGTTGTTGTTGCTGCATTTTCAGAGGCTCCTGCCTCGATTTTTGGGCTGGTGGTGGGACGGTGGCAGAAGGGATTATGTGTTTCCGCTTTTGTCTCACTACTACACTTTGATCTTGTCCCGAAGGCCTTGGCCAAGTGTATTTAAAAAAAAACAGCATTTCTTCAGACTTTATGAATAAACACACTTTTGGCAATGTAACATTTTTTGAATAGAAAGAAAAAAAGAGGGGGGATCCCTAACGGGAAAAACATGCGAGAAACATTTACCTTTAAACATAACGCCTTTTCCGTAACCACAACCAAAGTAAATGCTGGTTTTTGAAAATTTTCAAACGATATAATGCTTGAAATCGTCGAACTGGACATTGAAACAATTGTAACATAAAATGAAATACACTCTTCGTTGCCATCAACACATTGTCTTGAAGTCTTGATTTTGCACACACAGTTATTAATGCTCAATTATGAAATGTGATAATTTTGTAGCTTAATCCTTAAGTCAAACTATTTTGGCTTAAAACCTATTGGTATATGAAAATTTACTGAATTACACGAACTCAGTATATTACATATAAGTCTCTCTCTCTTTCTCTCTCTCTCTCTCTCTCTCCCTATATATATATATATATATATATATATATATATATGTATACAACTTTAGTTCCTTCAGCTATAATCGAAACCGAAACGAAAACTTATGAAGAATTCTTGGTAAAATTATTTATCTAAAAAAATAAATGACTTAAGTGCCATCAGCTTAATCGAAACCGGAACAAAAATTTTGAAGAATTCTTAGTAAAATTATATATGAAAAAATTAAATGACTTGAGTGCCGTCAGGTATAATCGAAACCGAAATCAAAATTTATAAAGATTTCTTGGTTAAATTATTTCCAAGAAATGGACGTACATAACAAGTAAATGACCCGGATGTAAGCGTGACACACATATCGTATTAATATATAGATTAAAGTTATTAGAGTATATTACGAAAATCTTTTGAAAATATTTATTTATGAATTTTCAAGGGAGTTAATTTAAATTCAATTAAAATTCACTGGCGAGAACGAAAGATGTCATGGAGAAGTGAAGATAACTGCTTTTATCTCTCTCTTTTTCTCTCTGATTCACTCATTTACTAACTCCCACGCAATCACCCAGACAAATTGTATTTATTCTTTCTTTCCATTGCTTTCCAATTTTATTTAAGAGAGTAATTTTTTAATAAAAATAACAAAATGTTATTAGTGTTCTAGTTATATGAATTGAAGAACGTTAGTGTGGTCTAATGCTGATTCTTCCACTCATCAATGAGAAGTGATACGTGAGGCCTATGCTTCCCATAGCCCCTCTTCCCAGGTGTAGTAATCGCCGCGGGGTCAATGCTTGGATTCACAAGCAAGAAAACACTTGTACATGGCCTCTCTTATGAGGGGCGTGCAATAAGTAATACCCTGACCCACTTCCAGTTGTCTGATCTAGCCGAAATTTTGCATATACGATGATTTATATCTCTACGGGTTATGTGGCAAATTACAGCTCTGAACTAATTGTGGTTTCTGTTTTACAGGTGTTTGAACTGAGTCAGGTGTGAAATGGAGCGTGTTGAATGTCGAGCAGTGATCCAGTTTTTGTATTTGAAAGGACGCACACCACAGGAGACTTTTGATGAAATGAAATAAACTTATGGTGATAATGCCCCATTATATGACCTTGTAAAACGCTGGAATCGTGAATTCAAACATGGCCGGAAGTCTGTGGAAACAGCTCCCAGACTAGGTCGCCCCCTTCTGCCATTGATGAGGCATCTGTCCGTCAAGTTGAGGCTGCCATTTTGGAAGATCGGCGCATTACTCTTCGCCAAATATCCCAAGATGTCAGGAGTAGTACAGGGTCTGTGTAAACTATAATTTATGACCATTTGCATATGCATAAGGTGTCTGCCAGATGGATTGCCAGATTGCTCACACCATTACAGAAGCGAGAACGCGTCGAGTGCTCGAGGATTAATATGTACATGTATCATGAAGATGAGTCAAAGTTTTTCAAAAGACTGATTACACAGGATGAAACCTGGGCCCATCACTATGATCCAGAGACCAAAGCCCAGTCAATGTAGTGGAAGCACTATGACTCACCACTTCCAAAAAAGGCAAGGGTGCAGCCCTCCGCAAGTAAGGTCATGCTCACAGTCTTCTAGGACCAGGACGGAGTAGTGATGACAGATTTCCTGGCAAAGGGTACCACAATTACAGGAGCCTATTATGCTTCACTTTTTAAGAAATTAAGGGAAGCTACCAAAATCAAGAGGCGGGGCAAGATCAGCAAAAGTACCCTACTCCTGCAGGACAACGCTCCGGTCCACAACTCGCATGTCGCCAGATCAGAAGCACGGGCTTGTGGTTATGAAATCTTCCCCATCCTCCCTACTCTCCTGACCTTGAACCCATTGACTTTCACATCTTCCTAATTATTCATGAAAGGAAAGCGTTTCCCAGATGATGCAGCCTTGATTTCTGAAGTCACGTCGTGGTTGGATGACCAACCTGGGATGTTTTACAAAAACGGTCTCCAGAGCTGCATCAAACGATTGGAGAAATGCATAACTCTGGGTGGTTCCTATGTAGAGAAATACTAATAACTGTGCCAAGTTTCGTTGCTCTACTGCTATGGGAAGTGGGTCAGGGGCATTACTTATTGCACGCCCCTCGTATATTACTGTAACTATAGCAAAACCGTTACGTCGTGCCCTCATGTTCGCTGAGCTTGTTATGTCATGGCGCGACCGAGTACCCGGCGGTATAACTGGGCAAGGACAAGGACAAGCCGTAAAACTTACGATCCAAGGATCTCACTGTTACTGTACCATCTTGCTGAGCCATGGCTATTTAACCCGGGGAATGGTGGGACCATTATTGCGCTCACTGCTAATTCTGACTAAAAATGCTTTCGACCGCCCGTTTACTTTTTACTCGCTTTATATGCAAAACAATATTGACTCAACAGGCTTATAAAAATGTTCTAATTATTTTTACTTCGAAAAAAAATATATTCTTGACACTTCTTATCTTTGGGATGCACACGTTTTGCAATCTCCGTTCATCTCTTGTTCATACAAGCCATAGAAAAAACAAAACAAAAAAAACAAAAAACAAAAACAAAAAAAACAAAAAAAAAAACGATTGCAACTTTCTCAGTTTCATGTTTGTAGCAATCCTTTTCTTTTTGTTCGCAAATAGAACAACGGTTAAAAAATTACTTATAAAAGTAAAGTACAAAAAAAAAAAAAAAAAAAAACTATTGCCGCTCAAACAATCTAACCGATTGGGACGAATATAAAAACAATGCGAAAAATTGATAGCATGTTTCTGTAGGGAGATTATTACTACGCTCTTCTTTTTTTTTCTTACCATAATTTTAACAATATTATTTTTTCGATTATTCGGATTATTGTTTTCATCTAGGATGTTATTTGTACAACGTTTCGGCTGACACAAGTTGTGGTAGGATCCACCTAATTAGCATACGTGGAGTGTCAATCATATAAATATGGTTGGTACTGTAAAGACGGGAGAGACCCAACGAGAGACTCAGAGAGACAACGAGATCGAGAGTGGACGACTACCCAGCCGACACCTTCTCTAGGGACGGTCTCCCCATGACTATACAAATGGACTCTTATGTAAATATTGTATAAAGTTTCTTGCTTTCAATATATCTGTTCTACTTTACTTTGTGTTGTAGTTATTTATTTCCATGCGTTCAGTCGAGTTTACACACTATCTATCTATCTACCTAAATAAATAAATAAATACATAAATGTAGTATCAAAGTCAAATTTATACCATTCTGCGTTCAAATAACAATGCTGTAACAAAAAGTTGTTTTTATGTATATGTTTCTGGAGAAGTTGAAATTAATCCAAGTAGCTTCTTCCGAACAATAATCTCATTTCACTAGAAAAACAAAAGATATATTCGTTATAATCCGGAGATCACAGAAAAAAATTAGGCTAATCTACATCCGTGGATTGAATAAAGGATTTAGTTCTTAGAGTAACCTGTGATGCTTCGAAACACATACACACTAGGATTGGTCGATTTTCATTTTTTTTTAAATTTCAAATATATATTTATGAATACAAGTTGCGTGTTGATATAATAGATATTAGGTTGGTGCAAAAACAATATCGTTTTCTCATATATGTTACTTTATATACGATTTCTGAATTAATTCATTGATATACATAGTCAAGTTCTGAATCATTTAGAAGCGCGGTTTTCGCTCTATCGAATCGTGTTATTTGTTACCGTTGTTAATCTCTTCATTCATTTTCGTGCAGGCTCTTCGACAGCATGGACAAAATTAATATCTCCACGATTTTCTTGTTCCAGTTCAAACTAGGCCGAAAAAGCTGTTGAGACAACTCGTGATACTAATGATGCGTTTAGCCCAGGTTTCACTAGCGAACGTCCGGCACACTGGTGGTTTAAGAAATTTCGCAATGGTGACGAGAGTCTCGAAGATGAAAACGGTTACGGCCGGCCGACTGCGGTTGAATGCGAACATTTGAAAGCCTTAATTGAAGCCGATCCTCGCAAAACCACACGATAACTCGAGGTCGGCCACTCAACTCGTTCGCCATTTAAAGCAAATAGGGAAGTCCAAAATGTTGGATAAATGGGTGTCGCCTGAATTAAACGATAATCAAAAAATCGTCGTTTTGAGGTGTCTTCTACGCTCCTTCTGCGCATAAAAAAGAGGATTGTGACTTGTAATGACAAGTGGATCCTCTATGACAACCGGCGGCGTTCAGCACAGTGGTTGGATGCCGAAGAAGCTCCACAACACGTCCCGAAGCCGAAATTGCACCGAAAAGGTTATGGTGATTGTTTGGTGGTCTAAAGCCGGTCTCATCCATCACAGCCTCTTGAATACGGGCGAAATGATTACAGCGGAGAAGTACTGGCAATAAATTGACGAAATGCACCAGAAGCTTCAACTTATATATCCGATATTGGTCAATATGAAGGAACCAATTCTCCTCTATGACATCGCTCGCCCGCATACTGCTCAACTGACCCTGCAGAAGCTGAACAAATCGAGCTACAAGATTCTGCCTCATCCGCCATACTCACCGGACCTCTCGCCTACCGATTATCAGTTTTTGAAGAATCTCGACAACTTCCTGCGCAAAGAATGCTTTAAAAACCGAGATGATGCTGAATCGGTTTTTAATGACATCATCGCTTCCAGAACTCCGGATTTCTATGCTAATGAGATAAATAAACTTGTTTCTCGTTGGCAAAAAATGTGTCGATTCTAATGGTTCTCATTTCGATTAATAAATTTTATCATGAAAGGAGTTATGATCTTTTAAAGTTGAACATCAAAAAACATTATTTTTGCACCAACCCAATAGAAAATTAAATCTTTTATTTGCATGATCATGTGAGGAAATAACAGAAAATATCGTCTGCATAAAGGCGCCAATATACGTTGACCCACCGGTTCCCGCGAAATCACTGAAGTCAAGCAACGGTGATCCTGATAAGTACTAAAATGGGTAACCATTTGGGAATGCCAGGAGCTGTATGTGCATGAAGATTGCGCAACCCTTACCTCACAATTACTTGTGCAGCTACTCTAACGTGTCCATTGTCTCTTGTGACTGAACCGGGATATTGAAATGCGCCGAAAAATCATTCTTAACGGAGACAGCATACATTTGCTAATATTTTTAATGTAAAAATACAAACACGTTAGTAAAATTCTATCCGCCAAGCAGGATACGCATGCGGCTAAGGACCGCTTGTGAATCTAATGATAAGAAATATAACATATTGCTAAGATCGCTGGAAAAATAGTTAGATTATTTTATCGCTCCAGTAGGTATCTCATTCCGATGCAATCCTCCATCTGTATAAAAGTCAAATACGCCCTAAAAATGGAGTACTGTTGCGACATTTAGGTAGGAGCTGCTACCGGCTTCGAAACCTAGTTGGCGAAACTTTTGTTTTCTTCCCTGCAACCTCTTTCCCACAGAAGAGACGTTGCGAGCCTGTCTCTGCTCAATTGCTATCTTCATGGCCAGTGCTCGCCTGAATTCTAAGGTCCCTCCTTGCCTGACTGTCACAAAAACACATCATAAACAATTATCCCCACTCTCTATATGTGACTAAATCTATACGCAGATTTCATGAAAAAAATTTCTTTTCTAGAACGGCTCGCTTGTGGAACACTGTTCCGCTGACCTACCTCTCGACCGACTACGATATCGTAGCATTCAATCCCAATGTAAACAAGTTCTTTTTGAACCTTCCCCTTAAAAAATCAAATTCTACCTAACTTACACTATTGACGATTACCAAACCATCGTCTTATATTCATCAAGCCTTATCCTCGAGTAGCCCTTGGGCATTGACAAGTGGTGATTCCCTTATAAAAAATAACTAAAGACAGACACGGCCATGAAACGAGTCTTTTATGTTACAAAAGACCAGGTGAAAAGTAATTATAAAACGCACAATTGCATCTTGTAATTCTGCAAATCCGATACTTCTTTAGGACTTTATTGATCTAAATATATTGTGATTTATGGTTCTAAATATATTGTGATTTATTGTTCTAAATATATTGTGATTTACGGAACACGATAAATGGGCGCGTCATCGATGAGGGGTCGATTAGATGGTTGTTTGTTTCTGTTTTATGGCATATCAACCCTTTTCAGGTTATTTAATGCCGAATTTTGAAGAAAAATTTTTGATAGAATACATTTGCTTTTTTTTTTCAAGTTAGTTTATATTTAACGCATAGTTGGGACCCTAACAGGTACTACCACTCCAGGTCAGAGTGGACCTGGGAGCAATGGCAATTAAGGGATGGCCTCACACTCTTCAAAGCCCGTAGGCTGGGGACCTCACAATCGGATATAGTTTAAGGTCATATCCAGGACCGGTCAATTAGTACTGTCATTAAATGAAACAACTTTTGGAGTTTTCCTTGACTCTGAGTCAGAGTCAATTACTCCATTCCTACTCCCCCATGTTAACAGTAGGTTCATTATTTTTTAATTAAATCATTGAGTGCATCAACTTGATTTCTTTTACATTTTTGAGGGAGTTCTTTCAACGTTTCCTTTTTGTCGGGGAGGGGCGAGTTAAATTAAAAGAAAACAATTTTGAATGCGTATTCATTAGTGTCGTTTGCCGTAAAACCCATAATACAGGGGGCCCACTTAAAAGTAGCCCAGAAATGTAGAGAAGGAAAATTCATTTATTGTTTAAATTATCTGTAACACTGTTTAAATTACTTGCAACATTTTTTTAGTTACCTGTAACATTGTTAAAATTACCTGTAGCATTGTTTAAATTACTTGTAACATTGTTTAAATTACATGTACCATTGTTTAAATTACTTGTAACATTGTGTAAACTACATGTAACATTGTTTAAATTACATGTAACATTGTGTAAATTACTTGTAACATTGTTTAACTTACCTGTAACATTGTTTAAATTACTTGAAACATTTTTTTAAATTACCTATAACATTGTTTTAATTAAATGTAACATTGTTTAAATTACCTGTAACATTGTTTAAATTACTTGTAACATTGTTTAAATTAACCGTGACATTGTTTAAATTACTTGTAACATTGTGTAAATTACATGTAACATTGTTTAAATTACATGTAACATTGTTTAAATTACTTGTAACATTGTTTAAATTACATGTACCATTGTTTAAATTACTTGTAACATTGTGTAAACTACATGTAACATTGTTTAAATTATCTGTAACATTGTTTAAATTACTTGTAATGTTTTTAAAATACATGTAACATTGTTTAAATTACTATTAAAATTGTTTCAATTACTTTTAACATTGTTTTAATTAAATGTAACATTGTTAAAATTATCTGTAACATTGTTTAAATTACCTGTAACATTGTTTAAATTGCATGTAACATTGTTTAAATTACCTGTAACATTGTTTAAATTACCTTTAACAATGTTTAAATTACCTGTAACATTGTTTAAATTATTTGTAATATTGTTTAAATTACTTGTAACATTGTTTAAATTACCTGTAACATTGTTTAAATTACTTGTAACATTGTTTAAATTACTTGTAATATTGTTTAAATTACATATAAAATTGTGTAAATTACTTGTAACATTGTTTAAATTAATATTAACATTGTTTAAATTATTTGTAACATTGTTTAAATTGCATGTAACATTGTTTAAATTACTTGTAACATTGTTTAAATCTTCTGTAACCTTGTTTAAATTACATGTAACATTGTTTCAATTACATGTAATATTGTTTAAATTACTTGTAAC